>NC_041397.2:241092031-241423976 GCF_900747795.2 Erpetoichthys calabaricus
AAGGCCTGGGAATTATGCACTAGATTCTGGTAAATAAGGGACAAACATGTATAGTTTTCTAGGTTAACAGTGGTTCCCGACCTGCTCCCATCAAACAATGTCAGTTTTTGCCCAGTGTCTTTCTGATTGTGGAGTCATGAATGAAACCAGACCCTTGCTGTGACAAGAGAAATGTGCAGTTCTTTGGATTTTTTTTTATAATTCTTTATGACTTCTAAATGATTTTTCAGTGTATCCCTCAAGTAATGTTGGCAGGCCAGCCATTCCTGTGAAGATTCACTACTGTTTCAAGTGTTTTCTATTTGGAGAATATGCATTTCACTATGGTTCAGTGGAGTCCCAGATCCTTAGAAATTGTTTTATGGCCCTTTCCTGGTGCATAGAGAGCAAAAACTTTTTTTATTCTGAACTCTCCAGAAACTTTATTCACTGAGCAAAATTTGATGTTGTGATCAAAAAGACCCACTTTCCTTTATAATCTGGGACAAAACTGCAGTACTTGAAAAAACCTTGTAAGCTCCACACAGAGAGCAAGCAGTCCACTGCTCAGATCCATTCCCATGAAGGCTGTCTTCCTAATCAAATTCAGCACAAAATTAATAAATTAACTAACAAATCTAATTAATGGTTGGCATTTTGTTATAAATCATGTTGTATATGTGCCTGACAAGTAAAGTCATATCGTCTTCTATAATATGCTCCCGTGGCTGTTCGTTTGTCTGTCCAGGATTTTAAATCACCTGTAGCTCGCAAACCGTTTCACCAATTGACTTGAAATTGGGTACACATATACTACGTGACATCTACTATCCGCTTTCGGGGTGATGATTTTATTACTCTTTTTATTTTCTTCTTCTATAATATGCTACCATGGCTGTTCGTTTGTCTGTCCAGGATTTTAAATCACCTGTAGCTCTCAAACCGTTTCACCTATTGACTTGAAATTTGGTACACATATACTACGTGACGTCTACTGTCCGCTTTTGGGGTGATGATTTTATTACTCTTTTTATTTTTATTTTATTTTATTGTAGAATCAACTCTCGGCAGCACGCAGCAGGGCGGCCGTGTGGCGCATGCGTACGGGCACCGTTCTCATTCCCTACCATCTTCGCTAATCATTCTTGAGGCAGATTGAAGACTTAAATGCCAGCTTAAGTGAAAGATTAAAGAAACCGTACTAAGTAATTGCAACACAAAAACTTAACGTAATCAGTTTTAACGTGAAAAGGTGCCGACGAAAGAAGAGAAGCAGCGGGCTGCTAGGGTGGAGAAAGGAAGAGCTGCTCAGGAAGAAGCAAACACATCAACCTCTGAGCAAACGAATGCTAAACAGAGACAGAGAAAGAGGATGAAAACTAGGAATGCTCAAGTCAAGTGTATTCACTGCACATTATCGTGCAGTGCGCCGTTACTGGTGCAACATAATATTAAACATTTTGTTATTCTGTGTATAGTGAATCGCTGGATTGGTGTGCATCACCAAAAGGAAAAAACAATAGTTAAGTGCTGAATAAGACAGAAAAAATCATTGTAGGCACAATATTTCAGTTGGCTATCATATATAATGAAGACTAACAATCAAAATTTTATGTCTCTAGCCTTCGTTTATATTTTTTTAACCCATAACTGTTTCTTACCTTTTCTTAAATACAGCTTAAATCAATGTGTCATTTTTTTATGTTATTAGTTATCAGTAGGTAACAATACAACATAAAAATCTGCCATTTTTTCTTTTTTCTTTTTGTATGTGTGTGGGATAAGAGGAAGAATCACTCCTATGAAAAAGCTGTATACATTCCAACGTACCAATAGAAATGTCCTTATACATGTTTAATTGCATGAACTAAAGATTTGAAATTTTGAGGAACAATTCAGAGAACTGCAAGTCAAGATAAGACTTTTGAACTGGATCTTTGCAGCAGTAGCAAGTCAGTGAAGAGACTGAAGCAGAGGAGTAGTGAGAATGAAACATGAAAGAGAGAACACCAGTCTAGAAGAGGCATTCTGGTTTAGGTTTAGAGGTCTAATAGTAGTTGAAAGAAGCCCCACAAAAAGAGAGAGATACAATAGTCCAGCCAAGAGTGAAGGAGTTGTGTGGCATAATTAGTGAGGAAGGGTCAAATCCTCTGAATACTATAAGGAAAGAACAACAGCATTGGACTGTTGAAGAAATATGTTTGATAAATTAAAGTGAGGAGTCCAGAGTCCTGCCAAGATTCCTGGCTGTGATGTATGGTGAAAGGGTGAAATTTTCTAGGGCAATGCTTAGTGACAAATATGAAGAAGGAGAATCAAAAAACAAATACAAAATACCTACTTTTAAAAGTTAAGTTTAAGGTGATGACAATGCATCCAGCATGAGATGGCAGAGAGGCAACTGGAGATCTGTGCTGAAATCTGTGGGCTGTAAAAGGAAAATGAGAGGAATATTTGTGCAGCATAAACACAGATATGCTAGGACAGGGGTCCTCAATCACAGTCCTGGAGGGCTGCAGGTTTTTGTTCTAACCCGGTTGCTTAATTAGAAAGCAATTCTTGCCAGTAATTTGATTTCATGGCTTGTTAATGCTTTAACTCTGCTATGTCAGGTCCTTCTGATATCCTTGATTTTCTTCCCCTTTCTAAGGATATCATCCAAATGATTTGAAGTCTAAAATGGATGAGTAATTCTCAGTCCTTCACTTTTTTTCTCTTTACTGTCCTTTAACATATGTAATTAAACCCAGTGGTGTCTGATAAATACACACAGGTGTAAATGGTAACAAGCTAAATTGAGAAATGCTGGTCTCTTTTGTCATTTGCATGTTATTGATAATTAGAAGCAATTAAAAACCAAGAATACAGCTGTTTAAGACTAAAATAAGTGATAAGGGTTCAAAATCTTAATGAGCGAGACAACTAATGTGAAGCAGAAGTGTGACTTGAGCAATAAGGGCTTCATATTAAGTAACTGGGTTGGAGCAAAAACCTGCAGCCACTGCGGCCCTCCAGGACCGTGATTAAGGACTCCTGTGATAGGAGAAGCCATGAGAAGAAATAATATGAATGAATGTAGAGAATGAATATAAAGAGAAAAGACAAGAGAAACCAGCACTGATCCTTCAGGCATTTCTTTTTTTTTTTTTTTTTAATTTTATTTATTAATGTTATTGTAATCATTCCATACAAATAGATCAATTTATCACAAAAAATATTGAAAACAAGTCAAACCCCACCCCTGAGAAGGTGAGCTTAGCCAAAGGAGAATTGCTTAGGGGTTTTTAATAAGGCAACAATAAACAAAAGAAAGGAAGAAATATATATAGGTAAATAAAAAAAGGAGAAGGGAATTAAATGTGGTAATAGTTATTTCTCTTATTCTAAAATAATATTGATTAGATCCTGCCAGGTTTTAAAAAAATTCTGTACAGATCCTCTAACTGAGAATTTAATTTTTTCCAATTTCAAATAATATAAAACATTGGTTTCCCACTGACTTATCAGAGGAGAGTTAGGATTGTTCCAATTTAATAAAATAAGTCTGCGTGCCAAAAGTGTAGTGAATACAATCACCATTTGCTTGTCCTTCTCCACTTCAAGTCTGTCTGGAAGAACACCAAACACAGCTGTTAATGGGTTAGGAGGGATTGTGACCCCAAGGCTGTCTGAAAGGCACTTAAAACTTTTGGTCCAAAATAATGTTAGTTTGGTGCAGGCCCAAAACATGTCACCCAGTGAGGCAGGAGCTTGGTTGCAGCGTTCGCTGGTTGGATCTTGCCCTGGAAACATTTTGGACAGTTTTAAGCGAGACAGATGAACTCGATATATAATTGGAGCTTGAGTGAATTCTCTGCTTTGCTACCTTCCACTCCTTTTCTGATATATTGATTAAGAGATCTTCTTCCCAAAGTCCTCTTGGGTCTTTGAAAGGTAGGGACTCTAATAAGATTTTATATAATGCGGAAATGGTGTTTAATTCCTCGAAATTGAGCAGTATTTTTTCCAGCATGGTGGAGGGTATGAGGTGAGGAAGGCATCCTTCAGGCATTTCTGTGGAGAAGAGAAGGAGTTAGACCAGGAGACACAAAAATGATAACTCAGTATAAGTAGGTCTTCAACCAATCCAAAGTAGGTTCACTGACTTCAAGGTTACTGAGCAAACAGATAAACATGATGTTGTTAATAGTATCAAGAACAGATGAAAGATTGAGAAGGATTAAGACATAGGAGACAGAAGCAGCTTGAACAGATCTAAGATCTTTTGTGACTGAAAGCAATGAAGTCTCAGTGGAGTGGCCCTTGCAGAATCCAGATTAAATAGGATGTAATTGATGGTTTTCAGTGAGAAAAGATTAATTTGTATTCTAGAGTCTTGTACAGGAATGACAGAAGGGAGAGAGGTTGATAATTCTCAATGGTTAATGGTTGGAGTGAGGGTTTCTTGAGAATAGGGAGGCATAGGGACCTATAGGACCATTGGTGTGTTTACACACACAGCTTGTGTTTCCATTAGGATTCCAAGCGCCAGTGCTCTTTGCACATTGGCACATGCTCACTCCCTTTGTAGACTGGGTCCATTCTTAGACTGTCCCATTATGTCTCTAACTTGTACACCCATATTTTCACTTGTTAAGGTAAAAATGTATGCATGACTTCTCTGTCATAAAGTATGTGAGATTCAGTCTAGAGACCATGGGTTATATGTGTCCATGAATAGTAATGGTCAGCAACCTACCACAGTAACCTAAACAACCTTCTAAATAGTGGACTTACAAAATAAATTAAAGAAAATTGTCTTTCTTTGGCCACATCCTTAGTACCTGTCATACACTATGGGATTTAGAAGCATTCATTGAAACAACTGTAGCAGTCTCAGTAACAGTGACTATAAAATGCAAGATAATGACCTCAAGCCAGCACCTCAGGAGCAGCATGGGATTTATGTGACTTAATAAGCAATAAAATTAATGTATTCAGTAGCCTCATCACAGCATCAGCAAGTAATGAACGGCATCAGAGACTTAGAAAGCTTAACAAATAATCAAAGACATTAGCTCAGTGACCTAATCAACCATTACCATTGCCTAATGAGTGGCACAGTGGATCTGCACTTCTTAATAAACAATCTGAGATGTGATTCAACAGCCTAATCATGTAATAGCAGCTCCTGTGATTTTGGTGAGGCCCCCTGATAGTGCAGGCTGAGGTGCAGTGCAGCTTACTATGATGTAAGACCTGTGAGAAAGTCTCACCCTCCTCTGGTGAGATAGCATGTGGTACAGGTTATGCTAGATTAAGAAAATGTAGGATTTAAAAATCAGTGGTTTTGTTTTCAAGCTGATCATAACAATAAAAGTGAGAAAATATGATGTGATAGACTTTGACTCAATCACCAGAGCCTCTTAAATCATGCTGAGCTTCTCCTGCAGTTGGCCCACACACACTGTAATTCTCACATACTGAATCTTTTTCTTTATAATCATATTGCATATACACAAAAAATGCGACCGAAGATAAAGAGTCTGCCTTCAGGAAATTTAAATACAGAATAAGGAAAGTTTAAAATGAACTTCCAACACACATGCTAAAACAACTGTAGAGCAGCAGGGGCTACTTGTTGTGGTCACTTTCCCATCCTTTGACTCTGACTTAGACCTTGTACTGTGTCAGGTCCCTGATATCTAGATTATACCCCAATGTGGCCATTTCTACAAATTGTGGCTATCACAGCTGAAGACTGCCATTGCCTCTCATTTATATAGTGCTGGTCTGGTCAGTGTTTTCTTGGAGGTTACACAGTCCTCCTATGTATGTGTGTATTTTTTCTCCGAACAACAGCTTCCCTCTCTCATCCCAAAGACATGCAGGCTTAGTTTGATTAGCAAATCTAAAATGTCCTCATTTGTGCAAACATGAGCAAGTGCATAAGTGGGCCCGGTCATAGGCTGGCCCCCATGTTGCTGGTTCCCACTTTTCAGTCATTCTGATACGATAGTTTGTGCCCCTCTGTGACCCTGGCAAGGGCTAAGTTAACTAAAAAAGGATGAAAGGTTTTATGCTCATTATGGTTTCTATTTCTCTGTGCTGTTCTTATTGCCCTCTTTTGAATCAGGCTGTTTTAGACCTCAATTAGAACTTGTCTTACTCTCTCTATTTTCACACTTTGTCTGTACACTCTGGTCCAAAATACATAGATTGCTTTGTCAGGTCAGCCTTTTTTTTTAGAGTAAAAAATCCTACTGGTAAATGTGGTCACTCAATTCTGTGTACATTGGCATTCTGTACAGGAATTATTGCCATCATTCTATGTAATCATTTTTAGATTTAAGCTTGAACCCTTCTTGCTTTAGTCATACTACTTGCATGCACTATGCTCGGAATACTTAGATTACTGCCTGAATTTGTGTTAAATCCTTTTAAGATTTGTGTTATACTCCTTTGATTTCTACGTTCACTCCCCTCTGTACATATTAGACCCTCATAGTGATTTTTGCAATTTTATTCACATTAATATTTTTTGAGATTTGAGTCTGAAGTTCTGCAGAATTCAACACCCTGCATCCATGAATAAGACTGATGGATTTGGTCAAATAAGCAGACCTTCTTTCCTCTTTGTGGTCATTCCACTTGAACACACTAGTCTTTCTAAAGTGGGATTGTTGTATGACTTTAGTCTGACATTTTTTTAGATTTAAGTTAAAATATGGTAACTCAGTAAGTGCTGTATTAAACACACTGGCTGTCAGCAGTGACATTAGACACATTACAGTACACTAGTCATTTTTATCATTAAAGTTTAACTTTCTTCTGTCTCTCTTTCTGTTTCTGTCATCATTCCTAAAACACATATTTCATGTAGTGGGATATTTGGCTTCATTCTCCTTAATGTTTTTTTTTATGGTGATTCCCACTCTACATTAGTTGATGCATTACAGTGAAGGTATTGGTCACATTGAGTTCATGTCATGGTTGAGTTTGAAACTTCTGTTTCTATTCTCACTCCTTATGCACACTCGTAGAGGGATTTGTTGAGTTAACTTTGAACCCTATTTTTCCTTATGTTTATTGCCCCTACACACTTATGGACCTTATAGGATGAGATTCTTAACTTTATTTAGGTCACATGTTTCTGCGGTCACTCCGCTTTACAAACTTGTCCCCTATAGTTGGATACTTGGCTTTCTTCATTTTAGTATCTTTTTCAGCTTAGTGCAAATCTTCTTCATTCATTTTAATCACACACACTACTTTTATGGGCGGTACTTCTTTTAGACTTGAAGTTTTATCATCTTCTGTTTCTTATGTTTCTCCTCTTGCCCACAAACACCTGATGATAGGTCAGACTTTGACAGAGTTGCATCTGAATGATATTCTCTCTCTTTTCATTTGCTCTTCTAGCAGATAGTGGGATGAGACCATGCTGCTCTATGTGGCCAGTCCCCTATGGACATTTACTTTTTGTACAGTGTCTTTAACATTTGTCATCTCGTGTACTGTTCATGTTAATCTGTGATCCCTTCCATCTCCTGTTGAGAGAAGCTGAAAAAGCAGCTTTAAACTTCTTCCTCCATCTTAATCACTCCAAAGTATTTAGGACATTTAGACATTGTGTAAGACCGTGCTGTAAAAAGCCCGGGCTCCTAGAAACTATTGAAATCATCAGAAAAAGAATTGAAATGCAGAGTCGGTGGTTTCGTTTTGCAGACGTGCTCGCCCCCCTTGTCTATCAGCGGTTAAGTGAGTTTGTCTCCGACTCGTTAACTTGGGGCAGCCTTGCCTCTCACTTCTGGGCCGGACAAACAGACACACACACATCCATGTGTAGAAGAAGATAAGGGGTAGAGAACTGTGAAAATGAGTTGATGAAAGGTTTTAAAAATTATTTCTGCTGCAATTTCAAAATTGCAGATTCACAAAGTTAGTTTAGAAGGTATTGCTGTGTCAAGAGTGTTGTTTCTGTGATCTTTGTCCAGCACTTGCTAACACAAAACTGCCTTACACCACAGAACCTGATCTTGCCTTACTGCAACAGTGACAATCTCTTCATGTCTGGTCTTCTCTATGCCCTCTCCCTTTCTTGAAGCCAGTCTGTGAGATTAATCCAGGCTCATAATCTGTCAGTGTAGTGTTCTCCAATATTCACTGTGTAAAGGTGACCATGCATGCTGTCAGCACTTCATCTAGTGAATAACTTGTACATGCAAACTATCAGAGATGGAAGGAACTGTAACAAAGAACATCAGTTTGTCCACATCAGGCAGGGGGAATGGTGTCAGTTCTCACCTCTCTTGTTCAATAAATGTATGTTTGACATGGCCCTGTCATGAAGATGCACAGATTAACATTCACTCACACTACCCCACCCCAACATGCCCTGCCTCCCCCTCCTTCCTTTCCTCTCCTTCTCAATTCAAACACATTACACAGTGATCATCTTAAACTGTAGTACGTGACACTTTACTCTGGAATACCATTAAATATGCAAATGTGAGAACATTGCAATCTGCCCTCATACATCAAATTGAAATTTACTTACTGCTCTGTACTTCACTCTTCATTCTGTCCAGAATGGGAAAACCGGCAGCAATTTTCTCACTGACCGATTCTCCAGCATAATGAATCATGGAGCACAACTTTGATTGCAGAGAGAGAGAGAGAGAAAAAGAGAAGCAGAGCGCAGGGTGTGTGTGCGTGTGCGTGTGTGTGTGTGTGTGTGTGTGAAGGAGAGGGAAAGAGAAGGAGAAGTAGCAGACTCTTCTGGTAGTAGTTCAGGATGGCAGTTCAGGAATGTCTGAACTGGAGCTAACTTTCTTAGCATGAAATCTATCAAATTTCCCTTTTCACCAACCTGATTATCATTTCCTCACCATTTCCTTTATTCTTACTTAACTTCAAGGCCATTTGGTCATCCACAACCTTAGCCTGTCTTACCTCTTTTTACTTGTACTTCAACAATTTCATTCCTGTGTGTCTTTGTGTAAAATTCCTATCCACACCAAATCTTCTTCTGTCACCCTTTCACCCTTATAAGTAAACAAAATATTATATAGTGTCTTTCATAGAATTACAAAAGATGTGTTATACAAATGAAGTCTGTACATGAAAACTGGACAGATGCCATAATGCTATACATTCACAATAGGGGCCAGTCATAAGCTCTGAACCTGTAGATACCTAGTGTAAAATCCAGTTTGCCCCCAGCTTCTGCTCTCCCTGGCTGTGTTATAGGACACTCTTAAAATCACATTAGTTCTAAATGATGATTTGTTGATCTTTTTGCATTGTGCTGGCATCCTAACTAGTGCTGTAGGCCAGGCTGTACTTCCTCATGATACTCCACAGGAAAATGCACACAAAATTTCAGGACACACCTATACACAATTTTTCATCCCATACCTATTTAGAATCACTGATTAACTTTTCATATACATATTTGGAATGTGAGAGAACAAAGAGAAAACCCCAAAAAATGCATGCAGTTTCGAAAAAGACCCCTAGGTAAGAGAAGAAGCCACATTTGTAACATGACAGTTTCAGAACATTGAGGCTAATAGATGGAGCTATTCTTTATGCCAGCGTGTTAGCTAGTTTCCCCATAAGGGCCAGTACTACAGGGAAGAGTGAGTTGTAGCCTGGGTTGAAGTATGCAGTTGTCCTTCAAAATGATATAGGACAGATAACACAGTTGTAATTCCAGATGAACTAAAAGGGAGAGAAAGGCAGATTGAGGACACCAAGGGGTAGGTGAGATTACATGGTCGAGAGGTGGCACCACAAGGCTAATGTTATGGGAATCTGCTTCCTGTTTCTTCATTATAGAGTGCCTTCCCATCCATCCATCTGGTAGAGGGTGACATAGTTTGGATGATGTACTTTGAATTAGGGATGTCACTTATCTAGACTAGGGTCCCCAGCAGAGTGTTTAAAGTTTCCTCATGATCCAAGGCCAGAGGAACAGGCCTAAGGATTAGAAGAAATAGAAAGTGGGAATGAGAAACCAAGTGGCTTGGTACATTTTACTTGTGCAGGTAGGTCATTAATACCACCAGTCAGACAAGAACATGAACTTTGTGAACAAAATCCTAGAAAGGGTTCAGGAGTTTGTTTAAGTGTTTACTTTGTGTTATTTAAGTACTCATAATTTCATTGTGCTTATTTTGATTAAATGCACATTATAATAGTTTTTGGCCACTAAAGTCTCCTTCTGGGTAAATAATATTGCTATGAGATGTAAACGATGTAGACATACGAAATACTATTTAAGCGTTATACACTGCTCAGAAAAATTAAAGGAACACTTTTTAATCAGCGTATAGAATCAAGTCAATGAAACTTCTGGGATATTGATCTAGTCATACAAACTACCGAGTACAATTTGGAGTTGCTGCAATGAAATTTTGTCATAATGGACTTGCCTGCCACATCATTTTTTCACTTTGATTTTCGGGGTGTCTTTGAATTCAGCCCTCTGTAGGTTGATCATTTTCATTTCTATCAAATAATGTAGCATCCTTTTGTTCCTAACACATTACCCAGTCCATATCAGTATAGATATCCAGCAGGATTTTTTTCCCATTGAGATCTGATGTGTTTTCAAAGTGTTCAATTTTTTTTTCTATAATAAAAGCAAGCTAGAATAGTTTCAAGTTTGAGCATGGCCTTCATGTATAAGCAGATGCAAGATCAGTGTGGTACAGAGAAAAAATACCTGAACTTAAAACATCCATTTTCTAACTGGCTCATCTAGTTCAGTGTTGTAGGGAGCTGGTGCCAATCCCAGTTGCAATGGACACAACCTTCAGCGGAGTTTCAGGCCACCGTAGGACACCTTCTTGCTCTTACACACACACACAAACAAACACACACACACACACTCTGTTGTGAAGAGGTAAGAGGACAGTTGATGAGTTGTGCATGCTGGCACAGAATCAGTGGCTTGATTAGATGATCAGTTTGAGACAGTGCTAAATCCCCTGTGACATCACTTTGGGACCTCAATCTTAATCAAGTTCTCCTTTGAAGGCTATTATAGGGATCCTAGTCTTACGCCTTTTTTGTACAGTGTAAAGGCTGCTCCCAGTATGGTTTGTATAACCCAGCCAACTAAACTGATAACTGCTCAGTTAAACCTCAGACTAAGTGCAGCATGGTTCCTATTTACCTTGGGTCAACCTTACTTCCATTCCTTATCTGTCTTAATTGATTACAGTGATGTGGCATTTCTTTAGGTGACAGACCTTTACATCTCCCAGAAACACACTCTAAATTATGCATTTTCTAGAATTCTCATAATTAAGAACACTTCTGACAGTTTCTAAAAAACTTTAAAATAAGTCAGCCATCACAGACAGTAAACACCAGCAGAAATGCAACAATGCTCATTAGTTAATGTAGACACTGAGAGACAGGTGGTCTCTGGATATTGACTGGCTGGAAGAGTGCCTCCAGCCTCCCTGAGAGTCCCACTTCACACCTCAATAATATTCCAATGAGCCTCAGGACATGCCTGAGGAGTCCTGCAAATTAGGAGGAGCTGAGCCTGTGTGTGCCATTTTGCTCTCCAAGACCAGAGCAATATTGAGCAGATTGATTACTTTTTGAATTTCTGAATCAGCTCCTTGCCAGTCCGGATTCTCTAATGACTGGTCACACATAATCTTATTCTGCCATTTTCAACAGATTGAAAAAGAAGTGGTGCCTGTGTTAGAATCAGAGGGACTTTACAAGTCTTATAATATAGGCAGTAACGTCTTAAAATGCAGAGAAATCGCTAACAGGCATCCCTGAAACTGAGACTGGAAAGATATGCCAGTAACCTGCTTACTATGCCAAGCTTTTTCAAACTTACTTGTCAGTATTTTAGCCATTTTTAAAAGTTGCTTAGGTGAATTATCATGCTCTCACCTGGGATGGAAATTGACCGACAACTGATACACAACAGGGAACTGCGTTACTGGCCATGGCTGGGATGTGTAGATTATGTTATTGACTCTGGGAATATTTTGACATGACCTGATAGTTGATGACTATGTTACTGACATCAACTGCAAGAGTAAGAACGTGTTACTAACATTAGAGGTCGATGAGTATATTGCCAGCACTAAGTGGAACTGGGATACCAGTTACTGACACTAAATAGGAGTAGATGAGTGTGTCACTGACATACATTAGGAGTAGATGAGTGTGTGAATGGTTTAAACTATGAGTAGATGTTTGTAAGTGGCATTAATTCCATCCAGCCATTCATTTTCCAACCCGCTGAATCCGAACACAGGGTCACGGGGGGTGGCATTAATTAATTGGAAATAAACCCATCTCACTCTGTGCGAGTGGAAGGTGACTTGGGTATACCTTAGGGAAATACAGTAGCTATGCCACCATTTCAAGGTCTGACATGAATGGGTATGTTAACATCCCATTATACCCAGTTACAGGAATCTGTGCTTCTGCTACCAATTGAAAATAGAGGATTGTTTGACAAGCCATAACTGCAAAGACATCAGAGGGTAGCTTGCATTTCCCCATCTGTTCTTATGAACATCTACAGAGGCACAGTGGAGAGGTTGGTGAAAGTGGCACAGAATTTTACTGGCACCAAGTTGCCTTCTTTTCAGGACATGTTAAACACTTACTGCCCTAGAAGGGTAAACGGCATTATTAAAGACCTCAACCATCCTGCACAGCTACTTTTCTTATTCATCCCAGCTGGCAAATGGTTATTCAGACCAGTAGATTCATGACAATAAACTTGGCTTGACTTGAACACAGAACAACTGTGCCAGTGAGTTTTTCTAGAATGTGATGAATGTGATGACTACTGTGCATTATTATCAGAAACCGAGAGTCCGAGACTGACTAGAATATTGACCCTAGGATCAGATAGATGAGATGCAACTGTTCAGGAAACCTCCAGAGGTTGAGTGAACCTTTGTATTAAGCCAGCCTTAGGAAGCTATCACACAGTAAGAAGGATACAGTGGCCTGCCGAATGGGATTAGCCATTGATGACTTCAAGTGGGGTTCAGTTAAGTGATTTTGCTAAACAGAGCTGCACTATCTCTATATACAGTATATAAAATCCAACGTCTGTCTCTCTGTCTGTATGTCTGTCCGCTTTTCACGAGAGAACTACTTAACGAAATTAGATCGGGTTTTTTTCTATAATTTGCTTGAACATTCTGGTTAAATTTTGTGACCTCTCTCATTGCTCTATGTATCATAGTTTGTTTGCAGAACTGATTTATTTGCACGAATCCGAGAAAGATGCAGCGAGTCGAGGGGAGGGGGGGCCGGGACCCTCCTCACCCACATGCCAGCCTCGGGGCGTATCTTACATCCGCTTAGCTAGCGAACGAGAGAACTACTTAACGGATTTAGAAGGTTTTTTCTACAATTTGCTTGAACATTCCAGTTGATTTTGCAACTTCTATCATCTCACTAAGAATCATAGTTCACTTGCAGGAGCAATATATTTGCATTAATCCGAGACAGAGGCTGCGGGCCGAGGGGAGAGGGGAATCGGTCTACCTTTGCATTTTGGAGTGTAACTTGCCTCCACTTAGCTAGCGATACCATTTTGTTTATTGATTTTTAAAGTTTGACCTGTTTCACTATTATGCAGGCAGACCCATGGGAACAGTTAGTCCTATATAAAGAAGCCAGATCATAAGCAATTTCTTATATGTGAGGAAAAGTCAGCTACCTACGAGATCCAGGCCCTGGTTATAACACTAGCAAGTAGTCATTGTCAAATCCTCACCTTCTTTTGAAACAGCACAATTCAGTGAGAAACATATACAGTTAAAAATGGTCAGCCAGGAACAATAACATGCAATTAACAACCTGCAAAGTTTTATTTATCCAGTTTTTATATACAAATACAAGCTGTCACTCATTTTAGCTGTTTCAGCTTGTCAATATCTACAGCAAATAAGACAGTTGACTCCCGAAAATCATAAGAGAAATCATTCATGAACAAAGAGGAAGGGGGAATAAACACTCACTTGAAATGTGTCAAAAAAGCAATTTTCCTTTACGAAGAGACTCCTGGAAGCTTTGAATTAAAAAGAAAACATGCAGGGTAAACTAATTAAAAAAGACAAACCAATTAAAAGTGATTTCACATATTCCAAATCCAGAATGAAGAAAAAAAATTCTATAGTTATCTGAAAAGTCAAACATTCTAGGATGGAAGTATCTATATTGGATTGTTATATTACACCCTAAACACCAAAGGTCAAGCATTCTCTGTCATTCTCAACTTATTTCACGTCAGGTCACTGCCATGATTTGCCAATTCTGTTCTCTTTTGGTCACACTAAAACTCCTCCTATGGTCTCACCCTAATACCTAATCTCATTATCCCATAATTAACATTATGACAAAAGGTCTCAGTTAGTAGAGTCTAAGGGAGTTCATAACTCTGTTCTCTTCAATCATTTCAAACAAGCACTAATTTCTACTTAGTGTCACTGCATTTACATTTGTCCCCAAAGGTTCTGTTGTGTTTTCCTCTGCATAAACACACCATTTTGCACCAGCTTCCAGTTAGCACCTCAGCTGATAACCATAATGATGCTCCTTATACTAAGGCCATTTGTATATCTCACTAGCATTGAAGTGGAAGTTGCAGTTTGATTGGTTGCCATACTTCATAAAGTGGTTACTTTAGTTTCAGATTAGTAGCATTTAATACCGAAGTTGATGGCTCATTGGATAGCACAGTTTTCACAGCTGTTGCTTCTTTGTAAATGCCGTGTGTGTATAGTTACATACCAATTGATTAGCTCAAGAGGTTGCCTGCGCTCATTCTTGAAGAACAAAATGCTCTGTACTTGTGTTGGATAAACAATTAGAATTGTGCTCAGGTCCTCCCCTCACATAAATCAAAGGTTTCTGTATAGCTGTGTTTTGAAGTGTACTTCTTACTATTTGTATTGAACAGGATCTTCCTCTTGGGGGTAAACAATAATGTAGTGTTCAATAATTATAGTATAACCTTTTGACTCTGTTTTTTCTGAACCCAATTTATTGGTAATTCACACTGTCTAATACTTGTTGTTTTCTAGCAAAATTTTCCTTCAATTAGGCTAATTTCTTTACTTCTGTGCTGCCAGTAAAGATCTAACTCTTCCATCTATGTATATTAAATCAGACTTATCCCCCCAGTTAATTTATTTAGCCTTGAATCCATCTCCCACTTAGAGCTCAGGCAAAATTTCATAGTTCCAAACTCAGTGTAAGGTGTGGTCATCATATGCCCAGCGCACTTCTCATATTTGACCCCACCGCTTATCTTTGAGTAACATTTGGCCATATTCCTTCATAATTCCTTCCATTCGAACTCACTCTTTCGTCAACTCCATTATCAGGTTCTAGGCAGGCAGATACAGTAACATGCCCTCATGTTTTTTGTTAAAGTTTGTAGGGCATGTGTGTTTTTCATTTATCCTCTAGTTATCTTTATGTATCATCGCAGTTGGTCTCAGCAACACAGACCTCTTTTTTCCAGTATAGTTTTCCACCCCAGTATCAGCCTCTCTGTCATGCCAAGGCTCAAAATACTCTAAGCTGTACTCATTAAATCATTATTATTCTTTGAAACAGTATCATCCTCTCAAATGCCTTCTGTTCAGTAGCACCCTCTTCCTGATGAGCTCCACACTTATCCTCAAGAGATGGTTCAATATTTCAGCCCTGCTCTTCCAATTGTGAAGGTCGTGGTCACTGCTGAAATGTCTGTTTTCTTAAGCTTGCCTTGAGGGAGTCATACAAAGATTTATTCATACGTTCATTATTTGAGTTGTATTATTGAAATATATAGCTGAGAAGGGCAGACACTGTCCTGGCATCATCAGACACATAGCACTAACTGATCCTGGGGAGCCATCACATAGCCCACTCAATCACACTTCACTAATACAGTCAACCTAACTATTATTACTGAGATACAGCAGAGGAAATAAGCTTGAGAAGGGCAGGGGAAGAACATCCACACCGACATTGGCTAGGCTGAGATTTGCCAGAACTCGAAAATCGTGATTGTATGTTACTAACTATTCTTAATCCTGACTGTAAACAGTTGATTCTGTATCACAAAGCAGTCAATAACACTGATGGATGGCATGCAGGGTACTGGCTTGAACACTGTGTCTATCTGACATGGCAGAGTGAATCTAAGCCTCTTCTACTTCTGTGAAGTCAGTGTCAAATAAATTGAGAATATATTTCAGAAGACTTGAGTTGCATTCTAGTCTGCTGGAACCTGTAAAATGCTACATGTTAGTGTTAATTAAATTAAATATGCATGGCCCAATGCATGCTGTCAAATACTCATTTTATATTGCATAATTTACATTTCAACAGTAAAGCCTTGTCACCCAGTTAGCAAATGCCATGGTATTTATTGTAAATTACCACTTTCCGAGACTAAGAAAGTCATGAGCGAGAAAAGACCATTTTTAGAAAGCGAGATCCTCTAGATATTCTTATGCTTCATTATTTATCCAGACATCTAAAACAAATACATTTGGAAGAGAACTTAATCGTAGACCCCATCCTCTCCACACATCATGCCAGCTGCTTTTCCATTTGGAGTATCTTGACACATTTCTATAAAGACTCATTGTTGTCATAGTATCAATGAGTGAATCATTTTATAAACCAAGCAAATGACCATGGCCATTTTGGAGGACGTGACCCTGTGTTCGGATTCAGCGGGTTGGAAAATGGATGGATGGATGGATGGAGTTCTAGTGGACAAAAAACATAACTGTGATTTGTGAGTACACCTTTCCATTAAAGAAAGTATTGCTGGAGAGGCAGAAGTTTGAATTAACAATACAGTAGTAGTAGTAGTAGTAGTAGTAGTAGTAGTAGTAGTAGCTTTTTATTGTAATTTCAACCATATACACTTAGTACAGTACAGAGTGAAATGAAACAATGTTCCTTATCTATCTATCTATCTATCTATCTATCTATCTATCTATCTATCTATCTATCTATCTATCTATCTATCTATCTATCTATCTATCTATCTATCTATCTATCTATCTATCTATCTATCTATCTATCTATCTATCTATCTATCTATCTATCTTCTGTCCTCACTGTCCTCTTCAGGGTTTGGCGATCCATAACAGTGCAATTCCCAAATTGTGATGCAGCTGCACAGGATGATCTCAATAGTCCCTCTGTAGAAGGTGGTGAGGATGGGTGATGGGAGATGGGATTTCCTCAGCCTTTGCAGGAAGTAAAGATACTGTTGGGCTTCCTTGGCTATGGAGCTGGTATTGAGGGACCAGGTGAGGTTCTCTGCCAGGTGAACACCAAGGAATTTGATGCTCTTGATGATTTCCACGCTTGACCGGTCAATGTACAACTGAGAGTGGTCACTTTTAGATCTTCTGAAGTCAACTAACATCTCCCTTGTTTGTTCACATTCAAAGACAGGTTGCTGGATTTGCACCAGTGAGTTAACCTCTGCACCTCCTCTCAGTATGCTGACTTGTCATTCTTGCTGATGAAGCCCATCACAGTTGTGTCGACAGCAAACTTGATGATGTGGTTTGAGCTGTGCATTGCTGCACAGTTTTGAATCAGTAAAGTGAGCAGCAGTGGACTAACAACACAGCCCTGTGAAGCACCAGTGCGCAGCGTGGTGGTGCTGAAGATGCTGTTTCCAGTCCTGACTGACTGTGATCTCTCAGTCAGGAAGTCTAGGATCCAATTACAGAGGGAGGTGTTCAGGCCCAGTAGGCTTAGCTTTCCAATCAGGTGCTGAGGAATGAGTGTGTTTAATGCTAAAGGTGATAAGTCTATGAACAACATTTGCACTTACGTGTCTTTCTTGTCCAGGTGAGAGGATGGTGGCAATGGAATCATCCGTTGAATGGTTTTGGCAGTAGAAGAACTGCAGGGGGTCCAGTGAGGGGGGCACCAGGGTCTTGATGTGCTTCATGACAAGCCTCTCAAAACACTTCATGGTAATAAGTGTGAGTGCAACAGGATGGCAGTCATTGCATCAGGACACTGAGGACTTCTTGTATAAGAATGATGGTAGTAGTGTTGAAGCACGTTGGAACAGTAGCATTGCTCAGAGAAATGTTGAAGATGTCTCTGAGCACCCTACCAGGCATATTGACTGGTCCAGCATCCTTCCCTGGTTGACTCTGCATAGAGTTTTCCTCACGTCAGCCATGGTTAGGCGCAATACTTGATCGTTTGGGAGGAGAGTTGCTCTTCCTCACAGCCACATGTTCTGCATCTCCAACCGTGCATAGAATTTGTTACAGGTGAATGATATTATCCTGTAGTTAGTGACAGCTTGGATGCCCTGCCACAAGCCACTTGTGTCACCAGTGTCTTGGAAGTGGCTGTGGATTTTCTGGCCATGGGCACACTTTGCTACTCGGATGGCCTGGAATAGTTTGGCCATCGCTTGTTCTCAGGGCCTGTTCTAAAAGCGGAGTCCCAGGCCCTTAGTAGCACACATGCCTCTGCAGTAATCCATAGTTTCTGATTCGGCATGTGATGATGAACTTGGAGACAGTAACATCATCAATGCACTTGCTTTGGTTGGTTTTCAGCCTCCCTGAACATGTCCCAGTCAGTGTGGTCATAACAGTCTTGCAGAGCTGAGGTTTGAGAACTGCCTGACCTGCTGACAAGGTTTTCACTTGCCTCAGAACTGGTTTGAACCACTTGACAAGGGGTCCATATGCTGGGTATGCGTTGGGAATGTTTGTGTAAACAAGATCCAGCACATTTACTCCTCTCCTTGCAAAGTCCACACAGTGGAACCTCGGGTCACGAACGTCTCTGAACATGTACAAATCGGGTTACGACCAAAAAAGTTTGCCAAACTTGCGCATCTGTTCATGTCCACATACTCGGGTGACAAACAAGCCAGTTTCCCTTCCGGTTCGTACGCGCCGATGATTTCGGCATGTGTTCAGTCTGTTCCTGTATAGTATAGGGTGGTCCAGATCTAATTATGCAATTTTCATTACGCCCTAACTTATTAAGGTTATTACATAGAAAATCACCCGAAAAATCCCGGACCATCGAGAAGTGTGTGAACTGACGACATGAAGAATCGTCTTCGCGCTGAACTGGAATCGTCCCCGCATACATCAAAGTCATCCAGATGATCTGGATCTGCATAATTAGGTCTGGACTGCATCGCGCAGAGGGATTTTGTGGTATAGCGGGTCCACAGCTCATATCAAGAGGCCAGTTTTAAATAAATAATTGCCGTGCTACAGTTGCCACGTCCTCTTCATAAATAGAAGCACGAGGTGGCTAAAGGGAGGAAAAAGAAAAGAAAGATGGAGGTTGTGGAGTGAGGAAGTAAGCAGGAAGCAGTGTGGAAAGAACCAGTGTGAGCGAGCGAGCACGTGCGCGCAGGCAGGCAGCTGGACAGTGAGCCCAAGCAGTGGGGCAGAAGGAACTGGTCGCTCTAGCTGAGCGATCAAGGAGCTGGAGTGACCAGAAGAAGGACAGCTGGCCGCATAAGGCCGAGAAGGCAGCGGGGGTCACCAGTTAAAGAATGCACCGGGCTTGTTCTTAAAGAGACTGCTTCCAGCATTGTTTTAACCTCATTGCATTTAATGAAGACTTTTTCTATTGGATTTTAACCTCCGCTTCACTTCTGTTTTTATGGGATTATTTATTTATTGAAGGATGCACTTTTTGCACCATCCGATTGCTCCATTGTAGTGCCTCACTGTCGTGCTCATCGGTAACATTACCAACGGTGACGGATTTAAGGGCTCCCGAAAGCGAGATGGGAGCATGCAGCGAACCTGCAACGTCACAGACTTTACCTCAAAACTGTAATCTCCTCTCTACCCAGTTCCTCCTCACTTCCTTCATGCCAGAACTCGACTCATGGAAGGTTAGTTTTCTTGGTTGTTTATTGTTAGTTTTTGTATAAATTAGGGATTTTTCAAATGTTAATTTTTTTTCCTGTGCTTAAAACTCATTAAAAAAACGTGTTTACAGCGAGCATTTCATTAAGGCTATAGCGTGAACTCTTGCAACATTAGTTTTCTCTGTTCAACGTTTTCTCAGTGTTATTCAATGTTTTTACATTTAGTTTACTATGCATTATATGGTATAATTAACTATTTTTGTGCTTAAAAATCTTTAAAAAAAAATATATTTACATACAATTCGTACAGTCCGGAACAGATTAATTGTATTTACATACAGTCCTATGGGGGAAATTACTTCGGGTCACAACCAAATCAGGTTGCGACCAGAGTTTTGGAACGAATTACGGTCGTGACCCAAGGTTCCACTGTACTGATGTAATTTACACTGACTTGAAATTCGCATGGTTGAAATCTCCAGCGACAATAAATAGCTCATCTGGGTGAGCATTTTGATAGCGCTGTATAGCTCACAGAATGCTTCCTTAGCATTTGCACTGGGGGGAGTGCAATCTCCCGCTACAAACACAGTAGTAAATTCCCATGGTAAATAAAAAGGTCTACTTCTAACAGTCACAAACTCCACCAGCGGTGAGCAGTAGGTAGACACTTACACAGAGTTCTTGCACCACCAAGAGTGGCATTTGGGGGTGGCAAGTGGGCCAACTGCCCCAGGCCCTGTGCCTAATGGGGCCCCGTTTTTGAGTTCCCGTTTGAGCGGATTTGTCAAGTTATATTCTCTGCGTGTTATCTTGCAAAAATTTAGCTGAATACTTTAATTAGAAAATCCGGTGTATGTTAACATTATTTTTATTAAATTTGCGCGCAAGTTTACCCAGTCCGCACATACCAGTAAAAGCTGTTTGACATAACTGGCACTGCGTGGGGTTGGTCAGCCCTAGCCCCCACACATCCCTTAGGCCACTTCTGTGCACCATTCAGTGTTGATGTAAACACATATGCTGCTGCTGCAAGCCTTACCGCACAGAGCAGTATTTCTGTCAGCACAAAACACAGCTTGTCCATCCAGATGAACCACGGCATCCATGACGCTGTTATGAAGCCACGTCTCTGTGAAAATAAAAATGCAACAGTCTCCAAACTTATGCTGACTAGTCTGCTGAAGTCAGATGTAATCCAGTTTATTGTCCAGGGATTCAAAATTTGAGAATAGAATGGAGAGGAGAGCTCTTAGGCCGGGTTTATACTTCACGCGACATGACGCATGCTCCAGTTGATGCTCCTGCTACACAAGCATTGTACTGTTTATACTTACACGCGTATTTACGTAAATCTGGAAGATTCCACCAGGTGGCAGTGTGAGATATTATCAAGGTGAGAACAGGTTCAGCTTCACTGTGTTAAATTAAATTCCGATGACACCTTACCGCAATATCTCTGAAAAGGATGTTTAATGATTAAATCCATCAATCCAGGGATGTGTCCATTCCAGCTAGCATTGGGCACGAGGCAGAAACAATCCCTGGACAGGCATCAGTTTGCAGTATTCGCAAGGTGAATACAAGCACTCACATACACACATTAGCGTCATTTTAGTGTCACCAAATCTGCATATCTTTGGAAGGAAACCGGAGCACACTGTAGAAACCCAGCAGGATAACATGTAAACTCCAAGCAGGGAATACCAGCGACGTGACTTCCTGCGAGACAGCAGTGCTACCGCTCCGCCACCATGTCACCTCCATGTGTGTAATTATTAACAGTATTCATTATTTAAACGAAATTACCGATTTACCTGTAAAATGTAATATACATACTTTAATGCTTTTCATCATGAAAGTGATATCAAGTATAAATCTAAAGGATTCTAAATGTGCAGAGAGTTGGAATATCATACATTTAATGTGTTCTGTGTGGCTATCTATTGCTGTTTGTCGCTGCTGTCAGGTCAGGAGGAAGCCCTAGAAAAAAAGATGGCACAAAAGATGGTATGTTAGACTTTTAAAACGTATCGTGTCATTACGATCTGGAATATGGGATGCTTGAATATAAAAGCACCATGAATGTATTTGTATGTTGGCATGTTGCTTCACCACATCGAACCATTCATCAAACATTGAAGTGCGCACATCGGTCCCGTAGGATCCTCAAAGCGGCTTTCTGTCATAGGTTGACAGTAAACAGAGACTCTGACGTTACATTCCAACATTTAGCACACTGCACCCCCGACTTTTTGCTGGGACTGCAACTCACGCACGTGACGTGTTAATTTCTGAGGACCTGCTCAGAGGACACGTCAAATGAATGCTGGGAACGCGTGGCAGCCATAATGAGTGTGCGTATGCGTTCTGAGCGTGAAGTATAAACGAGCCCTTAGCCTCGCACAGACTCCCACTCGCTTTCTCACGCGCCACTTTCGTGTGCCCTTTCTCCAGCCATTGGTATGAGGCATTTGAAGGCTTGGTACTTGCAGCAGTCTGAGGTTGTATAGCTTCTCCAGTAGATCATTCTTTGGGCTGAATTTTGGACAATTTCTGTACAGCAAAAGTGTGTGCCGGTTGTTCCGATGTCCATTTACTGCAGAAAGTTGATTTAAGAGATAAAATAGTATGAGAGAGCACCTTGTTAAGAACTTTCATAAATGGCAAAACTAGACTTGATGTAGTGAAGGGAGAATTGGAAATCTGAGACCTTTTTGTTATTTTTTCTTTGTAATGAAGGAAGTGTTTAATTTTATTTTAAGGTGAAATTTCAGATGGGAACTATGCATCTTCTCATCTGTAAGTAATATGGCATCTTCAATGTCACAAATGAATGTGTGTGCCCCAGCAACCATGCAATGGTAAAACATTCTTAGTAACAGACGCAACATTCAGAAAGAATGAACGAAGTGACATAAAGGAAGTGAAATACTGTATACAGATGTCAACATACATTGTATTTCAAGAAAACAAGACCCAATACACCAAAATAATCTCAAACTACTGTAGATCATGAAAACTGCAGGGCAAAATAGAAAAATCTGCCTTCCAGAAAATTAAATATTTTACTCCAGTGTCTAGTTGGCCAAGAAAATAAAAGTATTACCTTGTCTTAATGGCTACTACATAAAAGACATCAACCAACACAGGAGGTGAATAAAGTCATAACCTGTATGCCAAAGCCAGGGCAAAGACTCAAAAGTCCACAGGATCAAGGTCTCAATGCAAAAAGTAGAATCAGGAAGACTAAATTCAATTAGTAAATGCCATCTCCTGATATCCTTCTTTGTCATAAAAATGAAAGAAGTTGAAAAAAACGAAAAATCTTCCTGCAAAAGTAATGATCCAACTGAGAAGCAGTGCACTTTTCCTACTAAAATACAAAATGCTGCTCCCAACATTATATATTAGTGTATATGTTGGTTCCGGGACACACCCAATAACATCATCAGCCTGCAGTACCACATACAAGAAATTTTTAATGGAAACAATGAATGAAGCAGGCAAAAACAAAACGGTGCACAATCATATATTAGATAGGACCATGGCCTAAGTTAGCCCTACTTCTGTCATTTGCAAAAATCCCTTTATTTTTTCCCTTCCTTGCTCTGTCTTCACTAGCTGTGTCCGAAGGCTGTCTTCTCTGTCTCCTTTCAGCCTTAACCACCTTGTACCTGCCTTGAATGTTCCCTTCATGAAAACCACAGTGAGCCACATATAGCTGCACTTTTCTTCCTTGCTAATAAACCTTCTCTGCTGCCGTTCTGTTTTGCACATCTTACGTCCATTAAGTGATTCTCCTTCTATATCTAGAGATTATTTTTAGTTTTAACCTTTACTGCAGAACCCTTCAAAAGAATTTTGTAAGTCTGAATATATTATAGCATGCTGCTGTTATCACAATTATCTCTGAAAATGTTTCCTTCTTATGAGAGGTTTAGTCGTGGGCTGACCATTCCAACTCTGCCCTTTTTTCATTTGCCATGCTGCCACTTGATGTTATCACTTCATTTTGGAGACTATTATGTAGTAATGGTCAAAGTGATCTGTTTCAAACCTTTGCTGGGGCTTACAACATGCAGAAGAAGGACGAGTACTATAGTGCTCAGTAGAGGGTTCTCTCAACCTCTGTAGCATAGGCATCTATAACAACAGCAGCATACTTAGACAGCAAGGTATTCTGGGGACTAAATGAAGATGACAGTGTTGTCTTATGGGGACATGTAACACTTTATTCGTTTTCTGTAACATACTCTTTGATATACTCCCCAGGCAATGTCCCCAGCACCCTCCCCAGGGTTGTATCCCTGCCTGTGCTGTTGGCATATGTAACAGCTTCCTGCAATCCTGGATTGGATTCAACAGGTTTCAGAATATAAGCATGTTTGTGGATATGTATCTTGTCAATGCTGCTGTAATGTCCAACTACAACCATTATTAGAGTGAAGCTTAGTATACAGTCTTCTCCTTCTTTTGGCTGTTCCCATTAGGGGTTGCCACAGCAGATCATCTTCTTCCATATCTTTTTGTCCTCTGCATCTTGTTCTGTTACACCCATCACCTGCATGTCCTCTCTCACCACATCCATAAACCTTCGCTTAGGCCTTCCTCTTTTCCTCTTCCTGGCAGTTCTATCCTTAGCATCTTTCTCCCAATATACCCAGCATCTCTCATCTGCACATGTCCAAACCAACGCAATCTCACCTCTCTGACTTTGTCTCCAAACCGTCCAACTTGAGTTGACCCTCTAATGTACTCATTTCTAATCCTATCCATCCTCGTCGCACCCAGTGCAAATCTTAGCATCTTTAACTCTGCTACCTCCAGCTCTGTCTCCTACTTTCTGGTCAGTGCCACTGTCTCCAACCCAAAGCTGTTTTTGTTTAAAAAATTTTCCATCCTTTCTATAATGTTTTCAGATTGTTTTATAAAAGTTGTCATTCATACTACAACACCAAAAACATCTATACCTTGTCTATTGGGCAGGTGCAGTACACCGACTAAGTACACTGTTTATGGTGCAAACCCTAAGTTAACCAAACTGTCAAAAGAAGAGAAAAATATAAACCAGTCTTCTTTGTCTTAATGGACGCTGAAGTTCAACAGCTTTTAAAAGTTACTGCGAGTGTGAAGCCTTTGAAAATATAGACTTTGAGTCCTGCCAAAAGACATACAACATAATGTTTGAATGTTTGCGCAGTACACATCAGCTGATGCGAAGAAGTTAGGGAAGAACTATCCCTACAGTAAGCGTGAGATCACAAAGGGCAAACCAAGAGCAATGCCTGGTTTTCTATGTTAGTATTTTTGAAAATCTCTGTTTTCCATATCCACACTACAAAAGTACACAGATTTTGGAGTGTTATCACAACGATACACTTTGGGTGATTTAAAACACCCATTTCAGTATGGACGTAAAACCAAAACAAATTTAAAAAATGCATTGTCAAATTTATCTGTGTCAACTACATCTGACAGAGATCTTCAATTTGTTTTAGAAGGATCCACATGTAAAACAACGATTGGTACACAAGGAAGAGAGAATGGTAACAAAAGTTCACAGGGATACACTAAATTGAAAAGCATTGAACAAAGCTAAGTCACAATAAGATTCTGCAATTGAATTATATAAGAACTAAAGTGTTTTGAGACATCCTTCATTTATTTTCAAAATGTCTGGATATCTGTAAAACTGCAATGATAACTCGCAATGTGTGCATAGCTTGCCTAGCAACACATAGCATCATACAACCACACATTGTGAAATGGTGATTGTAAAGTCACTAACATGACAGTATTAGGGGGCTTTGCCCCCTGCTCGCTTCCCTCACCAACCCCCTGGACAGCACTATGCCTTAGCCTCTTTGCTGTTCTGCCACTCGCGTTTGGGGACGTGGATGTACAATTTAAACAGATTTTAATTTTCATGTGAAGTGTTACATTTGCATCCAAGCAACGTATAACTGCCCGTAATTGAATTTTGTTTATTTCTCTCTATTAAATAAAATGACTTTTTCGAATGTTTGGCTCTGAGATTTGTTAATTGTCTTTGCCAAAGCTATTCTAATGGGAAACTGCTAATATTTTAATATGAATGGCATATCAAGATCTCCTTTGTTGTGTAATGTTATCTGCAGAAGATGTACTACATTAGCTTTCTTGGATACATCCTTCTTTCTACAGTAATTCATGTGGTGGAAGACCAGACGGTGTTAATGGTTGTAGTTATTCTTCATGATGTTGTAAGTTGATGTTTTCATCTTCGCAAGATCACCACCAACTGTTTCAACATAGTCTATTGATAAGCATTTAACCATTTTTCCATGTTACCGATCGACATTTATGGCGTAAATTCGTTTGACTTCATCGTTTCTTGGTGCTAGGATTGCCCGTGTACTTATTTTTTATGTTGATAACCCTTCGTGATGAAATTCTTCAATAAGATTTGGACATAATATGTCTTCTTTAATTTGGAACTTAAAGTGAGGATAACATTAAAAGTTATAAGAGGTGAGAGCGCAGGAACTGTGTCTCGCAAAAGCATTCAGACAAATGCGAGGTGCTGGGATGGTGTGATTTTTAAAACTATCATGGCAATATTCTCATCTCACGGGACTTGAAAAAATCTCTTCCAAAAAGTCTAATCTCCTAAAAAATCTTGTCACGTCGAAAGATTTTTTTATATAATAGAGAGACAACTGTACATAAAAGCTAAACATTACTTTTTCTGTAATGATAACTGTGTTTCAAATTAACCCATGATTTGAAAAATTTTCTCATGCATTACTGTATATTGAGCACATTCTGTTAATATCTAAGGTATAATTGTAAGCAAACAATCAACTTATTATATTTATGTTAATTTACTTGGCTTGCCCAAAGTGAGTTACAAATGGTATACATAAGCCATACATGTTGTATTTCTGTAACTGGTGGTCCGGTAAGTTTTGTGACTTGCTCAAGTTCACTCAGTGTTGGCTCCAATAGCACAACCTTCAGGTTCACAGGCCAACACCTCGTCCACTTCAAACACCTAGACTCTTAGAATTTTTAACTCAAAGAAAGATTAATTAGCTAATGATAAAAACAAACTCTATTCTGCTTTTATCACAAGCATGTAAAAGGATGAAGGAGTACAGGGGAATGATAAAACAAAGTAACTAATCAGTAAATCCAAAAGTAGTCTAGTCCACCTGACACCAGTTTAATGTAAAGATGACTAAACTGGTCCATTTCTATTCTTTTGAATGATTCTTTATGATGGAGCTTTTCAGCTTCTTGCCCTCCATTTAAGGGTATATGATATTAACAATCCTGTATAGTGTAGCTTAAACTTTTTATCCAATGACAAGGCACAGCTTTGACTATGCTTGCTGCTTTCTTTTTAGAAGCCTCTCTTCATCTTTACAAGTTGCCCAAACACCTGTTATAAAGAGGATGTTTCCCATGACAAGTCACCAATTTCAAGGTTTGTTACTCCTATAGACCTGGCCCCTATTTATTACCTCATAGCTTTTGCTGCCAAGGTGTCTTGTTTACAAAGCCTGGTGGTCAGGATAAGAGATCAGGTTGCATTTGCATTAATCTTTTTATTTTCCAATCAAACTCAATGCAAAAACACCTGCTTGTCTAAACTGGCCATGTGTGAGTGATTCTGGCCAATTGTGCCCTATGAAATACAATTCCTACCTTGTACCTTTTGCTGCTGAGTTAGGCTTTTCTTTTAATACAGACCAACGATTTGACTTGTTAGCCCTTACTGAAAAAGGTAGGTGTGGAAATTATTTTTTTGTTATGTGTAAAGTGGATACCAGAGTTACACTTCAATTTTTTGCTGCCTTAATCAGCCTGCAGGTTGTGAAGGTGAACAGAAAAGGATCTTAGACATTTTTTTGGAGGTTTGAGACATTCACTCCTACTGGATCTCTTAGCATACAGTAAGTCTAAGCAATATTGTTTGCACCACTCTGTCTACCTCCTCAGAAACCTGCCCCAGAATTCGTATTCTCTTGAGTCTTTACTATCGTTTTTTTTTTATCTTATTCAAGACACATTAGAAAAAGAAGTAAGCAAACCTTTCATTTGAGACTCTTGAACTCTCAGCAGACATGAGAACCTTAGTTGTATTCGTATCAGTGCTTTAGATAAGCTCCAAGGTAAATATTTATCTGAGCGAAATAAATAAGCAAAAGAGTGCAGTAAAACCTAAGTGTATGAAAATTATAATTAAAAAAAAAGGAATTATTTTTGCAGAGCCTGAAAACCAATTTTGAGCTCTACTAAACTGAAATAATGAGGTGCCGCTCTATTAAAAGATGTGAGTCTCCCCTCTCTTTCTTTCTCAGCGGAATCTTTCTGTCGTTCAGAAAACCAGCCATCATGTGATTTGCTGCTGCTGATGACTAAATTATAACTAATACTGGTACCCACCCATCCATCCATCATCCATCCATCCATCCATCCATCCCATTGTCTAATACAGTGACAAGCTTAAACTAACTTCAGAATGCTGCAATCCACCAAACACTGATCGAAATATGGATGTTCGCAGGCACTTAAATCCTGTGTGGTCTCCTACCTTATACCTATTTTAGTTCGAATAACTAAATGCAGAACTAATCAATTGAAAACTGGAATCTACAATGAGTCATTTGTCTGTTAGTTGTGGCCCACTAGGTGGATCATCTTGTATTCTGATGGTGTGGATCAGGAAAATCAGTGTCCTGCTAATACCACAGAGGTTCATTTTGACATTTAAGAATGATTTGTACAGCACCCAACTCTAGCAGTGCAGAGTTTTAGCATGCCACTGTGCCCTGGTCATGCAGTAGTTAGCACTACTGCCAAACAACTTCAGGAGCCTATACTATAATAGTAATAATAATAATAATAATAATAATAATAATAATAATAATAATAATAATAATAATAATAATCAAAGTAGTCAGAGATTATGATGGAAGAAAACATAGTAACTGTAGGATACTGCACTAAACTGCATATAATTGTTGCCTCTTGGTCGCAACAAATACCAAGAATAATACAATAACTAGCACCAAAAGTGGACAGGCCAAGACACTCATACTGATAACAGATGTATTTATTTAACAATGAATCATCCGCAGCCATACTTTCAGAAGAATCACTTTCCCACCTTTGACCACAGGAAGTGCCTCCTAAAGTAACAGTTACTCAAACTAACCATGGCTATAAGTTACAGTCCCTCTTCCAGTGTTCCATTTATCTTCCAGAGTAGCATGCTGTGTCTCTGTCCATGATCCCCCTTATCAATTGCAAGGCTATACTTATCTAATGTCCCAGAAGTCTCCACCTGCCTTCTTGAATCTTCCTGGGCTTTAAAAATGTAACACGAATGTTCCAAGGGTCCATGGAATCCAGTCTCAGAGTAATTTCATTGTGTTACACAATGACAATAAAGTGCTTGAACTTGAACTTGAACCTGTTTGACATTCCACTGTCAATCACCAATACTGTAGGCTCCACTTATTTTCATGGTAATATGTTGGCTACTACTGTACAGTCTGCATCCATGACCACCTGTGCATTGATATTGTGATATTGCTTGCGATTAACATATGTGTTCTCATCCACAATTTTGGCAATGAGCTTTATTTGTGTGCTGATTTGCATGAATGCAGCTTGATTTAATATTAACTCACATATATTCATGTAAGGGCGTTCAAAGTTTGGTGCACAATTCAAGAAATGGTTGGTTGTGACCAGGGCCGGATTTATATGAAAAGAGGCCCTAGGCTATTCCACTTATGAGGCCCTTTCACCTTCCATTTTTTAAGTTTGTAAATTACATGAGAGATAATAAAATACGTAATATGCGTTGATCTTAACCAATACATTTTTATGTTTGTTTATTAGTCATATGCGTAGAATTTCTCCTTATTTTCGGTTCAGTGTTTTAGTGTTCACTGTTTTTAGAATAGTGTAATTTTAATTTTGCTAACAATTTGAATGTAGGCCCCTCTAGATCTTGAGGCCCTAGGCTGAAGCCTAGTTAGCCAATAGGAAAATCCAGCCCTGGTTGTGACATGCCCAAATCACCCCTATTGCAAAGCTGCATTTTCCCTGTTGCTAAAACATTACCAGCACTTTCATTACAGCTGATAGTACATGGTTTCTCCATGTAGATGGATCAATCACCTAATGAACAAGATTTGTTACAAGTATTGTTCCATCTCTGTAAGATAGATTTTACGATTAAGTTTTTCACAGGATGCGCATGCTGTCTGAAAAGCATCTTCTGGCAGATTCTAGCAAGTTAGGACAGCTCACAGACTCTCCTATATCCTGGTGAAGTTAGACATAGTTTCCTAATTTAGGAAAGTGATAAAGTGCTTTTACTCTTACTCTTAAGAGGTAGACCATATTTGCTTCACTCTGAGAATTTTGAGCAAGTTAGAATTTTTCCTACTGTAAGGCACTTGATAAATATGAGCACGGGACAGGTTTACGTCATAGCCCCAGTAATACTGAGTTGCCATGCCAAATAATTAAATTAAGGAGACTTCAAAAACAGAATCAATAGACTATTGCACATTCCCCTAAATAGAAGGAACTGGCCCTTACCCTTTTTATTGTCTAACACTGTGGCATGTCAACAAAAAACAAATAAATTTCATTATAAGAAATACCTTTCTTTGTTGAACACAATTCCAAGGTTCTATTAATATATAATGTAGTATAATTATTCTGCTCTTTCTGTGACTCTTTTGAACTGAGGCTTTAGGGGTTCACATAATGTATCTATTAATCACTTATTGAAACACAAAAAACTAAGCCTTTATTAACAGAACCTCTTCTTTTTTATTTGTTTGAAGAAAGTTTTGTAGAAATACAAAGCCAACAATTTAAATGAGAACATAATGCATTCTGGTGGGTATTACAAAAAGGTAAAAATGCAATGAACCACCCCATTACCCAACCCAGCTGTAATCAAACTGTGGGTGTGCCCCAAAAGTAACAAAAAAGGGGCGCGAAGATGTGAAAAAAAGAAAACAAGAATCGAAAATATGAAAAATACATCTATTGAAACCAAAACAAATTAACTTAAACTACATTCTGATACTAGGAAAATAAATATAGAGTTAGATAAATGTCGATAAAAGTTAAGTAGGTATAATAAAATATGCATCTATGATATATCATTAATTAAAAAAGAACAAATTGGTATTAGTGGGCTCCTTTCAAAAAAACGTTAGGGGGGCGCGATTAAAACTGTTATGAAAACTCGGGTCGCAAATACTTAAAGGTTGAGAAATGCTGACCCAACCCAAAATAACTTTGCTACATTAAAATTGAAAGCAACAACAAAAAGATAAAGGAACCCATGAGGACTAGCAAGTGAGGGAACAGCGCAATACCAATCCTATAAAGAAGAAAAAGAGCTAAGGATTAGGGTTTGCTGCTAAGACCAGAGGGCATCCATGTTCAGACCAGCTATACCATATCTGTCCATTTATCAATATAAGAGCCAGATGCCCCATTGATTCTCACCTCTGTCAACTCCAAAAGGATCAGATTAAGAAAGAAAGGCTTTGAGAATGTAACGAGAAAAGGAATCTGGAGATTTCCAAAGACAGGCAAGGGCAATTGTCCCTAACACAAATAGCTGGACAACAAATAAATGAAAGGAGGAAAAGCCTTATAGTAGGAAAAATGTGGGGAAGCAAGGGGATGCTAACAGAAAGTATAGAAGCAAGAAAGTCAGACACCCCAGACTAAAAACTAAACACACATGGGCAGTCACATAACATATACATTAATGTACATGGGGAACCTAAGTGATGATATGGGTCCAGGCATATCATTTTTGGGGGGTAACATATAATTGGTGGACAACTTTAAATTGAGTTTGTTGATGATTGGGATTCCACGATACCAATGAGACATTTTTTAAGATCATGAAATTGAAGGGACTGGGAGAAAAATCTCTGAGTCACACTTTTTATATAGCAGGAAGAAACTAACAGATGTATGGCTATACCCTATTCTAAAAGGTTACAAATATGGCTAGCAGATTAAATGACTGGATTTACTGGTTGGGCCAGCCTTTGATTCAATAAAGATGTGAGCTCTTCTAAAGCCACATAGTCTCCCGAAACAGTGAGCTGATGGAGCGCAAGGTGGCATTGTTTCTTTCATCTCTCCATTTTTCTTATCCCCCCGCTATCCTGTCCAGAGTCACAGCACTAGATGCAGCTGCGGAAACAAGCATTGCATGAGACACCAGTCTATTGCAACATTGGAGCAATCTAAAGTTAATACTTAAACTACTCTGTGTGTCTTGAGATATGGGAGAAAGTTAAGATACTCTCCAAAAATTCTAGCTAGAAGGATGGAGAAAGTGCTGCCCTCGGTAATATCACAGGATCAAACTGGATTTATTAAGGCCGACACCTATCTTCCAATCTCCGACGCTTGTTTAATGTTATACTGTATATTCACCAGCAAAATCAAACACCCCAGAGATATTACTATCATTAGATGCAGAAAAAGCATTTGATATGATTGAATGGGACTACCTTTTCACTGCATTGGAGAAATTTGGGTTTGGCCTGAATATTTGTGCATGGATCAAACTACTGTATACCAATCCAGAAGCTTCAGTTTGTATTAACAACATTTGCTCAGACTACTTTAAGCTAGAACGTGGCACCAGACAAGGATGCCCCTTGTCACCACTGCTGTTTGCAATCGCCATTGAACCACTGGCAGTTCACTGTCGAGATGCTTATCAGATAAAGGGGATTATCAGAGAAGGACTGGACAGAAAATTTCTCTATATGCAGATGATATGGTTTTATATATATCAGACCCAGAAAACACTGTGCCTGCAGTTCTAACAGCACTAACAGAATTTCAAAGATATCCGGTCTCAGAATTAATCTGAATAAAAGTATACTCTTTCCAGTGAATTCACAAGCATATAATATTAGATTGGACACCCTACCTTTTACCATAGCAGATCAGTTTAAATACCTAGGGGTAAATATCACAAGTAAACATAAAGCTCTTTATCAACAAAATTTTGCCATGTGTATGGAAAAAATGAAGCAAGACTTGCATAGATGGTCAACCCTTCATCTCACTCTAGCCGGAAGAATTCACGTTTTTAAGATGAATATCCTTCCTAAACTTCTTTTTTTATTTCAAAACATTCCAATATATATCAATAAATCATTTTTTAAGCAATTAGATTCAACAATAACCTCATTCATTTGGAACTCAAAACACCCACATATCCAAAGAGCGACCCTACAAAGACCTCAGGCAGAAGGTGGCATGGCTTTACCTAATTTTCAGCTTTATTACTGGGCAGCAAACTTACAAGCCATAAAAACCTGGACACAAAAAAATGAACATACACAGGCTTGGCTCGCAATAGAAGTAAAATCCTGTAGTACTTCTTTATACTCCCTGCTCTGCTCTCCAATAAATGCAAGTTATCACAAATATACTAATAACCCAATTGTGCTTTACTCACTCAGAATATGGAACCAACTTAGAAAGCATTTTAAAAATGGAAAATCTTTTATCTGCGGCACCTCTGCAAGAGAACCACCTCTTTCAACCCTCACAAACATATCCAGTTTTTAATACCTGGAAAAGTTTTGGGATTAAAATGCTCAGAGATCTATATATAGACAACATATTTGCATCTTTTCTTTCACTATCTTCAAATTAGAAATTTTGTTAAACAGAAACTGCCCGATTTTCCTCATCTCGTACCCTCCACCATGCTGTAAAAAATACTGCTCAGTTTCGAGGAATTAAACATCATTTCCGCATTATATAAAATCTTATTAGAGTCCCTACCTTTCAAAGACCCAAAAGGACATTAGGAAGAAGATTTCTTAATCAATATATCAGAAAAGGAATGGAAGGTAGCAAAGCAGAGAATTCACTCGAGCTCCATATGTGCAAAGCATAGAATTATTCAACTAAAAATTATATATCGAGCTCATCTGTCTCGCTTAAAACTGTCCAAAATGTTTCCAGGGCAAGATCCCAACCTGCGAACGCTGCAACCAAGCTCCTGCCTCACTGGGTCACATGTTCTGGGTCTGCACCAAACTAACATCATTTTGGACCAAAATATTTAAGTGCCTTTCAGACAGCCTTGGGGTCACAATCCCTCCTAACCCAGCTGTGTTCGGTGTTCTTCCAGATGGACTTGAAGTCGAGAAGGACAAGCAAACGGTGACTGCATTCACTACACTTTTGGAACGCAGACTTATTTTGTTAAATTGGAAGAATCCTAACTCTCCTCTGATAAGTCAGTGGGAAACCGATGTTTTATATTATTTGAAATTGGAAAAAATCAAATTCTCAGTTAGAGGATCTGTACAGAACTTTTTCAAAACCTGGCAGGATCTAATCAATATTATTTTAGAATAAGAGAAATAACTTTTACCGCATTTATTTTCCTTCTCCATTTTTTATATACTGTACCTATATTTATTTCTCCCTTTCTTTTGTTTATTGTTGCCTTATTAAAAAGCCCTAAGCAATTCTCCTTTGGCTAAGCTCTCCTTCTCAGGGGTGGGGTTTGATTTGTCTTCAATTTTTCTTTTTTTTTGTTATAAATTGATCTGTTTTTATGGAATGATTACAATAAAATTAATAAATAAATTTAAAATAAAAAAAGAGAGATATGGGATAAAGTTAGACTACTTAGTAAAAACACATGCAGACACTGGAAGAATATGCAAAGTCAATAAAGGTAGTGGCTGGACTTGATATTTGAACCCAGTCTCCTAAAGATGTGAGTCAGCAGCAGCCACTATGCCGCCCATTCTTGCTGTATATAACATTTACCTTGTTGATGCTTTTCTCCAGAGAATCGTGCAAGTGCGCCTCAAGTACATAATACAATTATTTTCATCAAGTGAGTCACTCAACTGAGTTACATTCCAAAACTTTAGCCACAAGGGGCCTACCAACATGGTACTTCTGTCTTACCAAGTCTTGTTATTAGCAGGTTACATCACCAGAGATTTGAAACCTTGACATGCAATGTGAACACTTAAGAGTTTCTTCTACCAGTTGGTGAGAGTAATATAGGGAAAGAAACAATTTTGTGATAAATAATCATTGTACCAGGAAGAGTTTACAGTAGGGTGAAAGTTTTGCTTTTTCCATTCACAGTCATTCTGGTTAAAATCACAGCAGGTAACTGGAGAGAGTAGCCTGAATGAGATGTCTGCCCTCACCACCAACACAAACACCACAGATTACCCAGCATGGGTTTGGAAGGTAAAAGTTATACTGGAGCCCCCAGGGAGAAGCCATGCAGCACATAATCTCTGAATTGATACTGCCTTTCAGGCCTCTCTCTTGAGCCTATTGGCTTGATTAAATAAAAGGAGCAATAAATGTAAGAAGCAATGAGTAGTAATCTGGATGTTTACTGCAGTTTTGCTGGGTTTGGTCCTGTTCTTAGAACCAGGTAGAACAATGCAGCGTGATGTGTGCTTTCTGAAAGGGTGTAAGTAACCGAGCTGTCCTCAATCCTCTGTTTATTTAATCTGCCAAGAAATGAAATGCTAAATCTTAACATCTTGACAAGGAACTCAGGCATGCTGTGTAGCACCCAGTTGCCTGTATCTATGGTATTTTTTTACATATGACATTGGTGTACAGATATTAGTGTGATCTTTGAGGTCCTTTTCAGCTAATTGGAAGCCCAGGCCTTCTTTTTCTATTTTTGGTGATTTGAAGAAGGTATACCGATCTGTTTCCAGTTAAATGATGAAATATTTATAAATTGCACAAAATAATATTACTACTAATTGAGCCAGTTAATGATAAACCCACACCATGCCTCCTGATAAAGACAGTATGTTCTGTCTGACCCCTGCTGGCTGCCCCCAGCATGCTGCTGAGTAATTAGAAGATCTAGTATCATAACGTCCCCTGAGGAGAGCGAGATCATTAGAAAAGGCCCATGCTTGACATAGGAAAGTCAGGAATCAATTCTAATTTACAGTGGCTATTAGACATGACAGCTCCCTCTGGCATTAAATTTAAAATGACCAAATATCTGAAACCACCTAGTGGTTCTCTCCAAGATTCCAAACTTGGGTAAGGTGGGCTGCTATAGTGTCTGTCAACTTTTGTTCTCAAAACAACCTAAATGTATCAGTGAGAGCTTGCACTGTCATGGTTTTAACAATTTTGTCATTTGCTTTGTTATAAAACTCACTATAGATAGTGCCTCAATAGTAAACTGTCTTCATCAGTAGAAAGGATTTTCCTGAAAGATGGCACACAGACAACAAAAGCCATCACTGGACATCTGGTCTCAGAAGTCAACCCAGTTTGTTACTATTATTGGTTAACTAACAGATGCCTTTATCCAAAGAGGTTTACAGTATCAGGAAACATTACAGCTACAGAACAGGAAAGGTCTGAGGTCACAAAGTGATTCAGATGTAGGAACTAAACTAATATTTTGATGGTTTAAAGACAATGCCATGGCCTCTAGGCCATGCCCCCTAAAAGCAGATATTGCATGTTTCCACCGGAGCCCTGAAGTGCACATTTCACTTTTAAGATGAAAGAAGCTCATCCATGCAGTCGGTAAATTTGTTTAATCCCTTGGACAGTATTCCAGTACATTTTAAATTAAAGAAACATAGATTGTAAAAAAACAAAAGTTTAAAATTTAGGCCAGTACATTAAGAGACACTCGCAATGTGGAATTTCTAAAAGAAAATTTGATGGGAGATTGTACGGATATTTACTGCAGTTTTGTCCCATCTGTAGGAAACATTTCTAAGAAACTGGGAAATGATGACACCCTTGATCAAGTAGGAAGTAGGAACTGCAGCCAAACCAGCTAAATTTCAACTTATGCACACAACAATTCACATCACTAAGCCATTATTAGAATGTGTTCTGTGCCCTTCTCTTGGAACTATGTGCTGAATTTGGTCCAGATTTGATAGACAGACTGCCTAAAATTGGCTATAACTGTTCATATCCAGGATTTAAAAAGCTGGCCTTCTAGCAACAGGTAGCTACCAGAGGGGATTTGCAGACAGCTCTGTCATAACTGCATTGCTGGAAGCCACAAAATACTGACAAGGTGCTACATTCAGTTTCCTTATGGTATGAATGTACAGGCCAGCATAAACTGGCAATTTGCAGCAGTGTTTGGTTTTCCTAATGTAATTCTGGTGACTGCATTCATATTGCAATAAAGGCACCTAAAGAGAATGAAGACTGCTTTTGTTAACTGTTAAGTAGTTACATTCCATGAACACACAAGCCATCTGTGATGCCAAGATGAGACTGATAAACATTATGGCTTGGTGACCTGGGTTATCCTGTGATTCATTAAATTTGAGGCAAAGCAGATGACTTGCTGATGGTGCTGTATGTCACAGTTGGCTTATTGGCAAGGTAACTGCCTGAACCTATGCAATGTGGCCTGTACTATTCATTGTAACAGCAATCATGTCTTTACATGTGATAGTGGCTACACACTCAAATGCTGTCTCCTTTGCCAACTCCCAGAGTGCAGAGGAGAGGTGCTACAAGTCTGTGCATGTTCTTGCCATGCTCAGTTGTGGAGCACACCATAGGACTTCTCAAATGCAGGTGGTGGTATCTGGATGTGTCAGATGGGAGGCTGCCATAGAAGCCAATGAAGGTATGTAGCATCGTGACTGCATATGTACAAGGTTGACTAGCATAGTCTATATATGGTTGTTTCAGGGTGTCAACTGGGTGGGGCTCAAACATGTTCATGAGCATACATTTACATGAAGACTGTGGATTTTAAAGGATAAATTACATACAAATGTGCATACAGGTTTTATAAATCTGATTTTATTTTTATTTTTAGTTATACACATTTGCCTGATTTTTGCATATGCATACTATTGAATCCATACAAAGTTTTATAAACGAGACCCAGGAAATGGAAGAGGCAAAAATCATACTTGGGGTGACACTAAAAAAATGCAACAAGATCAAAATGGAACTGAAAAGAACCAGCACAAAATGTTAGTCAAAATTTGAAGTCAAAATAATGAGCCGTAAGTCTTCTGGCCTGAACAATTCTTTTCATCTCTCACTCATAACACCGCAAACATTTCTGTCTTAGTGGAATTCAGAAGCTTGGACACTAAGGGGCTCACAGCTTACATGGAAGTGATGTAATGAGGCACATCTTACTGGTGTCATGTGACTGCAACATGAATGTACTGTTATGTACAAGTTGGCTGCTGGGACCAAAACAACATTACAAAATTGCAGCAAAGATTAATAACAGAAAGATGTCTCAAAATAACCAAAATAACCCTCATAATTAGTCCATTATGAGTGGAAGTGAAACAATAAACCACAAAATCCCACACAATCATAATATGAAGGCAGCCTTCCATTTCTGAGAGCATTCAGCTGAGGCATACACCCATATCAACTAGGACAATTAAGAAAGGGAAGCTCACACAAAATCTGGGAGATAATAAAGTTACACTGGTCATTATATGAAGCTTTATTGTTTCTTGTGACAACTGTGACTTGGAGAAAGGGAATAGGTTTTCAAATCCTTTAATAGTAGTAGTAATAGTAGTAGTAGTAGTAATAGTAGTAGTAGTAGTAGTAGTAGTAGTAGTATTGTCACATGTACAGAGTTAAGTATTCATTTCACATATGACGCAAATCAGTAGGCATACTTAGGTAATGACACATTTATTAGATGTTAGCAGAAAAGGAAAAGATGATTCAGATATTCACCATTCACCTAATAGAATATTACCGCTACTCTCATCCATTTGACATCAGAGGAATATGGGAGCAAACTTCTGCATTGGTGCAGTAGCAACTAACCGACTGTTCAGCACTAATTTCAAATTAAGGCTATTGCCTAAGGGATTTAATTTCAGGGTTCACACCATTTTGAGCCATCTATTTTTTCTGGAGGAGGAGACACAGTGCTTTTCTACTACAATTACTTTTACTGAGTTAAAAAATGAATCAAACTTATTTTACATCATTAGGCTTTTAACATTTTTATGGGTATATTTTGCATTTACAATATTTTTCCTGTTTCAATTTTCACTGCTTAATAGTTTGACTGATATGGTGGTATAGTGGTTAATACTAGTGAGTTACAAATTTAAAGTCTTGGCCTAGGTACAATGACAGTGTGCAATCTCTTGGCGTCCATATTGGTTTTCTAAGCAGTCCCTGGTGTCCTCCCACGTTACACGGTCACACAGGTTAGAGTGATGGGGTAGTCTAATTTGGCCTGTTGTGATTGATTGTGTCCTGGTGAGCCAAAAAGCATGACCAAACATCCTGAATAAGTTTATGGTTACTTTATTTTGACATTTTAGGCTGTTGATCAGCAGTTCTTTACACTATCTTTTTTATAATAGTCGGGTAGTTTGAAATTATACATCTGTCTAGCAGATAACTTAAGCATCCGCTGTCTGTCCCCAGTTAGTAGAGACAGGAGAGTTTTGCTTCTACAATAAGCCACCTGGAGAGTTCATCCAGCCAGAGTTGTATCTTGTTTGACAGCCACTGAAAACTGTCTTTGTTCTCCTCTAGTCCTCCGTTATGCTTTCTTTGACCAGATGCAGTGGATCTTGGGCCTTGCTCTCCGATTCTTAGGAACTAGGCTCTCTCTGGGAAAATCCCATTTTCCTTCTGACACCATACAATTCAAGTACTTCTCTGCAAAGAGAACAGAACAGGCAGAATTCTGATGCTTTCAGAGCACCTAATATTCATTTTAGTAGGTTCTCCTGTGCACCTAAATGCTTCACAAAAGAAAGTGGGAATCACATCCACAGTAAACTGACACCTTGTTCAAGATTACTTTCTGTCTTATGCACACTGCTGCCTGTGTAAGCTTTGTAATTGTGTGACCCCATATTGCAACAAGCAGGTCCAGAAACTGATTGAATGTTAATGGTTTTACTTGATCATTGCCATACAAACCCATGGTGATAATTAAATAAAGTGAAAACAATTTGTTTTCAGCCTTAATAGAACTAATTGCTAAAAGATTAGGGTTCACCTTTGTTCAATTATTTACTGACAGAGATGATGCATTTTAAGATATCTGGAAGTGAATTTAAGATATCTTAAAAAAATTACAGATAGATTAAAATATTTTTATTTCACAATATCTTAAATACATTTCAAGGTATCTCAAAAAGATTTCAAGAGATCTTGAAATATTATTCTGTCTATTTTAAGATGTCTCATATGAATTTTCAGATATCTGGAATTCATGGAAGTTATTGTGAGATGTGTTGAAATACCTTTCAAATATTTGAAAATAGAAATGAAGTTCTTTTAAGATATCTCGGGTGAACTTTAGCCCAGATGCAGATGGGCACGGATGCAGAATGTCCCAAAATACACACGTTTATTAACGTTTTGCACCACCACAATGTACACTGTGCACAAACCCCACAAATGCTCAGTCCTTATCTCTTTTTCTTGTCCTTTTCTTCAGCCACCTCCACTCCTTTTTCTCAAGCTCCATCGTTTTCCACCCGACTCCGGCACCCCGAGTGGAGTGAGGTGGCCCCTTTTATACCAGACCCGGAAGTGCTCCAGGCGCTCCTCGATCAAATTCCGGCAGTACTTCCGGGTGTGGCGGAAGTGCTGCATGGGAATCTAGCTCCTCTTCTGGAAGCACTTCCGTGTGTGGTGGAAGTGCTGCAGACCACGGCTCTGGAACTGTCCAGGCACCCCCTGGTGTTGGCCACAGGCCCCCGCAGGGTTGAGCTTCTAAGCTCCAGTCCAGTGGCCCTGATGTAAACCAGGGAGCTGCCCTCTTGTGTCCCGGGGGAGGTACTGCTGGTGATATGTCCACTCCCCCAGTCCTCTCCTCAAAAGGGCGTCCCAACCGGACAAGGTCCCTGGTCGTCTATCACACTGAAAATATATTTGAGATATCTTAAAAAGCATTTGAGTTATGGGCAGTGTGATGGTGGTAGCACTGCTGTCTCACAGTAAAGAAACTGGGGTTTGCATCCCAGGCCATCCCAGAATGGAGTTTGCATTGTCTACACATGTTTGTATGGCTTCCCTCTGGATGCTCCATTTTCCTCTCACTGTTCACTGTTCATGTAGGTTAGGTGAATTGGTGACATTGAACTGGCCCTTGTGTGTGTTTGGTAGGTGTGGGTGTGCCCTCTGATGGACTGGCACCCGGTTCAGTGTTTGTTCCCACCTTGCACCCTATAGCCTCCAGCCCTACATCCCTGAGACCCTGTTCTGGATTAAGCAGGTTAGAGAATGAAATGAAATCGACATTTCATATATTTCAAAATGGTCTGTATGCTATTTTATAAGATCTGGAAATGTAATCATGATATCTTAAAACATATTTCAGATATCTTCATATTGACTCAATTTCAGATATCTAAAATACAATTTTAGCATACAAGGCTAATTTGAAATATCTTGAAATTCACACACAGTTCTTTTGAGATATCTGAAAATGTATCTGAATATCTTGAGATGCATTTGAAATATCTGAAAACTTACTACAGATATCTTAAAATATAAAGGAACATATTTTGAAGTGTCTGGAAACAAGCTTCAGATATCTTAAAAAGTGAATTGCATTTGTAGATATCTGAAATAGATTTTGAGATACAGTATTTCTAAATGTTAAAATCAGCTTATTACATATATTGGATATTTACACACCTTCAAATTTCATAGTTTTTTCTAAAGAATCTCCAGATAGTTTTACTATAATGCACTACTGAAGAAATCTGCCATTATATGGTACGAAGCAAGCCTGCTGGGCATCCATTTATGTTCTGTGTAGAAACAGTTGACAATATTTTTAAGTTTAAATAAATACAGTAAATACATTTCTGTGCAAGCCAGCAAGGTGGCCATGCAGGTAGTATTTCTATATTACAACACTTGCACTCTGTGTATCTCCCACCATATGTTTAGTATGAATTGGCTCTTGCTCTTACTTGCACTGTTCACATTTTTAGCTGATGCTTTTATCCAGGATAACTTACAAATTATCAATAAGGGAACGCAAAGTCAAGGTAATCACAAATGTGCTAAACCGTGGATTATGCGTTGAAATGATTCTGTAAGTGTAAGTGAGCAAGGCACATCACAACTTAAAACTGTAAGCTAAACAAACCATTAAAGTAGTTAAAATACACTAGAAATCTTACAAATTTATACAATTAGAAGCCATTAAAGTATAAGTGTTATGAGGTTCTGTGTCTCAGGCTATGTCTGCATTAAAATAAACACAACACAAACACACACACACAGAGTGTCCTCAGATAATGAAAGAGATGAGGCTTGAGTTATTTTGAAAATGGAATGTGTTGTTCAGGTTGTGATTTGGTGACTCTACAAACATAGCACCATCAGGTTGGAGCAATCTGTAACAGCACTGGTGTTGCAGGTGGCTGGGGGGGTGACCCAGCCGGGACGCCCTGGAGGACCAGAAGAGGGCTTTTGCCTTCCCCAGACCATATGGGGGCGACCGCCCTGGCGGCTATGGGGACCACGGGTACAGAGCTTGGAAGCTCAAGCCTGTCGGGGCCCATGGCCACCGCCAGATGGCGCCCCGAGCCTCATGGAACCCGGGAAACATTCACTTCCGCCACACCCGGGAAGATGGAGGAAGATCCTTCTAGGGACGCCCGGTGTGCTTCCAGGTGCAAGAGCACCACTTCCGCCACACGAGGAAGTGCTGCCAGAAGGACGTCATTAGGCACCTGGAGCACATCTGGGTGGAAATAAAAAGGGCCGCCTCCCTCCAATCAGGGAGCTAGAGTCGGGAGTGGGATCAGGACGAGGCTCCCATGGAGAGAGGAAAGGCGGTCCACGGACAGAGAAAGAAAGGCCCGGGTTAAGGGTGATTAGTACTGGGAGCACAGTGTGCTGTGTGGGACTGTGTGTATTGTTGGGCGCCATTGTGGAAGACGACCCGGACACAGACAGGCAGACACATTGAAATCACCCAACACGCATTTATTCACCTTCTCCATATTTACAATAAGTGCACAACACTCCCCAAAGTCCCCAAAAGTCAAGGCCTTCAGTCCAATGCCTTACTTTCTTCAGGCTGCCTCCTTGCCTCCTTCAAGACCTTGTCCTTCTTCTACCCGACTCAAGCCCCCGACTGGAGGGAGGTGGCCCCTTTTATAGTAACCTGGATGTGCTCCAGGTGCCTCCCGACAATCTTCCACCGGCACTCCCCAGTGTGGCGGAAGTGCTGGCTGCACACCCGGAAGCACTCCAGGTGTCCCCAATCCTCTTCCCCCAGCACTTCCAGGTGTGGCAGAAGTGCTGATGGTCCAGGGCTCCCGAGGCATTAGGGTGCCCCCTGGCGGTGACCACGGGCCCCAACAGGCTTGAGCTTCCAAGCTGTGTACCCGTGGTCCCCATAGCCGCCAGGGTGGTCGTCCCCATGTGGTCTGGGGAAGGCGTAAGCCCTCTTCCGGTCCTCCGGGGCGTCCCGGCCAGGTCGCCCCCCCAGCCACCTGCGACACTGGACACAACTCACTGGTAAATATGAGGCAGCAATAGTCCTAAGGTGCTCTTCTGACTAGTAGTTAATTAGGGCTGTGTTCAGATCTGATGTGGGTGCAGCCTGTAGCCATTGAACTGGGTAAATTATAAATGTGATAGAAAGTTCTACAACAAGTCTACACCTGCATTCTGGGCTTCCTGAAGTGGTCAGATTTTAAAATCTTGCTAGAAGGGCATTATACACTACTTAAAAAGGAGAAGACCTAGGTTATTAAGAGTTAAAATTGTATCTTTGTATGTCTTTTTCATTTCTCTGTCAATTTCTTGAATCCTCTTAATGTAACTATAGTCCATCCTGCAGCATCAAGCACAAAACAGGAAGAAATTCTAAATGGGATGCCAGTCCATAGGCAGAATAATGCTAACAATTTGTGACCTTGTAACATTTTGATAATAACTGACATGCTTTGCAGAAATATTTGTAATAATCATCCTTAGTTATATACATTACCAGCATCTGATGTGGTTGCATCCAATACAAAGTGTTTCAGTTTTGAAGGTTTTTTTTAATATTTGTCACAGAGAGATAGTGTTTAGTATAAAGCACAATTCGCCTACAAGATCATGTAAAGAGAAATATCCTGTTAAAAAAAAAATCATAGTGTGAAATGTTTTGTTTTCATTTTATTCTACCACAGGATATGGATGTTTTCTCCAAGATCAGCAGACGGCACCTAAGCAAACATGCAATAGCTGCTTTATAGGCAGAGGTGCTGGTTAAAACATTTTTCAATTACACTGTTAAATAAAATGAAATGTTATACACACAAAAGCAGTGCACAGTTCTTGGTGAAAAAACTGTAATGCACAGTGACATGAATAAATAAATACATAAATACATTTAATAAATAAATAAATAAATACATACATACATACATACATACATACATACATACATACATACATACATACATACATACATACATACATACATACATACATAAAACCTGACGTTCTACTTGACATGGCTCCCTGAATCCTACAGTGATTATATTTGGTGCAGATATGCAAGTGGGCTGAAGTAATGCCCCAAATTTCATACCAGTTGGTGCTAGGACTAGTTTTCAATCCAAACATTGAAATGCATCATGTGAGGTATAGGAGAGCTAGGAAGAGCCCAAACCCTAAGTTAACCATGAGGACCCTTGAAAAGATCATTTATGAAATGTGGATGCTCTATCTTCTCATAAACTGTTTATTAAAAGCAAAGTTGAATTCAAAAATCAAAATAGAACCTTTTTGTTACACATGTATGATGTAGGGATACCTTTCCATTTCAGTTATGCTACACCTGCAATGGCTATTAAGTTGTGTGTGATATAATTGCAAAGTGACTTGCTTTTTTTACATTTTCCCATGACAAACACAGTCTTGGTCAAGTTTTGATGACTGGCACTATCCCTCAGCAACCTACCATTTGTGAAAATATCTGCAGAGTCCTCAGAATCAAAACATTTAGGTTTGAGCTCCCCAAAAGCATTACTTGCATGCTGTCTAAATGCTTTTTGATTAATGGTGCTGAGGTTGTGATTGTTCTTGTGTTTTATCTCCTTTGAGAACTAATATTACCTTTATCTAAGGTTGATTTCTACCTTGTACACAGTACTGCTTAAAAAAGGTGGTGCTCTTTTTTCAGATTCAGTATGCAATGAGATAATTCTTCATTTTGTGTTCTGAGAGGGTCATAATTATCTTTTATTTATCTCTCATTCAAATCTATATAGATATATATATTTATATATATACAGTAATGGCACACTGCATGTGCAGTGAATACATTTCACTTGAGCATTCCTAGTTTTCATTCTCTATCTCTGTACTTTTAGCATTTGTTTGCTCAGAGGTTGATGCGTTTGCATTTTCTCCACCCTAGCGGTCCGCTTCTTCTTTTCTTTCGTCGACATCTTTTCATGTTAAAACTGATTAAGTCAATGATTGTGTTGCAATTACTTAGTATGTTTTCTTTAATTTTTCACTTAAGCTGGCACTTAAGTCTTCAATCTGCCTCAAGAATGATTTATGATATGAAGAGGTAGGGGAAGTGATGGCGAAGGTGGTAGGGATGAGAGTGGCGCCCTGATGGCCAGTGCCGAGAGTTGATTCTACAATAAAATAAAAATAAAAAGAGGAATAGCCTTGGAGGTCAATCATCACCTTTATATGTGTACCAAATTTTAGGTCAATAGGTCAAACGGTTTGCGAGCTACAGGTGATTTAAAATCCTGGACAGACAAACGGACAGCCACGGTAGCGTATTATATAAGAAGATATAATATATATATATATATATATATATATATAGATACACAGTATATACTGTATATATACTGCTCACTTGATCATCACAGTCTAACACCAAGTCAGTTAAGCTTGGTGTTAGACTGTAAAACTGAGTGCCATTACGAACAATGCTGCACATCCTCTCTCTGGCACACTAACACTTTCATCCAACAAATCATTCAGCAGTATGATAAGTACGTTAAGAAATGCTATTAGGGCTCCTTTATACCAACAGCAAAGCACCTGCATAATGTGTCACTGTGACTGTCAAGTCAGAAGTTTTCTTTTCTGTCTTTCTTTTTAATTTTTTTCCTACTATTTAGTCATTCTGGAGTGTGTATATACATTGCTCAAAAAATTACAAAAGCACTTAATCACCACAGTCTAACACCAAATCAATTAAGCATCAGGGATATCAATCTGTCAAGTTAGGAAGCATGAGTGATTAAGAATCAACTTCACTTGCTTTGGTGCAAATAAAAAGTGACAACAGGTGTACTGGACAGGCAACAGCAAGACAATCCCCAAAAAGGGAATGGTTTTGCAGGTTGTGGCCACAGACAATTGCTCTCTTCGTATTCTTCCTGACTTATTCTTCTCTAGTTTTGAATTTTGCTATTGTCCTTGTCACTGCTGGTAGCATGAGGCAGTACCTGCAGTCGATTCAGGTTGCACAGGTAGTCCAAGTCCTCCAGGATTGCACATTCATATGTGCTGTTGCAAGAAGGTTTACTGTGTCTCCTAGCACAGTCCCAAGAGCATGGAGAAGATATCAGGAGCTGGATAGGGCCATAAAAGGACATCAACCCAGCAGCAGGACCAGTATTTGTGCCTTTATATGAAGAGGAACAGGGGGCGCACTGCCAGAGCCCTACAAAATGACCTTCAGCTAGCAGCTGGTATGCATGTTTCTGACCAAACTGTCAGAAACAGACTCCATAAGGATGGCATGAGGGCCTGACATCCTTTAGTGGAGCCTGTGCTAACAGTTAATAGCCCATCACTGTGCTCTTCAATTGGCATTCACCAGAGAATACCAAAACTGGCAGTTCCGCTATTTATGCCCTGTTCTCTTCATACATGAGAGCAGGTACACACTGAGCACATGTGACAGACGTGAAAGAGTCTGGAGATGCAGTGGTAAAAGTTATACAGCCTGCAACATTATCCAGCATAACCAGTTTGGCGGTAGGTCTGTGATGGTCTGGGGAGGAATACTCTTGGAGTGTTGCATAGACCTCCACATGCCAGGCAGTGGTACTCTAACTTCTGTTAATTATGAGGATGAAATTCTTAGAGCCACTGCCAAAACTTACATTGGTGCAGTGGGCCCTGTGTTCCTCCTGGTGCAGGACAATGCCCAGCCTCATCTGGCAAGAGTGTGCAGGCAGCTCCTGGAGGATGAAGGTAATCCACATGTTTCCCAGACCTGAATTCAATTTAAAACCTCTCGGACATTATGTATTGGTGCATCTGTTGCCACAGAGTAGTGCCACAGACTGTCCAGGAGCCCACTGATGCACTGATCCAGGTCTTGGAGGAGATTGCCCAGGACACCATCTGCCGTCTCATAAGGAGCATGCCCAGACATTGTCGGGAGTGAGGGAATAACACTCTATGGACTCACATTATGAGTTGCCGTGATTAAATTCATGAAAGTTGGTTGAGCCTGTGATTTCAATCTTTGTCTTTGATTTTTGTTGTGATTTTTGTTTCCATTAACCATTTTTGCATCATTTTGCTTTCAACAAATTGCACAGTATTACTCAGTAAAGATGCCATGTGTAATTTAAGTGTTCCCTTCATTTTGTGAGCAGTGTATATTTATATATATAAATATATATATATACAGTATATATATATATATGTATATATACTATATATATATATATATATATAGATATAAATATCTATATATATAAAATCCCTTTGTGCGTCCAGGTGTCCGTGTGTGGGTGTCTTCTGGTGAAGTGCGCATGCGCGGGGCACGGTGCGATGCGCGATATTACTGTCAGAGAAAGTTAGAGGCGTTTTACGGAAATACAAACCAGTATTACTGTGAGAGGAAATTAAAGGTACACAATACAGTGACGCATATTACAGCCACATACAAGCCAGTATTACTGTCAGAGGAGATTAAAGGCATATTACTGACGCACACGCCTGTATTACCGCCAGAGAAAATTAAAGATATATTACGGATGTACAAGCCAGCGGACGTACAAGCCAGTGGACGTACAAGACGGTATCCTTCAATAAGGGCGCGCACAGGCATCCTTCAATAAGGGCGCGCACAAAAAGGCGAGCTTCAAAAGGGCGACCTCAATTGGGCGCAGTGAATAAAGGTGCGCGTAAATAAAGATCTGCACCTTTGTTGCTCTTCACATATTCCACAGCCATTTGTACTAAATTATCTACAAACACCTTTATTCGCCGCGCTCAATTGAGGTCGCCCTTTTGAAGCTCGCATTTTTGTGCGTGCCCTTATTGAACAGAGCCGTACAAGACAGTATTACTGTCACAGAAAATTAAAGACACACAATACACGGCGGCAGCCCACGAAGAACGATCAGCTCAGCAAGTAAACATCAACAAAAGAAAGGCTGAAAGAAAGAAAAATATAACCAACAAAAAGAATGAGGTCAAAGTCCCTTGCCATTTAATATAAACTGTTCCTACTAATGTTTATGCACTACTGTTTATGCACTACTGTTCTGGCGCCCGTTATTGTAACGGGCTAAATGACTAGTAGATATATAGATATCTAATATATATATATAGTAAGAATGACAAGAAAATAAGAGAAAGATTTGGGGATCCACCCCCATATGCTTGACAAAAATTGGAGGTTTCAGTGCAACAGAGTAATCTCTTAAGACTGAGCCTAACTTACGTTGACTGACTAATGATAGGAACATGGTGGTTTTATAGAGAGCCGGGAGAAAGAGGTGTGTCTTTGAGTCCGGAAGAAATGATTAGAGGCTTGGGCATGGATGGGAGTTCTCTGGAGGCGGGACCAGCAGTGTACTCTGTGCAGGAACCGGAAGTGTCGTAAGGAGTGTGGAACGAGCCCCGGACACAGACAGGAAGACATGTTATAATCACCACCTCACGTTTATTAACACTAATATTTACAAAGTCCAAGTGCCACACAAACCCCTAGTCCCCAAAGTCCTGGCCTCTTCACACTGCCTTTACTTCTTCAGGCTGCCTCCTTGCCTCCTCCACGAAGCTCTGTCCTTCTCCTCACCCGACTCCAGCCCAGAATGAAGGGAGGTGGCCCCTTTTATAATCACCCGGATGTGCTCCAGGTGTTTCCCGGCAATCTTCCACCGACACGCCCCAGTGTGGCGGAAGTGCCGGCTGCATTCCCGGAAGCACTCCGGGTGTCCCCTCTCTTCTTCCCCCCAGCACTTCCAGGTGTGGCGGAAGTGCTGAGGTCCAGAGTTCCAAAGGCATAGGGGTGCCCCCTGGCGGTGACCACGGGCCCCTACAGGGTGGAGCTTCAACGCTCTGTACCCGTGGCCCCCAAAGGTACCAGGGTGGTCGCCCCCACATGGTCAGGGGAAGGCGTAAGCCCTCCTCCAGTCCTCCTGGGAGTCTCGGCCAGGTCGCCACCCCAGCCATCTCTGACAGGAGGTTTGGCTCCTGGGGATCAGCAGAAGAAGGAAGAGAGGCATTACCGCACCCTGTCAACCCTTTGTCCGACATTACCACTTCCTAAGCACACAAGCTCAGACCCATCAGGTTGAGCAGCCCAAACTGAGAGGTCTTATACCCAAGAGTCCCAGTGATAAATGACAGAAAACTGATATTACTTAAGGTCTAAGAACCACCTTGTGACATGTGGATTTGACTTCTTGTGCACCGCCAGCCACAGTAGGGCAGCATGGTCTGTAGCCAGGATAAACTCACGGCCAAGAAGATAGTACCTCATTTGGGTGACTGCTCATTTAATTGCCAGAGCTTCTCTTTCCACTGCCACATACCTGGTCTCCCAGTCCACCAGTTTCCGGCTCAGAAACATGACGGGGTGTTCAGCACCATTGCCACTTTGGCTCAGCACAGCACCTAGTCCTGTATCCAAAGTGTCGGCCTGAAGAATAAATGCCAAAGACCTGACTCTTAGTCTTCAGAAGGGGCCATTTTACAATGTCATCTACCTTTGAACACTGTGGTCTGACCGTGCCTCTGCCCACCAGGTAGCTTAAATATCTGGCTTTGTTTAGTCCAAAGAAGCATTTCTTTGGGTTAATCTGAAGTCTGGCCTTACCAAGTGTATGGAGCACAGCCTCAACATGCTGTAGGTGTTCCACCCCTGTGCTGGAATAGATGACAATGTCATCCAGGTAAGCAGCACTATAGGGGTTGTGGGGCCGCAGCACTTTGTCCACCAAATGCTGGAAAGTCGCAGAGGGCCCCATGCAAACCAAATGGGAGGACACAATACTTCCAATGTCCGCTAGGGGTACTAAATGCTGTCTTTACCTTCATGGACTCCGTTAAGGGAATTTGCCGGTACCTTTTTGTCATATCCAAGGTGATCAAATATTCTGCCCTGCCAAGTCGCTCAAGAAGGTCATCCACTCATGGCATCAGATTGGCATCAAACTGGGAGACTTGATTGAGCCGGCGGAAGTCATTACAAAACCCTCCAAGAACCATCTGCCTTTGGGACCAAGACGATTGGGCTGGACCAGGTTCTGTGATTCTCCTCAATTACTCCTAGTTCCTGCATCCGCTTGATCTCATGCTCCACTTCATCTCACTTTGCCTCTGGGAATCGATACGGGTGTTGCCTGACGACCTCTCTGGGTTCTGTTGACACATCATATCTTTTAAGGACCTCAGCCTTGAGTTTGTTGTAGTCTTGCTCTGAGAGATTGTAATAGGCCTTCTGCGCTTCTCCCTTCAGGTATGGTGCTAATACATTGGCCCGTTCCACTTGTGACCAGTGGTGTTGATTGGCGGTACATTCAAGAATTAATAAATAGGTCTTAATATCATCACTGTCTAGGAGAGGTATGAGTGCCTGAGATGAAGCCCGCACCTGATCTTGATCCACAGCTGCACATTCCTCTGCTTCAGCCAGTTGGGTGCGATATTCTTCCATCTGTACCTTCATCTGTGTAGCTCCATTAAAACATTGGTGAGCATGGTGCCTAGGTCCTGCTCCTCAGACATTTCAGAAGCAATACCCTGCTGACTACGCCACCGTAAGAATGACAAGAAAATAAGACAAAAGATTTGGGGATCCACCCCGTATACTTGACAAAAAAGAAAGGTTGCAGTGCAACAGAGTGATCCCTTAAGACTGAGCCTAACATGCGTTAACTGACTAATGGCAGGAACATGGTGGTTTTATAGAGAGTCAGCAGAAAGAGGCATGGAAGCGGAGGTGATGAGAGGCATGGGAGTGGAAGGAAGTTCTCTGGAGGCAGGATCGGAAGTATTATTAAGTGGCTTTGGCTTTTGGGGATCTGCAGAAGAAGGAAGGGAGGCATTAGTACAGCCTTTTAGACATTTCAGAATATCCTGCCAACTATGCCACTCTAAAAATGACGAGAAAATAAAAGAAAGATTTGGGGATCCCCATATACTTGACAAAAAAGGAAGGTTGCAGTGCAACAGAGTAATCCGTTAAGACTGAGCCTAATATACAGGGTGTGCACAAAGTCTGTATACCCCTATCTTTAGTAGCATTTACAGGAATAACCATGACAATTTGGTTCCTGTGGACATCTGCCCAAGTCTTCCCGTATTTCGAGGTGTGTTTTCAACATCCTGTCTGGTGCTGCCACCTGCTGCCACTCAAGAAATCACAACAATGTGGCGGTTGTTCCAAGATGAAGTGATGGGTGGCACAAGTGTTTTCACAATCGAGGAGCGTTTGGTGGCCACTGTGTGGGTTCATGAGTGGCCTGTTACTGGGAAATCAATCAAAAATGTCATGGATGACTTTGTTGTGCGTTTTGGGAAGGCATCGCCGACAAAGAGGACGTTGTTGCAGTGGGAGAAGAAGGCTTTTGCAACGGGCAGCATCCGAGATGCGCCGCAAAGTGGAAGACCATCCACAAGGCATGAAACGTGTGCAGATATGGCAGAGTCTGTCCAACGATCCTCAATGAAATCTACTTGTAAACGTGCTGCTGAGTTGGGAATAGTGGAATAGACAATGCGAAAACACATCAAACAGGACTTGCAAATGAAATGTTGGCGTCCATTGCCTGTTAACGAGTTATCAGATGCCGACTTGGACAGACGTCAGGAAGCTTGTGATCTGATGCTGCACCAATTTCCAACAAATGCTGAGAAGGAAAAGGTTATGTTCTCTGATGAGTGCGCAATTTATCGCAGCTCGCGCAATCGAAACGTGTTTTTCTGGGGAAAAGAAAATCCACATTTCTTTGAAGAAATTGAGCATAGCCCACCACACGTGATGATCTGGGACGGAATAACAGCACAGCATTTGTTTGGCCCTTATTTTTTTGATGGTTCTGTTAACCAAATCAGTTATCTGGAAATGCTGAATGGCTGGCTCATCCTGCAACTGAGAAACCAGGGCGTCTTTGACAGTGTTTGGTTTCAACAAGACGGGGCACCTGCCCATTTTGCAATCACCGTGTGTGATCGCCTCAACGATGTTTTTGGGAATCATTGGATCGGACGAGGATCAAACAACAATCCCGCTCCTCTTCCGTGGCCTCCGAGAAGTCCTGATCTCACAACTCCAAATAATGCACTCTGGGGGTTTATCAAAGAAGACGTGAGGAAGCGCCGTTATTCATCGAATGATGAACTGAAACATGCGGTTTGCGCAGTGTTCCAGAAAGTCACCCCGCAAATGTTGCAGAACATGAGCAGGAGAACCTGGTGGCGCATTCGGCTATGCAGAGATCATGGAGGGACCCATACAGATGTTTTGGATTCCTAAGAGGTAACCTTTAGCTTTCAAAATCCTCCCAAAGATAGGGGTATACGGACTTTGTGCGCACCCTGTATGTTGACTGACTAATGGCAGGAACATGGTGGTTTTATAGAGAGTCAGGAGAAAGAGGCATGTCTCTGAGGTCAGAAGCGGAAGTGACGAGAGGCATGGGAGTGGAAGGGACTTCTCTGGAGGCAGGATCGGAAGTATTGTTAGGTGGTTTTGGCTTCTGGGGATCTGCAGAAGAAGGAAGGGAGGCGTTAGTACAGCCTATTAGCCGGACCACCCCATTTAATTTTTTTTGAGAAATAGGAACTAAAAAAGTACAGAAAGAAACAGGCATACTTGGGTGCTATAAAATAAAGAAGACATTCAAGAAGCATTCATTCTCGTTTAACTGGGAACTCTGTCCTGCTGTGAATGCAGGTGACAAAGTGAGATGCCATCTTCTGGGGATGGGCTCTTTTATACACTTCTGATCAGAAGGGGAAGGACTTGTAGGAGTGATGGGGGAGTTGTCAGTTGATATCCTGGGCTGTCTTCTCTGAGCTATGGAGGGAGGAGAGGAAACAGTTACTGACAGCACCCCTTCTTGACCCAGGGTTAAAGCACGTACCTGATCAGAGCTGGAAAGGTGATCCTTAGACATGCATGTGTGACAATAAATAGGAGGAGAGAAAACAGTTACTGACAGCACCCCTTCTTGACCCGGGGTGAAAGCATGTACATGATCAGAGCTGGAAAGGTGATCCTCAGACATGCATGTGTGATAATACATAGATCAATATACTTTACTTTTCCCATGGGGGAAATTAAAACTTTACAGAAGCTCAAGAAGGAGAGAGAGAGATGTGTGTGTATGTATATATATATATATATATATATATATATATATATATATATATACAGTGTATATATATATATATATATATATATATATATATATATATATATATATATATATATATATACAGTATATATATATATATATATATATTGTAAACGGCGCTATATAGCGCCCGACCCGGCACAGACTCAGGCAGAGGCACGTACTTTAATAAAAGGCTTTTTTATTTCTCTTCAGCCGTGGGGCACGCCTTCCCCGTGTCCCACAGGCCCAACACAGTCCCAAAAGCACTTCCAATACAACAAACCACACTTCTCTCCACCTCAGCACCACCACTCCTCCTCAGGCTTAGTCCTCTTCCTCCCGACTCTGGCTCTCTGAGTGGTGGTGGCTGGCCCTTTTTATATCCCACCCGGAAGCGGTCCAGGTGCTTGGACACCTGGTCCTAATTGCCCTTCCGGGTGGGGCTGAAGGTATGACCAGCCAGGCTGCTGACTCCACGCAGCTCCCCCTGGCGGCCATCCGAGCCCCCAACCAGGCTGTGAAGGACTCCATCTCCCATGGAGCCATGCGCCGGGCTGGGGAATCATTGGCTGCCAGGGAGGCTGCCACCAAGCGTCCCGGGGGAGGTATTGAACAGTCCATGGCTGCTCCCCCGGAACAGATGTAGCAGAGGCGTCCCTGCCGGGCATGGGACCCGGCTGTCCTTTACAGTGCCCCTCTCTCAGATGAGGCTTCTGGGGCTCATCGGCCTGCCCCGCGAGGGCTGCTCCTCTCCAGGACAGGGAGTCGGCTTCCTTGGCTCCGCGGCTATCCCCTGTGGAAATATAACAAACAGGTCTGGGGGTGTTGCCCCGACGTCCCTGCCACTCGGACATCAGGTAACTGTACAATTATTATTTATTGTATAATAATAACGTGCACAAAGCACCCTCCACTCCAAACTACTCATACGATAATCAATTCTCCCACTACACAACAACACTACTCTCTCCTCCGCTCCCAGACACTTAGCCACCCTACCTCCCAGCTAAGCTCAGTGTCTGGGCTTTCCCAGAGTCCTTTTATACCCTCTGACCCGGAGGTGTTCCTGCCTAATAGTCCACAAGTCCTTATTACTTCCGGGTCAGGGTAAAAATCCTTTTCTTCAACCTGGAAGTACGTCATTTCTCCTGTTCACGTGACCAGGACATACTTCCAGGTTATAGGGCACATAAGAGTCCATGAGCCTCCCTACAGCGACTCCCGGTGGTCCCCAAGGTATCCAGCAGGGCTGTGCATAAAAACTACAAAGTCTATGAGGCCCTGCTGGAATTTGGGGCACATCCATGCTGTCTGGAGAGCTCCTCCTGGTGGCCTGGGGTGAGGCCGGAATATGTAGCTGGCTATCCATCACAATTCCCCCCCCCTTAGCGAAGCCAACTGGGGCAGAGCGTCCAGCCCCACGAGGGACTTCTTCCTAACGGAGGACGCATTAGTCGGGCCTCTGCCGTGTTGTCTAGGCCCCCCAGAGAACCTAGGGGGAACGGTGTATCGGCTGTTCCTCTGTTCCCCTGTCCTCCGAGGACAACTTCGCCAAACGTGGCCCGGCTGATGACAGTTGTGACAAAGCCGTCGTCCTCCCGGTTGTCTTTCTCCCCGAGACTGGAAACATCTCGGGAATTCTGTCAACTCCACTCTTTCCTCTGCTAAAGAAGGTTCTACAGCCCCTTTGCTGTCTGCACGCCCGTTGTCCTACACTTCTTAGGAGGCGGCGTCATCAGCACCGCATCGCTCCGTGCAACAGCACTTTTCAGCTGTACCGGTTCCATCGGCGCTTCCTCCGCCCCTCCAGTTATCACTTACAACTCCCTTATACCGTGGGTTGGGGTCTTGAGCTCCGCATCTCTCCGGGAAGCCATCTCGTACCGCTGTCCCGGTTCGATCGGTCCTTCCCCCGACCACTCAGTTACCATACCCCACTCTACTGTCAGGCACACGGTGCTTTGGCACCCGCTACTTATTAACCGCTGGGCTGGCTCGCACTGTGTCCCTTTATATTGTATGATATGGGTCGGACTCACCTGTATTCCCGGATCGATCATCACCGGAGCTTCTTGACCCAGTCGCCGTAGGTATTCCATTAGACCTTTCAGCGGCACCTCGGCCGTTGCTCCCAGCTCTTCCACTCGTTCCTTCAGCTCCTTTAAGCCCTGAAAGAAACTGTATACAGGCTCGAGGTACTTCTCGAGATCCTGCACGTTCACAAAGTTATTTAATTCGGCCGGAGGTAATTTTGCTTCCGCTTTCTCCTTACCTACCGGCCGGGAGCCAATGAGCACGTCCGTTGTTGGCACGTGCTTGGTTGGGTCGCGCAAAGGCTCTCGGGAATTGGAGTCTTTAGAGGGACGGGTGGCCACTTGTGGCCGACTGAGATCTGCCTCTTCTAATTTGTCGGCAGACCGTTCAGTCACATCCCGCTCCTCTTTATCTTTATTTAATTCCGGCGCTGCTTCGCTCGCCTCCCCCTTCCCTTTCAGGAGGCTCAGACCCGTCGGGGAACGTACGACTTCACCGAAGGACACAAAGTGACCTTCTCCGTCCCGGCATCCATCGCGTGAGGTCACGTGGTTGTTTTCCTTGAATGGGCTTCTCCACTGCAGACTCCTAGAATGGCCCGACTTCTCCATACCGCGGCCATCTTGCCCAGGTGTGAGGCAGGCGTCCGATTCTTCGTCTGTTTTCTGTAGACAGGTCTCTGCAAAATATGAGTAAACTGTCCCCGGCGCTTCGGGCGTTTTTTCGGCACATACCTCGGAACGTAGATGATCCAGTCTCAATTCATTATAATAGTCCTCTGGAGTCACAATCCTACAGCGTTCCGGTTGCCGCCCTGCTCGGGTTTGCTTGGCTTTAAACCACGCCCGGTCTTCCTCACCGCCTGTTAGGTAAGTCCATACCTTCTCAGTACCAGTTTGGACCGAAGTCTTCTGGATAGACCCAGTCTTTTTCTCTGCTTTCTTCCCCATCGTGGTCCGAAGTAACACAAGGCTCACTATCGCAGCGCTCTTTGTAGAGGGTAGTGTTTCCACCTCTGTGAGTTCGAGCGGGACCTTCTTAGGGTCGTCTGCGTACACAATATTTCTTTTAGATACAGGTCCCCTGCCAACAGATGGCCAGAGAATCCTGCTGACTACGCCAGTGTAGCAGTTGAGGCGTTTATCAACCTCTTGAACCCTCAGGTACCACGCCAAACACCAGGTAACTGTACAATTATTATTTATTGTATAATAATAACGTGCACAAAGCACCCTCCACTCCACACTACTTATACGATAATCAATTCTCCTACTACACAACAACACTACTCTCTCCTCCGCTCCCAGACACTTAGCCAACTTCCTAAAATGCAAGTTGAAAAGAAGGCACTAAGAAAACAAGGCCAATATATTAGTTTTCAAATTGGCATAGCATATAAAACACAGACGTGTCAAAGTAAAAAAACGATCAATACGACTGTTGACTTTGAATGAATGCTGAAGGCTGATTTAATTAAGAGAATAAGCATCTCTTAAATGGGCATACATTAAAACTTGTGTTAAAACTACATAAATAATATAATTTGTTCATCACCATCAACGACTAGATGATTATACACTACACAAGTGTTTTCAACTGGTGCACCATGGAATTAACAGTGTAGTGCTCCTGGGTTCTGTCTTGTGAGAGCCGTGCTTCTCAGGTGGTTGAGACCTGTCCAAAGAGGACGGGACTACCTGAAGAAGTTGACATAAAAGCAACTCTGTGAACGCTGTTTTGCAGACAGTTTAGAATGTGCATAGATTTAATGCTTTTCTGGCTGGTAGAATTATGCTTTGGGATTTTTTGGGTTGCAAAAAGTGTGCTACTACAGAAAAACGGTTGGAAAACACTGCTCTACCTACACCTTTGCTCCTGGCATGCTAAAAAAGATCTCCATTGCTGCTATCTCACTTAAAAACGGACACCGTGCATTACTTGGATGGTTAAATTAGCAAAGATGCTGCATAGGGATAACCATTACACTTCTATTTTTTAGAATTTTGTCGTTATATTAGGGCAGTCATCACTGTAAGCTAGGTGGCAGACTGGTGAGTTAAATACAGAGGTACTAGAAACTTATTTTGTTTTTAGTGCCACTCAAAGATATTTATTTACCATTTATGTGATAATGACTTTGATTTGATATTCTTACAGAAACATGAAATGAAAAAAAAGAGAGAGACTTGTAATTTTTACCTTCACAACATTTGTCTAGCATCGCACCAGGACTGCTGTTAAACACCCCCCTCCTGGAGATGTGAGGAAATGGTGGCTACTGTACCACCACACTACCTCTACTGCAAATATCTGTATATGCAGCAATGGTTTGGCTGGGAAGTATAGCCGTTCAGTCTTGGTGTAGTTATGCTGGAATGTGGATAATCAGCCATCCACAACCAGATGCCTATGAGGCAAAACAAGATCTAAGTGGAGATTCGTGCATTTTAGTGGAAAGAATAGAGAGAAATAATTGACAGTTAAGTGCAGAAAAATGAACAGTTATGGGAGACAAAAATAACACAATAATAAAGTGAAGGGTTCTGCCTCACAGTTTGTAAAATTAAAGAATGAACCATGGCCCCTGAGTGGCTTTAGTGGACAGGCTGTGTAAAACCAGTACCTCTTCATGATGTTAAACCCAGCCAGAATACATTCAGTGATGCACTGCAATGAAAAGGACATTAAAGTTCACAGTTTTCAAGACTGCACATAAATTGAGGAGGCTGAGGAGACATAGTTGAATAGCTGTGGAAGACTGGAGTGACAGACAGAAGAGCTGTTATCACTGAACGAGATTGACTCATCAACATCTAGAAGGTTAGTCTATAAGACAGGTTATATGCATTTCATCCATCCATATTTAAGCCCACTTTTAAGCTATGGGGATAGAACCCAATCTTGGACAAGGTGGCCGCATATCTAAAAGCATACTTAAAAACACACGCATACTCACATGTTCTGAGTCCATACAGAGCTGCCCATTTGTCTGAAATGTAGCTAACTTAACCTAACAAGGTCATGTAAAGACTTTGGTATTCTTTTAAATCTCATTTAGATATTTTACAGTGATTGTAAGTTATCCTACAATAGGAAGGAAGACTTCTGTAAATATCTTGAAAAGTATTCTAGTATTCTGTATTTTAATTGGGGCGACACGTTGGTGCAGTGGGTAGCGCTGCTGCCTCGCAGTTGGGAGACCTGGGGATCTGGGTTCGCCTCCCGGGTCCTTCCTGCGTGGAGTTTGCATGTTCTCCCCGTGTCTGCGTGGGTTTCTTCCGGGTGCTCCGGTTTCCTCCCACAGTCCAAAGACATGCAGGTTAGGTGGATTGGCGATTCTAAATTGGCCCTAGTGTGTGCTTGGTGTGAGGGTGTGTTTGTGTGTGTCATGTGGTGGGTTGGCACCCTGCCCGGGATTAGTTCCTGTCTTGTGCCCTGTGTTGGCTGGGATTGGCTCCAGCAGACCCCCGTGACCCTGTGTTTGGCTTCAGTGGGTTGGAAAATGGATGGATGGATGTATTTTAATTGTGTGTCAATGTATCTTAAAATAACTTCCTAATATACGTTACAAAAGGATGTCTGTCCCTTTCAAAGTATCCTAAAATAAACAGGGGCATCTTGTTGAAAGGGGTGGTGCTTTTTCATAGGAAGTGATTTGGAAATGTCTCAAAATAGATGTGATTTCAGTGACATGATATAAATTGTCAGCTACTGTATGTGTAATTAATATACAGGGCGATTCTAAATTGGCCCTAGTGTGTGCTTGGTGTGTGGGTGTGTTTGTGTGTGTCCTGCGGTGGGTTGGCACCTTGCCCGGGATTGGTTCCTGCCTTGTGCCCTGTGTTGGCTGGGATTGGCTCTGGCAGACCCCCGTGACCCTGTGTTCGGATTCAGCGGGTTGATAAATGGATGGATGGACGGACTTTGAGCTGTATCTGAATGTTAACCTGTTTGCTGTTATTCTTCATTGATACATGGTATGCTCATATTGTTAGAGCGCAGGCAGATTAATGAACTTGTTTAAAGTCGCACATTGTAAGTCAGTGAGGGGATCTGAAATTGTGACATCAAGGCTGAGCAGTATGTTTGGAATTGAATATGGAGGAGGATAAACTGTGGCAGGAACAAACCCAACTTATTGCAGCGTATTCTTACAATTACAGCATAAAAAGTACCGGAGAGTCACAGAGTTTGAGGGTCAGCTTGTTGTCTGTAGTCAAAACAGCCAAGAGAGGACCCATAGCCTGCTAAATTTAGTAGTCTCTGGCAGTGATGCCCTTTTAAGCGTGAATTGTTATTGTTGTTCTCCTTCAATGATTCTTTGAGATTTTTTTCTTGTGTGTGGTTTTGCTCAAGGTAGCTTGTGTTGTCCTGAATGGTGGCATTGGAAGTCTTTGTGAGATAAATGAGCATAGTTTGGGTGCTAATCCTTCTGTATTAACTTCTGTGTTCATATCAGATAGCTTTGCGTTATTTAGTGTTTTGTTCTTCTGTGAATTGTGCTTGTTGGGGTGGCATAGTGGAGGAGTGCCTTCCATCTCCTAAAACCAAAGCAGGCACACAGCTTTTTGTGTAGAATCAATTTAAAGATAAAGAACACCCATTTTATTTATGTGTGCCGAAGCTCTGTATCTTTCTGCCTACAAAAGTGTGCTCATCTGACATTGGGAAATATCCCTGTGCCATCAGACTGTCCAATGTTAATAGCCTAACACAGCATGCATACTGCAAGGCTGCCAAAGGACTCAAATTCACCAGGGTGGGTTTGAAAAATACAATTAGCTCATTGAGAAAGGTGTGCCAGTGAAGTGTCCATTAAATGTAGATGAGCCCCTGTCGCTTCAGGGCACTGAAAATGTGCACAGCTTAGCAAAGTTGGATTATTTTGTGTTTAACTTGACAGCTGCAAAAGCAATCTCCCCATTTTCTGCCATTTCAGTTCACTTCACAGTTATTCAGAGCACTTTGTATAAAAGAATAATTTCTGTTGCCTTAGGAAAACAAGAAAAGTGAAACTACATGACACACAAGGGGGAGAGAGAGAGAGAGCTAGAGCGGAATGGCAAGTGATTCGAAGAAGGTAGTTCTGGGTTCTGCACTAAAAGAGCAATGGCCACAGGTGAGCGGGGTTTTAAAGGAGATATAAAGGGCACCAAATATATGTGCACTGAGGTGGTGGGATGCCTTCAGACATGAAGGTGAACACCAGCTGACTGTGGCCCCTGATCTATACTGAGGGAAAGAAGGAAGGAGGAAGGGGGATAGGAGCCTTTGCTGGTAAATTGGCAACTTTCTTGAATTTCTACACTTTATGCTGTCTGGTCAAGAAAACAATGCAAGCAAAGAAAGATAAGTGCACCAGGCAAAACTACCTGAATGAGCCAATATGTAGCCCCTAGTGGGCAAAGATGAATATTTTAAGTTCCAAAATTGAGGTGGCAGTACTATAGGGACTCTTTGCATACACTTGTGAAGATACGACAGAAGAAAGAAAAAGCAGACAATGTTATATATTAGAAAAAGATGTGAAAAGAGGCCTGAAATCTATTCAGAGCCAATAAAACCTTAGTATGACGTTTCAGAGCCTCCTGCTGGATTTGAACTGCTGACGTTCCTTATGTGTAGATTGTAGGATTCGCCAGGCATTCCCTTTCCCACCTTGTCCCATTATAGTAGCAGAAACGTGTAGGATACTACTAAGAGCAACACTGGAGGAGAGTCTCAAAAATGCAGTTTCCTGAAATTGATTGGCATGGCTTGGTGTCTGTAAGATCATTAACCATAAACTAACACTACAGAATCTCTTGTGTGTATCTCTGTGATTAGCTGGTGTCCTATCCAGAGCTAAAATGCTTTGTGCCCAATGCATCTCCCTACGACCTTAAACTGGATTCTTTCGGTTTGAGAATGGGTAGATCTATAGAACCTTTGTATGATCCCAAACCTTTGGACTGTGCTGGTACAAGATTGTCACTTTGTTACAGTGGCTTACAACACAAATCACTAAAACCCCTATGAATGTAAACTCACAGTAGGGGCAACCTGACTTAACGGAGTCCAACATCTGAAGGATTGTTAAATCAGAGTCTAATACCTGCGGTGATCCTAAATCACAAACTCCGTTGTCTGCGGGCTCTTTTAATCACTCAGCTTCATGCTTCCTGATTTACTGAATCTCCCATCTGCAGGATTCTTAAATCCCAAAATGCCATACCTGATGAGTTTCTAAATCACTGGGCCCTGCAGCTGCCAGATTCCTAAATCAGACAGTCTCACACCTGCAGGCTCCCTAAATCATGGAGCCCTACAGCTGCAGGCTCCCTAAATCACAGAGGCTTCCAGCTGCTCTGTCAGAGGCGCTCAGCTGTTCCCTCTCCGCACACAGAGGAGAGTTTCAGTTGACGAGAAGAGCTGTCTGCCCTGGTTTCTCGCTGATCCCTTCATTAGTTTAAGCTCGACACACTGCCAGTGTTATTCTTGTTCTTCCCTCGGGCTTTTGTACGCTTCTCATTGATTCCCATTCAATGACCAACTTGAGCATTGGGGTAGAAGCAAAAAAAAAAAAAAAATTATAAGGAGGGTTCTGAGTCCCAGTTTGGTTGTAGATCCGTTTGTTTTTATTTTCTAGGGTTGAATAACGCTCAAGGCATGACAAAAGACATGACATCAGCCTGCTGGAAAATGACCCACTTTCTAGTTTTTTCCCACTGATGCAGGCTTTGAAGCAGAGTCTGATGGAAAAGAGCAGCTCCCAGTAATTGGTGTAGAGGGCACAGTAACGTGAGAAGAAGAATGCAAAATTAATTTGGTCTTGTTGTTTTCCTTTCCATGGTATCGTAGAAATAAGGGGTCATAAAGTTCACTACAATACACCAATGGTTCTTGGTAGTTGTCAGGATCTCCAGTACTAAAGTTATTAAATCTTACCTGTTGATCTAGGTACCGAATGTGAGAATATAGGCTAATACTAGATTGGAATCACATTAATATAGTGTCTCTCGCACATGGTTGGCTAGACCTACAAGTTTAATAGAATGACGTATATCATGTGCTTGACGTGCATAACACTCCTAAGGCTAGACGGCAAAGCAAAAACTCAGTAACCTGCTTAATTCAATTCATAGTCATGGGAGACTAGAGCCTGTCTGTCAGGAGGATTAGATGCAAGACACCAAACACCCCTGGACTGGGTGCCATTCTGTCTTGGGGTTGCTTATGCACACACACACACTTACAGGGGTCAATATAAACTCACCAATTAAATTAACCTTACCATTATGTGAGAGGCTCATGCCGACTTAACTCAGACAGTGTTTGGGTGTGGGATTCCAACATAGGACACTGGACTTATGAAGCAGAAGCACTAGCCATGGTCACTGCACATAATAAAAAGGAGAGTGGTGATGTGTTGCATATTGGTCCAGCAAGCAAGTAAGAATTTTACTGTATTCTGTACCATGACATTTCTACAACAATTGCTACTACTGCATAAAGTAGCCTCTTTTGGACCATGGGTATTAAAGAAGTGCATTATTATACAGGGGCGGCACGGTGGCGCAGTGGTAGCACTGCTGCCTCGCAGTTAGGAGACCCATGTTCGCTTCCCGGGTCCTCCCTGCGTGAAGTTTGCATGTTCTCCCCGTGTCTGCGTGGGTTTCCTCCCACAGTCCGAAGACATGGTGGATTGGTGATTCTAAATTGTCCCTAGTGTGTGCTTGGTGTGTTTGTGTGTGTCCTCTGGTGGGTTGGCACCCTGCCTGGGATTGTTTCCTGCCTTGTGCCCTGTGTTTGCTGGGATTGGCTCCAGCAGACCCCCGTGACCCTGTGTTCGGATTCAGCGGGTTGGAAAATGGATGGATGGATTATTATACAGTATGTCCTAACCAGACACTTTTTTAAAAAGTGACAATCACATCACAAATCCATAGTACATATACTTCCAGCTTCCTAAAATACCATGTAAAGTGACTCATTCAGGATCATACATGAAAAGAATCAACTTGTAATCTTGGACTTTTTATGGAGCACAACCATAGCCACTAGGGGGCCACACTGTCTACCTAAATAAGGTTCAGGTGGGCCAGTAAATCTCAAAGTATCTTGATATTTTTATTTATTTAGTTAGCGGGTGTTATTCAAATGAGACATAGAAATCACAAGTGCTTGGTAACATTGCTTCAAGATTTCAAATAGTTCGATCTCATCCACCTATCCATTCATCCATATACTTTTATAAGGGCTTCTCCAATTCAGGTGCCAGATCCCAAGTTCAACAGCATTCAGAGCAAGGGAGAATCGTGAAATCTTTCCATTACAAGATCATTGGCACAAAGAAGAAAGATTTTTAGATAGAATACCAGTCCATTGCCTGGTATACCAAGCCCACTGTAAGTACCGGAGTAACCTTGCAGGCACATTACTGGAATACTGTAGAAAATCAAATATAAGGAGAAATACAACTCTGACATTGTGAGAAAGTGTTAGCACCACACAGTGAGTGGCTGAGCTAGGAACTGTGAGGCCGCTGCAGTGCCACTGTGCTGTTTCACACGGTATCATAGTATGTATTTTTATTGTATTTATCTACCAAATACCTGCATGTTTATCCAATGTGACTTACAAATCACAAGGGCACTGCTCTAGGTTACCCAACAGGTCATGCAACAGTAGAAGCCTGAGAGAGTTATGTTTTCTGAAGAGAGGTATTAGCTCTCTGGAAATGTGTTCTTTTTCAATTGCGGCGTTTTAATAACCTGAATTTAAATAAATATTATCCCTCCCACCCCATGCAAATTGACTGTTTATAAAATTACATGAGATCGAAGGATAAGCTTAGCTCTTATTTAATTTCGGCTTACGCTGCATAATTAACGGGGGAAACACACCGCAGTACTCAGTCCAAGGGTGGGGACCTTGCGTATGGAGTTTGCAGTCATCGTCACAGCGCAGGAAGGATTTCTCGGACTAATTCGACATAGTCTCCTGTAGTCTGGGTGTCAGGTCTCCCAATGGCTGGCAATCCTCCAAGATGCTTTATAGTATTTCTCCACGTGCAAGCCCCCAGATGGCACAGAGCCCATTTCCAAACAAGGGTACAAACTTTTACCTGACATCAGACAGTAGGTTTAAAATAACACTCAGTTCTCCTTTAGGCTGACACAGTCCTCCAGCTGTACCTGTCCGTCTTATCCTCATGCTTGGCCCAGCAATTCTGAATGCTGGCACTCTGTGCTAAATCTGTCTTAGCTCTGCATGCTTACAGAAAAGAAATGAATTTATACAGTTTAAACAGATAAAGTGACAATTAATCTCAATATTATAACAAGATTCATATAACAAGTTACTGCTGCACTACCAAATGAACTTACACAGTAAAACAGCTATGATCCTTAGAAATTAGTGCAGACAGTTCTGGATTGAATTAGTCAGTTGATAACTAGGCAGAATTTATAAAAATATGCAACAGGCATGGAAACTGATGTTCATTCAGCCATATGCTGCACCACCATACTGTTATTTCCATATTTGTATAAAAGAAATCATCTACAGACGAAGTGATTGCTGTTATATCACACAGTGACTGAGTGAGTGAATGGTGGAGATTAAGCTGCATGCATGTTGCCTTGTAGCCCAGCACCTGAGGCCAGCAAGCTACACTACCAGTACAAATTCAAAACCATAGTTTAGTGAACCTTAGCAAGTTAACACCTAGCCAACATGTACTAACAGGTAGGAAAGGCAATTCATGGTTCTCAACATTGGGTTCAAGGCTTATCCCTGCTGAGTCAATATGGAACAGTCAAACAACTTACAATTTATGTCTTTATAATGGAGGAAGGGAAAACTCGATTAATTGGAGTAGAAACTGAAAAAGATATGGGGGGGGGGGGGGTGCATATCAGGAGTGTTAGTTAGAAAAAAATTTAATAAAATTATTCATCCAGACATCCATTTCCTAACTTGCATATCTGTACATGGTCATAGCGAGCCAGAACTAATCCCAGCGCCATTATGCACAAGACAGTAACCTGCCCTGGACAGCACACACACACACACCCACTCTCACAGATAAATGTCACACAAGTATCACTAAAAAAACTACTTCTTCGTTTTTCCTCTAGCGCAGTTCAGGCAACGATCTACTTTCTGAAACGGAATTTTCCATGGTTGTAAGGAGCCATGGGTTATCCTAGCAGCAGGATGAGAAACAGCACACCACTGGGCACGTTTGTGCAGGCCAATTAACCTAGCAATATGTCACTGGAGGCCACAAAAATGCTGGTAGGGCATATACCAGCTTCTCCCAAATGAGATGCCACTAATGACTGGAGCCTTTGTGAGGCAGCAATAATGTGTAATACGCGATCGTGTCGCTCGGCACGAAATCGTGCAGATCTATAAAGTAAAGAGTCTGAAAAAGAAAGTAAGCATAGGTTGAGAATGCGCGTGAGGGAGATCAAGTAGGTTGTCAGAGAAGCAAGCACAGAATACGCGGTAGTCACACGCAAAGACCCAGTGACATGTGCAGCTTTAAGGAAGAAACGTGCGGGCTGTGGACAACAAAAACGGCCAAACGCCAGTATAATGTTTCTCTAAGAAGTCCGTGGCTAATAAGTTCTAAGGAAACCCCAACTGCAAGATAAAGGTGCGCGAATATGTTTGTAGCGTGAAAACGAGTTTAAGATGTGCATCTCGAATAACCAGAGATCGCTGCCTGCATCATAAAAATATATCGAGCCAAGGCAACATACCGAAGCGAAAGGTGTCTGCTAGCAGTGCGATGATAATAAAGCGGAGCTGAAGATGCGCTGCATAGATAGCAATTAGTACGAGCAAGGAGAAACAAACCCTGCTGGAGGCTGGGGGAGTGTGAGAGAATCTGCGGCAGTGGCAGCAGCTCATTTTCGGGGAAGCGCTGTGCCCAGCTGCGGAAAGTAGGAAGGGCTAACTGTCTACAAAGAAGAAGTTTGACGGTGGCCACTTCGATGAGGCGCAGGACCTGCTCGGATGGGGTTGTTGTCGTGACAACGAGCGAGCAAGCGCGCGCGCGCGCGAGGATTCCAGCCTGAGGGGGCCAGTCGAGTGAAGTGTAGCGGGGGAGGGGGCTCACTGCTGAGGGGACTAGCAGAGAGAGCAGGATCGAGAGAGAGAGAGAGAGAGAGAGGAAGTCAGGGAGGGAGGGCGCCGCCAAACAGCGCGCACTTCGCAGCCGCTCACTCCAGCGCTGCCGAGACTTCTCCCGCGCGTGTGTAGCTTCGGATCGCCGTCTTTTTCGCGTCCGCTTTCTTTCTACTCTGGAGTATTTACAACACTGGGGATCTACTGCCTGACCATGGTGGGAAAGGGATCTTTTTGTCGGAGACAGTTGCAGGCTGTTCTGCTGAGAATACTGTGCCTTCTTCCCACAGGACTGCCAGTCCGAAGCACGGATTTCCTGAGAGGAACCGATAACATCACCATTCGGCAGGGTGACACGGCAATCCTCAGGTAAGGAATGATGTTTCACTCGCCGCTATTACCGCCGCTGATGCTTTCCTCTCCTTGGCTGGGTTTATCAGTTGCAGTGTACCTCCCGCGGGTGGCTATGTTCCCAGGTACTGATCGTACAGTCGTGGGCTACTTTCTTAAGAGGTCTGATGCGAATGGTGCTATATAAAACTACTGCCTTGCTTGACCTTTAAGGTGACCCGTCAGTGATTGGTTAGATATAAGCCGAAGCACATTACTTCGGCCGCCCGATGAATAGGTTGAGTCGATCCGGCTGCACACATATGGCATCTCGGCAGGCTAGCAGCTTCTGGAGTGTGGGACGAGAGAGAAGTTCCTAAAGTGAGCCAGGGAAGAGCTTGTCACCCCCGCTCTGTTGCTGTATCCGTGTTCTAGAGTCGAGCACTAGAAGGTGTCGGAAAGTGAAGCGCAGTCAGTTTGTACGGGGGAGTATCTATGACAGGCGTGTGATGTCTAGTGTGAATAGCTTTGGGAATGCAACTTTGTTACAAGACGATTTTTGAAGGCGGGAGGGCGGAGAATAGAGTGAATGATGGGGGCGCGGTCATCTCGCATCTAGATCTTTGCATTTTCATTCTCTTCAATTGGTACACCGCGTTTACGCATCTCGTTAAAAATGCCTACAACAACGTTCACGCTTTCGCCTTCATCCCTTTCATTGATAATTTCACCTGATATTAATCCATTGCTAATTGTATGGCTTTTCCTCAAGCTCTAACGGAAGGATTCAGTTCAATCTGTTTACTGCGTAATGTTCGCATGATTTTTTTTTTCACTCTTGCGCATACTCCCAACCGTTATTACTGTTGTTAAGTTTACTTGATCGAATTCTTTAAAAAATAATTTTTTTTTCGTATATGCCGTCATTTGACTCCAGATTATAAAATTGTGCTTCTTAGTTTCAGGTCTTTTAGTCTTTCTAGTGTTTCCTACGATACTTCTGGGTTGTAGTTTAATTTTCATATGGTCTGCTTTGATAGTCTTTTTTTTCTTAAAGGACCTCGTGTGACACCTGTATTTTGGTTTGGGTGTATTAGGCAAATGAATTTCCGAATTAATACTACGCCTCTTTATAGCACCCCTCCGTTTTCATTCCTGTACTTATTGACTGACTACTGTTGACGTTTTTTTTCTTGTCTTCAGCCTTTTTTCTGTCGATCTTAATAGGTCTCTTCTCCAATTAAAGCCACGAATTTGTTGTAAAAGCTGGCATTGGCGTTTTGGGGCGGAGTAACCGAAGCCCCAATCAACTGCCCCGTCCAGAACACCGCTGCTTTAATTGTGATCAATGTGGACAGATGCAAAGGAGATCACAATTCAATGCATCTGGATGGGAGGCTGCTGACTCAAGGTTGGTGTCAGCACAGGGGGCGCCTAACCCCACTCTTGACTATCTTGCAAAAATGAAATCACTTGGGAGAAGAGATGATTGATACCAACAGCCACTGATGTATTATAAAAATGAAGAAAGGCACCTAAGTGTTTGCTGGAGTGTGTTCATCTCAGAGGACAGATTACCTTGGCCATTGTTCACTGGTAATGGGAAAGGAAATAATGTTTCAACCTTTGACCTTTGATTTAATTTGCATTGATACCTAGAGGGCGGCCTGTCAGATTGTACTATCTGGAGTACTAAGCACATCCAGATTTTTATGTGTATTTTTTTATTCTTTTGTTAAATGTTTTTCACCTCTTTGGAGGGGCCACAGTTACTATGTACCTTGTACTTTTTATGTTATTCTTGATTTTGCTTTGTGCTGCATTTTCGACACAGAGGGACATAAATGTTGTCCCTTCGAAATATGAATATGAAGTCCTAGTTCAATGAGAAGAGATGCTTGAGGGTCACGATTGCTGCATTTTTTAAGATCAGGCGAACAAGACAGAATATTTATCACAGAAATGTCATCTGTGCTCTCTTATTTGGCAGATAGAGGGCTAGTGTTTGAAGTGATTGATCAGCGTGTCTTTTTAGTTTGAGTGTGTGGGGGAGGCTTGGGAAGACACGGGGCAGAGCGGAAACTCCTTGCCTGACAAATAAAACTGCTGCTACTCAGCAGTTGTGAAGCAGTGCCTTTAGGTGGTGTTTCTTTTCATTTTCCTCATATGACAAGTAATACCTTGGCAGTAGGCAAATACAGTATTGTCAGCAAATATTTTACTGATGCCCACATGTTGAATGGAGGGAGGTAACAAGAGGAAGTCCCAAGATGAAGTTTGCTTGTGTTCCCCAGAGCCCCAGGCCCCACTCTCATTGGAGGAAGGGGTTACTGAATAATCTTAATGAGATATAGCAGAACTTTGACTATTAAGATAATTTAATGAATCTGTCTCCCTCAGCCCCAAAGTTTGTATTTTTTTTGTTAATTATTGGAAATTCCACTTGGCTGCTAATAATCCATCAAATAAACATTTCACTGTACTCTGTACAATACTACTCCACTACTATTACTACCTTGAATATCAGAGGTTAGACTAGGGTGTACAGTCACTCCCTCCTTGTGCATCACATTAGGAGGTTCCAGTGGAGTAATTCTGTTTGAGGTCAATGTCTGGAGCCTATATATGAACAAGATGCCCTAAGAGAACAGTTCATCTACTCTCACATCAGAGCAAGCAATCAGGAGGATCAGAGAGCCAGTAGAAGAAGAAAGAACCAATTGTCTTATTAATGAAATGTGAGTGGATGTGCAGGAGTCCATGAAGGGCTATCTTTATTGTTTTATTAGATTACAACCCTTTATTTTCACTTATTGGCAGCAGGTTGTTTTTATATTCCTCCTATCCATTCACCTTTCCATTATTCCACATATTCTTTTTCCTTGCTGTTTTAATCCCTTTACAGTTTATGCCTCACTATAACTTGTTCTTGATAGCAATATCTGGGAGTTGGTCCTGCTTCCTAGATTGAATGGTAGTCTTTTGAAAGGCACACTCACACAAACAGTTTTACTATTATAACTTGATTGTAGACCACTGATGTGCCTGCCAGTTTAACAAAGATCTAGACATTTGTGTGGCATCTCATGATTTATTTTTTAAGCCACTTAGCCTAGAATTCTAGATGAGGTAAAGTGTGTCCAAATGTTGTACGTTGTATGTACTTCTTTAAGGAAAGACATGCCTACTGATAGACTTGGACCCCAGTATTTGGAGGTCTGCCTACACATATTGTTGGATCCATATTTAAATACAGGGTTTTAACAATCAAAGTAGCAGATACAATCATTTTAGTGAATGTGCTTGTTGTGCTAGGCCAGCAGTGAGGGGGGAGAGATAATCCCATTGGTCAGGTATTTTTATCCTGCTCCATTATGACACTGTATTGGAATAATCAGGTTTATAAATGAATAAACAAAATAAATGTAATGCAAAATTGCTTTCAAGAATGTACAATGTCATAGATAATAATAAAGCCCTATCTCATTACCCTTTACTAGAAGAAGGGGTCATCAGTAGGATGGGGCCATGTCACTCCTGTTCTCCTCCAGGCCACTGACCCGGTTCCATTAGTGATGATTTCATGTGCCATTTCACTAACTGGGCATTAGCCCTAAACCATTAATCTTTGTCCAGCAGATGGCCCGGTGAGCTCTTTAGAAAATCATGTCACCTCAGGAGACAGCATCCTGGCCTGCAGTGTTTCGCGTGGCTAGAATAAGCAAGATCATTACTGCTTGCTGAACTACTTTTCTGGAGTTCTGTTTTTCACTTGAATTTTTTTCTTCATCTGCTTTACATTTTTTTAAGTGGATGAGCATGGCTGTTAGATTCATATTTAAAAAGGCAAGAATGGTATTGGGGTGGAAGACAGATGAGACATTTCGGATTTGGTTGCTCCAACTTTATCCATGTCATTCCAGTTCTGTTTAAGGGCATGGTGGTAATAGGCATGAATGGTCTAGCACAACTCGGGCTTTATTGTTTGTCATTTTTATTTAGTTGACACTTCTGTCACAAGTCAGGTCAGTGGTAAGAGCTGAGTAGACAGTCTTGAGGTGCACATCAACTCTAGCACTTCCCAAATCTCTTAAGCAAATCTAATAATTCTCATTCATAAATTGAATGGTTTAAGCAATAAATCAGACTGCCCCCAGTTCAAAAGCCTGCTAAGACACAATGTCTGTTCCTCTCTGACTCTAATTGCTCATAGTAGGCTTTATGGCTAAGTAGTAAGAGAGTCTTAACCCATTGGGCTCCCTGTTTACCCACTAATCCTCAGTGACTGTTAGAGTTATGTCAGGGAAAATTTCCTCTGTCTCAGAAAGAAGTCTTTGTTATCCATTAGGTTGTTGGCTAAAAGGCCAGTTCAGGATTTTCATTGCTGTTTGTAATGGAGGTAAATTACATCATGTCTCATTGTTCTTCAGAGTAGTCTTTTTGAAAAATTATGTCTTTGTGTCAGAGTCTGATTCCCTGTGCTGACTTTAATCAGATCACCTAACTTTTTGTTCACAAGAATCTAAATGGTCCTGTGGGTACAGGATTTGAGTCCAAGAGTCCGAATTCATCAACTGTCTAACAGAATCCAATAATTTTCTCTCCTAGTGTGCTACCATAAGGAGTGAAATAAATATCCAGACACACAGTGAAGGTTTGGGGCAGCCACCCGTATACTTTCCCTGGCTGCAAAAGGTTGAAGTTTTAAGTACAACTTGTACAGGTTTGAGTCAAAAAGAGAACTGACTCAAGTAGGTAGGACGGCGGGTTTTTAAGGTGGTTCAAGGGAAGTGATGTCCTCGGGGCTGGGACCGGAAATTATGTCGTTTGAGCGTAGTCGGGTACAGGCGGAATTTCTCGTGTCTGATCTGCAGAGAGAAAAGAGAGAGATTTAGTGCACCCCGCCGCCCCCTGGCCTGGCTTGGAATTAGCATCTTCTGGTCCCTTTGGTTGACTCCCAAATGCACGTGTGTAACAAAGGGTAAATTTGAAAAAGTTTTGAGAGCAATAGATTCCCAGTTTAGAATTTAACTCATAGAGCAATTCCTGCAAATTCCTGAATTAGATCATATCCTCTTATATTAAGAGGAGTCTAAGAGGTTACAGGGGTTATAGCATTTTACTCAGTAATCCTTTCAGTTCTGACACCCTTTGTGTAACTGAGTGTGGTCCCTTTACCTCCCAATTTGCTTCCAAAGTAACTGTGGGGCCATTCAGTGAAATGCTGCTGACCAGATCACCAGATGTTATGTTAACAGTAGTCTGAGAGGACTGTTTAGTATAGAGCTGGATCCCTGGAGTCTCCTAGTTCAAACCCTTCCTAACTCATTTTGTGAATTGTGTAGCAGAGTGCTGAGCCATTGAGCACTGGGCAGGTCCAGAGGATGAAACTTATCCAACCAGTAGATTCTCACAGCATATACCTGCTTGCATACTGTGTCCTTACCTGTTCTTAAGAAACGGTGCATCTTCTTATGTCCTTTAGTGAGGTCTGTTTAGTGTCGCTGGTAAAGTGTCTCACTTAGACAAGCAGACCCCAAAGTTAATGAACATTATATAATTATAATAAACATTTTCATTATATATATATATATATATATATATATATATATATATATATATATATATATATATATATATATATATATATATAGATTTATATACATATAAATGCTAGTTTCCTGTTAATCTTGATTTTTCTTTCCAGTGGTGATATTCCATCTCTTATCTCTCATCGCTTATGAGTTTTGCTTTTAAACATCTATCAATCCATTCATTTTCTAATCTGCTTACCTTCCTTAATCTGCTGTAAACTGGTACCTATACTGTGGGCAGTGAGCACAGACATATGAACAAATAACCTTTATTTTAATCAGAATTTTTCTTTAGTATAACACCAAACCAATGCCCTTATATACTACAAGTTTTGATGTTAATTTTCTACATCTGCAGCTTAGGAATTAGCCTGAAACAGCACACCCAGAACCACTCTAGACTATTTTAAGGTTACCAGTTAGCCTATCCTGTATGTGATAGTAAACCCAGAGCACCAGAAGGAGAAAAATAAATAAATAAACATGCAGGCAAAAATCCCAACCAGGCAGTGCCCAGACTGGCAGTGAAATCCAGCACGGTATAGTGGTGGAAACAACTAGGCTGCACTGATTTTGAATAAACAAACTTTATTTGATGCAGTATTTTTCTGAGGTGCGCACAATTCCAAGATACTTTTTAGATGGAGGGCAACTATTTATTTTGCAAACTGTAGCATGAGCAGATTAATTGATTTGCTTAGGGGCACACAGTTAAATGGTGAACCTGAAGCCTTATGCTTTACAGTCCCATGCCACTGCTGCTAAGCCACACAGCCAGCTGCCTAATCAGTAAAAGTCAATGGTTATGCATCCCTACATAGCACTCTTTCTGTTTAGCCTCCATTTATTGAAAGATAAAGTAAAAATTAGCTAACAGAATTTTTGTAGTTTTTATTAGTCCTAATATCTGTTCCATATGGCTGGTTTCTTCTATGAATTGAATTGCCAAATTTTACTGCCGGAGAGTATGTTTTGTGTACTTTACAATGTCCTCAATTAAAAGGTGGGATGTTTCCATCTAATGTTAATTTGCACAAAACAGCTGTTTTTGGGAACATGGCTGACTAGCCTACCATCTCATAATGCAATTAACCCATTGCCCTTTAAGACAAAGGCAAAATTAATGAGTTGTAGCACTTACCTAGTCAAAAGCTCTGCCACTATAGGGGGTAAAGACACTTGCTGTTTAGCTTGAGTCTTAGGTTGCCATCCCCTAAGAGCTCCGTCTGACCTCCATTCAGACATGTAACAATGAAATCAATGAAATAAGAATACAATTAACCAGTAACAGCACCCCCCCCCCCCCCCCCCCCCCCCCCCCCACAAAACTGACATCTGTCTGCTTACAGCCCACATGTATATGTGAGGGCTTCAGAAGAGTTCAGTTTGTATTAACATGAGATTTGATGTGAATAAGGAGGATCCGTACCATGCATCAGTCTTTGTGTCCTACAGCTCTTTAGGAATGGGAGAAACAATTGGCTTATTCCTTGTTTAGGACCAAAGTTCATCAAGTTGTTAGCCACCTGAAATGATGTTATTTACCAGCTTGGGGTATGTGTCTTGGCTTGCCCCTTAATATCATCTACCATGTATGGCACGGAAAAACTTTGTTGTGCAAGTGTCAAGCTTTGCTATTAAAGTGTTTGGTGGGTGATATCCCACCCTGTGGTGCATCCAAACTTAAAGGTAAGTGAAAACGTTATCTCTGAGTCACAGAGTGTGTTTTTGAGTAAAGAAACTAAATCAGTCTAGAGATGCATATAGCTTGTTTTGTCTATGTGTAGTTAGTTAATTGTGCCCACCATAGGTTCTTTGACATACAATACAGTACACTGACAAAGCAATTCAAAGAAACTTTGTTTTAGCAGCTCTGGTGTTGTGCTACTTTGCTGGGTTTGGATCAACATCTGGGCAGCTCTGTTACAATATATATTTAAAATCCAGATAAAAGGCCTTTTTTGTCAGAGGGTTAAAGCGGCTAACTAGAAGTCTTTTGTACTTCAGCCGAATGCCTCCACTGATACCGCAAATGTCAGCACAGCCAGCAGAGAAGGATAATAGTGAATGGGGAGGCGACAGGGTGTGATTTAGTGCAAGGCCATTCATGTCCGGCTGCCTAGTATTCATCGGCTTTGGCAGGGTTTTCATTTACTATAGCTTGCCACTCTGCAATGTGGGATTAGAGACGGGGCCCTGTCTGGGATAAAGGCTGTGGCACAAAATTCTGGAAACACGTGCACCTCATCCTACAGCATCATAATAAAAACAAAACATGACAGTAATTCCATTCTTCTGTACTATACAAATGTTATTTGAGTGAGATGGATGAACGGCAAACTGATCATTTAGTGTGTAGCTTTCATGTTGTAGGCTCTGCTTGCCCACTGGCCTCTAGACAGTTAGGTTTGGTGTGAAAGTATGCAATCATACTTTTATTGTTGCATAACTGTGAGGTGGGAGGTGAGGTGATTTTGTCTCTGATACTGGACCCAATTGTGTGTGGGCAGCAATGTGATCTTTGTGTGATTTTTTTAAGCATAAGAAGTTAAACATTTTAGTGCATTTTGTAAATTCATGCATTCATAATTGAAGTGAAATTCTGATAATTTGGCATCTAGTGTTTCAACTCTCTCTGGGTGAAAGGCATCAGCACATAGTACTTAAACTTTCAGTCTGATGACTTTGGAAAAAGTTCATGCTGAGAGAGTGTGAGTGTATTGAGTGATGGAATGCCATCCGATCCAGACAGTGTTCCTCCCTTGTGTTAGGATTCCCTTAAGGGCAAAAGTGGGTTCAGAAAACTAAAAAAAAAATGAATGATATTTCAGCACCTTAAAAAATGTTACTAAGTTGAAGCCACGAAAGGAAGAATAGCTCATCTTGCTTGACACTAATTGACCAAAATACGTTGAAGAGAAAAGCAGAGCTGGCACCTTCATCTGAAGGTATGGTCATGGACAACTGTACCATCAGATCGAAAGCAATAAGTATTGAATCAAAAAATGAAAGTGTACACGAATTGGAAAAGGAGATGCATTTTGTGACAGTGACGTTTACTCCTTCTGACTGACAGCAAATGGCAAAAACCTCAAAATTAGTCTTCAAGTTTAATTTATAACGGGCGCAGCAACAGACTTTCTTTATTTTTGCCAACTGTAATCCCTGCAATTTCATTCAAATAATGCTTACTTGTATTGGAAAGTTTTTATTTAAAATTGATTATAATAACAGTTTTTTAATTTTGTGTCCTATACTGTATATAAATTTGAAATTAGTGTCAGTCTGTGAAGCATGTTGGGTCTACTGTTCATGATATACAGTAGGATAGTTTTTTATTTCTATTATTCTAGCAGGGCACAGTCCTGATGGTGTGGTATTATTGGAAGGTTATTGCATTTATGTAACTGACATGTTTGTCCCAAGTGACTTTAAAATCACAAATGTGTAATTCCATTGTTTTCATGTTTTTTAGCTTGAGGCAGTAGTTGGTGGATTCAGAGAGTGAAGCAGTGGTGGGCATTGAACAGGTATCCCCCATTCAGCACCTTACCTACTAAGCTGTCTGTGTGTAACACAGATATAATTAAATAAACAAAAAAAAAATACAAAAACAAACAACTACTGGTTGTGGAGTTTGACCCCCGGACACAGACAGACAGACCCAGAATGTCCCCAAAATACACACGTTTTAGTTTCTTTACAGTCTTTGGCACGACACACAATGCCCTAACCTGCAACAATACTGATCACAGTCCTCTTTTCTTTTCCTTCTTTTCCTTTCTGCCGCCTCCACTCCTCTCTCGCAAGCTCTGCCTCCCGACTCCGGCTGTCCGAGTGGAGTGAGGCGGCCCCTTTTATTCCTCATCTGGAAGCAATTAAGTTTTAATTACTATGGTGAGGCCATTCCACCACTGGCTAAGAAACCATGAGCAACACATTTTTTCCCCCACCATCAACAGTATCATCACGCCACCAATAGATGTCCTGTGTATGCATCCATATGAAAGTGGGAACACTAATTGGGATATTTTATGATGTATATTTATGTGTATTTAGGGCCACATGGGACTTGAGCCTATCCCAATGGCATTAGCCATGAGGTATGAAGCATCCCTGGTTTAGGGCACCATTTCATTACAAAAACATATACTTGTGTCTTCTATATAGTCATTCTGACATCCATAACTTTGGGATGTGGAAGAAAAAGCATTAAGAGAAAAACCTACACAGATCCAGGGATCATTAACATTTTCACCCATATTTACTGTAGGTTTGAACAGTACTTTAGGGACTGTTATTGGTGACTTTACAATGATTGAACACTTGAGGTCTCTTTGACTAAAAAGAGCTGTGACATCAAGAGATTTTTTTAAATTTTATTTAAATTGTTATTCTTAGGACTGAGACATTTTTAGTATACTAATATACATGTGACATTTCCAACACATCTGCAAAATAACAAAACATAACATTTCCAAACCTTGTGATTGTGCCTTTTGTAATTTTTTTGCCCTTACCTTTGACTCAGTGGCTGCTGCAGCATTCTTTGTAGCTTGTGGACTAATATTGTGTCTAGCACTACCAAACTGATTACGTTTAAATTATATATATATAAGTGAATTGTTGCAGCTTGGATCATTCAAACTCATTTAGTTTCCATGACACTAGAACTTACAGAAATGGCTTAGAATTAGAATTAGAAGCCTTTATTGTCATTATACCATGTATAACAAAATTACAGAGTAGCTTCTCCTTTCATATGCGAAGAAAAAAAAATAAACAATCGAACATTTAAACAAGTAAAATTAAAGTGCAATGCATATACAAACCGCTAAATAAAACAATATAAAGAATTCTAATTAATATTTGCTAATTGCTAGGCAACAAATGTGGTATTCATCCATCCATCCATTGTCTCCCGCTTATCTGAGGTCGGGTCGCGGGGGCAGCAGCTTGAGCAGAGATGCCCAGACTTCCCTCTCCCCGGCCACTTCTTCTAGCTCTTCCGGGAGAATCCCAAGGCGTTCCCAGGCCAGTCGAGAGACATAGTCCCTCCAGCGTGTCCTGGGTCTTCCCCGGGGCCTCCTCCCGGTTGGACGTGCCCGGAACACCTCACCAGGGAGGCGTCCAGGAGGCATCCTGATCAGATGCCCGAGCCACCTCATCTGACTCCTCTCGATGCGGAGGAGCAGCAGCTCTACTCTGAGCCCCTCCCGGATGACTGAGCTTCTCACCCTATCTTTAAGGGAAAGCCCAGACACCCTGCAGAGGAAACTCATTTCAGCCGCTTGTATTCGCGATCTCGTTCTTTCGGTCACTACCCATAGCTCATGACAAAACAAAAATATTACTGATTATGCAGGTACAACAATTGATTTACCAATGATATGAATATTACACAAAGAATATAAAGAATATATAATTATAATATAAAGGATAAAGATGCTGCACAAAGGACAAATAGAACAATATTGTGCTAGGCTGTGATTATTGCAGATGAATTTCCAATGATATGAATATTGCACAAAGAATGCTAATAATGTAGATATTGCACATAGGACAGATAGATAGATAGATAGATAGATAGATAGATAGATAGATAGATAGATAGATAGATAGATAGATAGATAGATAGATAGATAGATAGATAGATAGATAGATAGATAGATACTTTATTAATCCCAATGGGAAATTCACATTCTTCAGCAGCAGCATACTGATAAAATAAATAATATTAAATTAAAGAATGATAATAATACAGGTGAAAAAACAGACAATAACTATGTATAATGTTAAATATTAACGTTTACCCCCCCTGGTGGAATTAAAGAGTCGCATAGTTTGGGGGAGGAACGATCTCCTCAATTTGTCTGTGGAGCAGGACAGTGACAGCAGTCTGTCACTGAAGCTGCTCTTCTGTCTGGAGATGACATTATTTAGTGGATGCAGTGGATTCTCCATAATTGATAGGAGCCTGCTGAGCGCCCTTCACTCTGCCACAGATGTTAAACTGTCCAGCTCCATGCCAACAATAGAGCCTGCCTTCCTCACCAGTTTGTCCAGGCGTGAGGCGTCTTTCCTCTTAATGCTGCCTCCCCAGCACACCACTGCGTAGAAGAGGGCGCTCGCCACAGCTGTTTGATAGAACATCTGCAGCATCTTATTGCAGATGTTGAAGGAAGCCAGCCTTCTAAGGAAGTATAACCGGCTTTGTCCTTTCTTGCACAGCGCATCAGTATTGGCAGTCCAGTCTAATTTATCATCCAGCTGCACTCCCAGATATTTATAGGTCTGCACCATCTGCACACAGTCACCTTTGATGATCACTGGGTCTATGAGGGGTCTGGGCCTCCTAAAATCCACCACCAGCTCCTTGGTTTTGCTGGTGTTCAGGTGTAGGTGGTTTGAGTCGGACCATTTAACAAAGTCATTGATTAGGTCCCTATACTCCTCCTCCAGCCCATTCCTGATACAGCCCACGATAGCAGTGTCATCAGTGAACTTTTGCACATGGCAGGACTCCGAGTTGTATTGGAAGTCCGATGTATATAGGCTGAACAGGACCGGAGAAAGTACAGTCCCTTGTGGCGCTCCTGTGTTGCTGACCACAATGTCAGACGTGCAGTTCCCAAGACGCACATACTGAGGTCTGTCTTTAAGATAGTCCATGATCCATGCCACTAGGTATGAATCTAATCCCATCTCTGTCAGCTTGTCCCTAAGGAGCAGAGGTTGGATTGTGTTGAAGGCGCTAGAGAAGTCTAGAAACATAATTCTTACAGCACCACTGCCTCTGTCCAAGTGAGAGAGGGATCGGTGTAGCATATAGATGATGGCATCTTCCGCTCCCACCTTCTCCTGATATGCAAACTGCAGAGGGTCAAGGGCGTGTTGAACCTGTGGCCTAAGGTGGTGAAGCAGCAGCCTCTCCATGGTCTTCATCACATGTGATGTCAGAGCAACAGGCCGAAAGTCATTCAGCTCACTAGGACGTGATACCTTTGGGACTGGGGTGATACAAGATGTTTTCCAAAGCCTCGGGACTCTCCCCTGTTCCAGGCTCAGGTTGAAGATGCGCTGTAGAGGACCCCCCAGCTCCGATGCACAGACCTTCAGCAGTCGTGGCGATACTCCATCCGGACCCGCTGCTTTGCTGGCACGAAGTCTCCTCAGCTCTCTGCTCACTTGCGCTGTTGTAATTATGGGTGGGGATGTCTTTCCTATGCTGGTATCAGCAGAAGGATGTGTGGAGGGTGCAGTACTCCGAGGTGAGAGTGAGAGTGGGTTAGGGTGGTCAAACCTGTTAAAAAAGTTGTTCATTTGGTTTGCTCTCTTCACGTCTCTCTCAATGGTGGTACCCCGCTTCGAGCTGCAGCCAGTGATGATCTTCATCCCATCCCACACTTCCTTCATGCTGTTATTCTGCAACTTCTGCTCCAGCTTTCTCCTGTACTGCTCCTTCACCGCCCTGAGTTGGACTCGAAGTTCCTTCTGCACGCGCTTGAGCTCATGCTGATCACCGTCTTTAAAAGCCCTTTTCTTCTGATTCAAAAGGCCCTTGATGTCACTTGTAATCCATGGCTTGTTGTTAGCATAGCAGCGTACTGTTCTTACTGGAACTACAATGTCCATACAGAAGTTGATGTAGTCAGTAGTGCAGTCAACAACTTCCTCAATGTTCTCACTATGAGATCCCTGCAGGATATCCCAGTCTGTAGTTCCAAAACATTCTTTCAGTGTATTCTCAGCCTCCGGAGTCCACTTCCTGAATGATTGTGTGGTTACAGGTAGGACTCTAACTTTTGGTTTATAGTGAGGCTGAAGCAGAACCAGGTTATGATCTGCTTTCCCAAGCGCAGGCAGCGGGGTGGCGCTGTATGCATCTTTAACGTTTGCATAAAGTAAATCAATAGTCTTATTTCCCCGGGTGTTACAGTGCACATACTGGGAGAATGCAGGTAATGTTTTGTCCAGCGTCACATGGTTAAAGTCTCCAGCGATTAGCACAAGCGCCTCAGGGTGCTGCGTTTGTAACTTAGCAACAGCGGAATGGATGATGTCACTCGCTGACTCCTCATCTGCCCGAGGAGGAATGTATACAATAACAACAATGACGTGTCCAAACTCTCTGGGCAAATAGTAGGGACGTAAACTTACGGCCAACAGTTCGATATCCCTGCAGCAAGTGGAGATTTTGACGTTAACATGTCCAGAGTGACACCACCGTGTATTAACATAGAGAGCGAGTCCTCCTCCTTTGTGCTTCCCACAGGTACTTGCATCTCTGTCCGCTCTAACTGTGCTAAACCCGGGTAGCTCCACGTTGGCATCTGGGATGGTGTTATTTAGCCAGGTTTCGCAAAAACACAACAAACTGCATTCTCTGTAGGTCCTTACATTTTTCACCAGCGCAGCCAGTTCGTCGATCTTATTTGAGATTGAGTTTACATTCCCCAGAATCACAGAAGGCACCGAAGGCTTGAAATGCCACTTTCTCGCAAGCCGCTTCTTTTTTAGCTTAGTGCCGGCTCTGCTGCCACGATACCGCCTTCTTACCTCGTCGGGTAAATAGGGAACCACACCGGCACTGGCATTTGTTCTCAGCGCCCGAAGTTGAGTACTTGAATAGGCAAGTCTCGGCGTGTTAAAATCCATGCCCACGTTGTAAAAGTAAGTGTGTCCAGGGAAGGAATCCACATAAAATAAAGTAATAGGAGTGATCAATAAATAAACATAGAAAAATAAAAGTAGAAAAGTACACATACATATACAGTCATACACAGAGCTGCTGAAAAGGCTGCCACTCACGGCGGCGCCGGATGCACATTGAGCAAATATTGTACTTGGACTGTGACTATTTCACAGAGGATTAGTGCACATCCAAGAAAAGGTGAGCAGCTGGGGAGCGAAAGAGAGAGAAAAGAGAGAGAGACAGAGACACACACAAAGATGGTCAAAGCATGTTAATATTCAATGCAGTTATGACTCTGGGAAGGAAACTGTCCCGGAGTCTGTTTTTCCTTGATTCGATTGACCTGTAACACCTACCAGAGGACAACAAGTCAAACAGGTGAAAACCAGGATGTAAGAGGGTCCTTCAAGATGTTTTTTGCCCTGCCAAGGCAGCGGGAAGTATATAAGTCTTGTAGGGAGGGCAGAGAGCAGCCACCAATCTTCTGAGCTGTATTGATAACATGCTGAAGCCCACTCCTGTCTCCTGCAGTGCATCTTCTGTACCACACTGTGATGCAGTATGTCAGCACTCTGTCTGTGGAGGAGCAGTAAAAGTTCACTAGCAGCTTTTGATCCAGATTAATCTTCTTAAGCAGTCTCAGGAAGTCCCTGCTGTGCCTTTTTAATGACTGCTTTGGTATTTGCAGACCAAGACAGGTCAGCAGAGATGAAGGCACCCAAGAATTTGAAGGCTGGGAGCCTCTCCACACAATCACCGTTGATGCAGTTGGTTTAAAGTCTGTGTTGTTTTTCTTGAAGTCAAAGTTGATTTCCTTTGTTTTCATGATGTTCTGTGGCATGTTATTTTTTGAGCTCCAAGCTGACAATTTCAGGCTCTCCTCTCTGTAGGTAGATTCGCTCCCCTCTGAGATGAGTCTAATCACTGTAGTGTTACCAGCAAATTTGATGATGATGTTATTAGGGTGGGCTGAACTACAATCATGGGTGAAGAGGGTAAACAGCAATGGACTTAACACGCAGCCTTGTGGGGAGCCAGTGCTGAGTGAGTTGAGGAAAATTGGGGCAGAGTTTCACTGTCTAAGTGTGATTAATGAGAAAGTCCTTTACTCAGATGCAGAAGAGTAGGTGGATCCTAGGTTAGACAGTTTACTAACTAGAATCTCCAGAATAATAATATTAAATGCTGAGCTTTGGTCAATAGAAAGGATCCTCCTCTTCCCTCCCCCGGTGTTCCAAGTGGCTCAGCGCAGTGTGGAGAGCTATGGCTATAGCATCCTCAGTGGACCGGTTTGCCCTATAAGCAAACTGGTATGTATCAAAAGTGGGAGGGAGACAGGCTTTAATGTAGTGTGAAACCAACCTCTCGAAGCACAATAGGCATTGAGACATGTCAGTGGCTGATCTCTTGGGAACAAGAATGATGGTGGCTGACTTTGGACAGAGTGGAATGAAGACTTGTCCCAGGGAGTGATTGAAGATGCTGGTTAGAATGTGTGAGAGCTGGTCAGCACACTCTTTTAGCAGTTATCTCGTTGGGACCAGCAGCCTTCCTCAGGTTTACTGACTTAAGCGCTCGTCTCACTTGAACCTCCTGTAAAGTAAGTTTCTGTGCACTAGAGTGTAATGGGGGGCGAGAGAATGAGACTGGGTGTTGATGTTTCATCTCAAAACACACAAAGAAGCAGCTTAGATCCTCTGCTTGTGAGGATCTTATTGTGTTGATCTGTGGATCTACAGTGTTACTGATAGTGTTGGCCAAAATATATACAATATACTATGTACATTTCTGAAATGCATTTGTCATTATCTCTCAGTATTTTAAGCTTTATACAATGTGAGGAACATGAAAGCATTTGGATGTTATGGCAGACTGTTGCTTAGCAAGAAACCTGACCTTATAATTCAGGACACATTAATGAAACATCTTTTTCAGGTGAGAATGGTAGGGATCTGGGTGAGGTTTGCTAACTTGCATCTAAATATTATAGTTGACTTTAGATTATAATGAAAAAAACCTCTCCTTATGTCAAATTGTTCTTAATTACCAGAAAACAACGTAAGCATTGTTTTAAAGGACCTATTTCCAGTAATATGATATGCACATTTTATAATAAATATGTAAAAAGTTTTTATTTGTTTTGCCTTAACATGATTTAAAAAACTCCAATATACAGTTTAAAATTATACTACAAATATGAGTGTCACTTACTAATATGTATTGTAACAACACGTTAACAAAGGCTTTGTGCTACACAGCAATTAGTGACTAATAGATGCACTATAACAAGCCCTTAAATAAATGTTTATCGTCTTGCTACCTCACATGAACCGTATTTAGTTGAGAGACTTCATATCTACATGGCACACTGACCCTACAGTCAGTGTGGAGGGTTCCCAGCTTCTGTCACTGTTAAAAATTCTTGAAATAAATATAAAAAGTGAAATCAAATGCTCAGGAGCCATGGATAGAAAAGCTTTGTTTCGGCTTTTGTCTTTGATGTTGTCTTCTGCTCAACTAAATCATCACCTGGCACTTTCACATTTTAAATCTGCTTCCTTTAATAATTTGCATGTTTTCTCATAATGAATTGTTTGGGCTGCTGAACATCTGTATAATTTCTGTATTTGGAATACTTGTAGGAAGCAAGGTAACTCAAATATAATCATCAAGAGCTTAACTAGTTTGTCTGCAAGATGACACCACATGTTTTGAGAAAAGGTAGAGTTATACTGACTGCAGCCATATGATTGGAAGCCTGTGAAACACTACATGGCAATGGCAAATTCAGTACCAGAGTCCAAATCTTAATGTGACTGCTAGTACAAGACCTCCATGGAATTAAAGGTCTGCCTTTTCTTTATTCATTTATAATTAGTGGTAGGATAGATAGATAGATAGATAGATAGATAGATAGATAGATAGATAGATAGATAGATAGATAGATAGATAGATAGATAGATAGATAGATAGATAGATAGATAGATAGATAGATAGATAGATAGATAGATAGATAGATAGATAGATAGATAGATAGATAGATAGATAGATAGATAACCCAACAGCCAGATATGCAGACACAGGGTAAAAACACAAAGAAGTTGTTATAATTCTTTTTTCTTCTTCACAGTGCCTTTCAAGCACCACAGCCACCATAAGCAATTGAATAAACAATAAATCAGCACAATTCTCTTTCCTCCACTCCCAGCAAGCGTTGTCAACTACCTCCCGATTCTGGCTCGCCTGCTGGGTTCACAGCAGTACTTTCAATAGTCCTTGACCCGGAAGTGCTTCTGTTCTTCCTCCCATGTGACTTGCCAGCACTTATGGGTCAGATGAAGGACTTGAATTTTTCTTCAGCCCGGAAGTACTTGGGAGGTTCCATCCTCGTGACTTGGGAGTAATTCCGAGCTATGGATGAGATTTAACTCCTCCGGTCCTTTTGAAGCATTCCCTGGTGGCACCCACGGCACCCAGCAGGGCTGTGGTATTAAACTACATGTCCCATAATTCTGTGTGGGAATTCGGGGCATCACTGCAGTCCAGGGGAGCTGCCATCTAGCGTTTTGAGGGAGGCAGTGTCCTTGAAAATCTGCCTTCGCCATCCTTCCATTTCAGGGGCCTTCCCGGCTGGGTTGAGCTGCTGGCTGTCTATTACAATAGATAGATAGATAGATAGACAGATAGTTAGAACTTTATGTCCAAGGGGACATTTAGCTTTTACAGAAGCTCAGGAAAAATAGAAATATTATAACAAACAACAACCTCACTCAAACACACACAATAATAACAAAAATGGAGAAAAAACCTCTGACTTGGATGAAGATTAGTGAGCAGTCACAGTGAGGCATTATAAAGGAGTGTTACAGTAGGTTTGAAGGGAGCTCAGTAGTCTTTCTTGACTAAATTCTCTTTTATAATTTGTTGGCTAAAAGTACTCAATGATAGTGTGTCAGAGAGAGGATGTGCAGCATTATTTATAATGATCATCAGTTTTGTCTTCATCTCCTCTGCTACTACCTCAAGCAGAAAGTGTGCCCCATAAATGAGCCTGCCTTCTTAATTAGCTTGTTGATTTCTTGGATCTCTCACAAAAAAATTGGAATAAAATAAAAAAAGTGAAAAAAGTGGATGGGGAGGAGACAAAATCTACTGATTTGAGTAAGAGGGAAAGTGGGATAGAGAATCAAATAAGAGAGTGTCTTATTTTTTCAAAGACTGAATATACAGACTTTAAAGTAGGTGGGTACATCTCTTGCATGTATTCCATCATCCAACATCCATTCCAACCATTTTTAAAACTCACTTATCTGGAGCAGAGCCATAGGGAAGCTGGAACATATGCCAGCAGGAACTGGTTCAAGGCAACTTTTTGTACTGTGTGAAGAAACCAGAATACCTGGTGGAAACCCACATGGACACCCAAACCCCACTCTCCTTTTTGCAAGGCAGCAGCACTACCACTGCATCAGCATGTTGCCTATCATCCAGCATATATTTGTTAAATTGTTTATCCATTGATTACCTTTGATCTTGATTTATCCAAGTCAAGGTCACGGGTAACTGAAGCCTATCAACTACTGTAATAATATGCAAAGCAGGAATCATTGGTAGATGGGGCACCAGCCTATCACAAAGCACCACCCTCAGTTTATGAACAATTTTGAATCAGCATTTAACCTAATCTGTACATCTTTGGAACATAGAATGATGACCAGAGACGTGTGATTTTACTACCCATAGGAAATTATCAGTATGCTGATTTTTTCCTTCACAAGAACATTTCTACATGGATTGTTGGAGTACTAGTGCATACTATGCAAGTTCTCTGTAGTTCTATTACTGGGCATTGAACTCTTGTCAGAATTGATCTTGTATGGGGAAGTCTGAGGGAGTAAGGCTAAACATGAGTCATAGTCAAACAGGTTAAGGTCACGTTATGGGAATTTCAAGAGAAATGTTGATTGCTTAGTATGAGATGCTGAAACACAGTTTAGGGTCCAGTGACCTTGCTAATGCTAATGACCCTCCTTATGGTGAAAATGTAAAGTCATACAGCAGACAGATCTTATCAAGCAGTGGTACACACCTGTCAGTTAATAATAATTATTATTATTAATAATAATAATCATGCTCTATACTGATTGGCTAATTTAATTTAATACAATACCAGGTGTCATTTGTGATATCCTTAGGTGACACCAAAAGCCTGCCATGTCCAACTGTAGCTGCCATCATACCATTCCATTTTTTTTATCAGAAACTCAATAGAACCCTGAATTTCCAATTCTACAAATCCGTCAACTTTTGCCTATTTTGCTTGACCAAATGTCACTTTAAAAGCAGACTCTGGTCCCCACAGAAATTCCTGCTCCTGAAGATCAGAGCCACAGGCAAAAATTTTGCAAAAAAAAAAAAGTCCCTGATCTTGATTTGTACTCTTCTATGGGCTGCATTTTAAAAAGAGTTGGTTTTGGCCCACCTGTTGTGAAATTGACTTTTTGAAACTGCACAGTGCTGTTATCATCTGTTCCTTTCACATATCAGTCATCAGAAAGCATTTAAAAGTTGAAAAATGCAATAGTTTCTTGGGAAGATTCAAATACACACAATGCATACCATTTTCCTTTAATTGTTTTGATTTCATAATGCTATATCTATTAATATCACTCATGCATTTCTGCTTCACATTTCTACCCTTTATCATGATCTTGTACACAACTATATTCATCTCAGTGTGATATGTGTTGGCTGGTGCTTTTTGTGGGTAGTAGATGATGAAATAAACATTTTATATTATAAATTTTTTTCCTGATTTTGATCTAGTATTCCAGATGGCAACTGACCTTCCCCACACCCAGAATCAAATTGTATGCCAGTTTATTTACCTGTGGCACTCCAGCTTCAAAAAGTCCTCACAGGAGGGCTAATGAGATTAACAGTGAAATGATGAAGTGGTCTCTGAAAGCCTCTGTGAATGCCAGACCTGTCCTGGTAGAAGCAAAGGAATAAAAAATAAGAGACAGAAAGAAGAGTTCTGCTTCATAGATTAACATCATTGTGGTGTCACCCCGTGACCACATTGGATGTTCTTTGTGGATGAAAATCCTTGCTTAGCTAAACTGAATGTTTTCATATTTGCAAATTTAAGTTCTGGTCATTTAGAGGTAGGGCAGTGTGGGGTCTCTGAGGCTAAGGATCCGTGCCAGCTATCGGAAGGTTGCCGGGTTGAATCCTATAAATGCCACAAGTGACTCTACTCCATTGGGCCCTTGAGCAAGGCCCTTAACCTGCAATTGCTTCATCCTGGGTTTGACGTTAACTTGCATCCAGCCCTGCAAGCAGGTCCTCCAATTAACAGGGAAACCTTGGGGGTTGGTGGCAGAATTGGCACTTCAGCCACTGTAAAAACTTCACACTGTTCCAGTGTGGTGCTGAGGTGTCACCCTGTGTACTTGGGTCCCAATACAGACTGTTCGGTGTGTGGTGGGTGTGGTGGTTTTGAGGAATGTGTCAAACATAAATTAACTAAGAGCTTCAGTGACCTCATTGAGGATACCTTTGAGCCACATATGCCTGCAAGTGGGCCTTCTTACTGGCATAACAGCTTAAGGAAAACTGCAGCTACTTCCTATCCCCTTTCTTTTTAGCTATTAAGCACGTCTGACTGGACAGGATAGATGTTAAAAATGTATTGTGGCACTTATAAGGCGGGGGCATACTTTTGTGGTGCTACATGTATTCACTTTGACACTGTAAGTCAAACAGGGAGAACCTCAGCTGTTGTTGCTTAAATACTCAGATGACCAGCCAAGTTAAATGCTTATCTTTTGACTGAGAGGTCAAATGTCATTCTTTGAAAGTGCAAACTGTTATTCTTATGGAATCTTTAGCTGGTTTTCTTTCCTGCATGCTGTTTATTTTTGCCATGTGGTAAGGGGTAATACTGTGCGCGGAGTCTTCTGTAAAAAGCACCGAGTCTTCTTTTGGCACTGCAGTTTGACAGTGCCCTCTATTGGGTAAGTGATTTAGTAGGCAGAAGGTCTTTTCCATGAAGCCTAGTTCCAGAAATATCTAGTCCTTTTTGCATTCTTTGCTTAGTATTTTAATTGAAATTTCTAGTTGTCTGTTTTAACTTGAGAGGCCTTTTTGTATTGGGAAATAAGGTTTTAGTACAGATGTTGTGTATAATGTAATTTGGAAACAGGCAGTATCATCATTTATTTGCAGTATCCAACAGGTGTAGCCATTACTTTTGTGCCAGTCTCTTCCCAGAGCATAATACAACAGTATGATTCCTATCTTATAAATATGATTTGTTCTTCTGTTGTTTAACATTGAAAAATCCTGGCAGCACTAAGTTCAAGGCACCAATCAATGAGCCACCAGTCCATTGCAGAATGTACAAATATATTTTGGTTAAATAAAACACAAAATAACATGCAACAGCACACAGTGCTTAGCATATTTATGTTCAAGTCTACTGTTTAAAAATGTAGCCATAGATTTTAAAATGAAAACATGTATTAAGATATTGCTAGACAGCAAAAGGAAAAAAAGGAAAACAGTGTATGGCATGAATGTGAATTCAGTTCTGTGCATTTGACTTATGGTGTATGTTATCCATGCCCTGCGGTGGGCTGGCGCCCTGCCCAGGGTTTGTTTCCTGCCTTGCGCCCTGTGTTGGCTGGGATTGGCTCCAGCAGACCCCCGTGACCCTGTGTTCGGATTCAGCGGGTTGGAAAATGGATGGATGGATAGACACCAAAAGGAAAAAAAGGAAAACAGTGCATGGCATGAATGTGGATTCAGTTCTGTGCATTTGACTTATGGTGTATGTTATCCATGCCCTGCGGTGGGCTGGCGCCCTGCCCAGGGTTTGTTTCCTGCCTTGCGCCCTGTGTTGGCTGGGATTGGCTCCAGCAGACCCCCGTGATCCTGTAATTAGGATATAGCGGGTTGGATAATGGATGGAGTCATTTTTATTTAAGTGTATTTGAGATGGAGCATGAATTACAAATAGTATTTGGCAGGGTGAGCATTTCTTTGTTAGCTGAGAATGAAGCATGACCCAATAGGAAATGAAGACCCTGACGGTTTATTTGTTTTTTCACATCTAGTGAATTGGGGATTTCATTCACGGAAGATACTTATTTACACTTTTTTTTAAGTATGGCACTAACCGCACGGCAGTGGTGATCTTGGCATGGATTTAGCCACACTGACAGTGACTACAGTGTCATAGCATTTAAATAGCAGGTAGTGACAGATGAATGTGTTAATTACATGGGTCAATGAGATACTATGTAGGACTTTCTGTTTAATAGTTATGGTTTAATCCTGACATGTCTGTAAAAGGTGGGGCACTCTGTCTTTAGAAGTCTTTTTCCTAATCCTATTTTAGAGCATATCAAAGAGCACTTGGCACAAAGTAGGAACCAAGCCTGGATGGGGTACCAGCTTAAGTCACACATTGCATTCACACTCACTCACTTAAGGCAACCTAATGCAAACATCTTTGAGATAAAGGAGGAAAACCAGAAAACCTGGAAAAAAAGCACTCAGACGTAGGGATAAAGTGTGAACATCTCCGAAAAGCTAGTGACCAGGCTAGAATTGGTAACAAATCTCCCAAAGCTCTGAGGCAGCAACACTGACCCCTACATCGCTATGACACTTGCTCCTAAATGTAGCAGTAATAATTAGAGTTGGCCACTATTTTAGTCTAAAATGTCTTTCATTTAGGCAGAACTTTACCGACACTGACAAAAGTTTTCCTTGGTATCAGAGTGAACATTATGTTATTTGTGATGCCACCTATACTAATATTAAGCTAAAAGAGGATGCTACTTTGTCTGCTTTCTCACATGGCAAAATCTCTAATTTACCCAGGGCTTTCCAGTTCAATAACAGAGTTATATCCATCAATAATATAATTAACTGACCTATTGTACAGAAAAACAAATTCTCTGCCTAATCATATGCATTGATCTCCTGGTACTTAAAGTACAAACAAGGTCAATGCTGCTGCATTGGCCATTTGCTCACTTGGGTCCTTTCATGACTTTGCCACACTGTAATCGAGTCATCTTTTATCTTGCAACTAATTCATCCTGTTCAAGTTGACTGACAAATCATGATTGTGTAGCCAAACCAGAGACTATAAATGCATTTTTTATTATTAGTCCAAATCAACAATGATAACCCAAAACCCCCCTTGCCATCTATTTTTGAACCTGTTATTTCCATATTAGGCCCTTGACTCAAGGAACTTATCTAAACAGTCTCAGGCTCAAGGCAGGAAGCAGCTCTCTAAAAAGAAGCCAGCCAGTTGCAGAACACATTGAGTCACTGTTCAGAGAAAATTACAGTGTATTAAAAACGATCAGTTTATTCTTTTGTTCATTGTCATCAGGCTGATTGTTTGTTCTTGGCATGCACTACATGCTTATGACCAACTATTTGAAGTGTGAACAGGAAGGGATGCCAAGGGAAAGTCTGATTCTCAGTCATGCCTTCCCTCCAATCTTTAGCCTAGACTGCAAGAATCTTGCATGCTGTGTGTGGAGATTTGAAGAGTTTAATAGGCGGACTTTGGCCCAGTTAACTATGTTTTGTAGAGATTCTGCTCATGACCAAAACCAACAGTTTTCAAAAAATAATTAAAGCAGCACAAAATAAGAAAATAAAGTAAAAGAGTGCAAATGAGGTATACCTCAATTGGCCCCTCAAGGTAACCAAGTTCAAATCTGCAAACCAGTATCAGAATAGATAGATAGATAGATAGATAGATAGATAGATAGATAGATAGATAGATAGATAGATAGATAGATAGATAGATAGATAGATAGATAGATAGATAGATAGATAGATAGATAGATAGATAGATAGATAGAACTGTATTTATCTGCATGGGGGATTTGCATATAGATTTTTACAGAAGCTTTTTAAATACATACTGTAAATAAGACTAGCAACTAATAAATAAGGTCAGAAACAAAAAGAAAAGCATTTTAGAAATATGGAACTTCTGAATCCAAGGCACAAAGCACAAAATCCACAAATACAGAGAAGAGAAAGAAAACAATACATACAGATCTAACTTTAAACCACACTCAGTGACAACCTGAGGGAAGCCCCATAAGCCTACAGAATACAGTATAAAGGTGGAGGGCAGTCTCTCAGGTGTGATGTCATGGTGGCCTTGCTTCATGGGAGTTACACTAATGGTTGAACATTTAAAGAATACTGGAACAAAGCTATTGTGAAAGAATGAGTCTCAACACACTGGAAAGGTTTGGGGAAGCCACCCGTATATTGTCCCTGGCTGCAAAAGGTTTAAAGAAAACAAGGAGTTGTTCTTCAGTTGAGTTAAAGGATTGAACTGAACTGGTTTGGAAAGATGGAGGTTTTATATGCTGTGAACCGGAAGTGATGTCATTTGACCGGAACAGGAAGTGACATCAATCTGAGTGCTGGAACCTGAAGTGATGTTAGATCAGGCAGGTTTTTCCATATTTGGTCTGCAGAGATAACAGAAATAGGTTTAGAGCACCCTGCCACCCCCTAGCCTGGCGGGTAATTACTTCCACTTGGTCCACTCATCTCGCTGCTAGTCACACGTGTGTGACACTCTATATAAACAAAACTATGAATTACACAGAAACATGAAATTCAAAAATAACAAAAAACATCTAAAAAGCTGTTTCAGAATGGAACTACAAACACAAACAAGCTGCTGAAAATAATGTCCCATGTCAAACAGCACATAGGGTCTCCTTGTGTCAGTATATTTTAGGCATCTTCATTGCCTGGCCACTCTGTTTTTTTCTGGCCAAATTTTAGCTATAGGTGTCATAAAACATTAGTTTTAGAATATATATGCAGTCCAATAGATCATTTAGTTTTACATTTAAAAGTAAACAAAAAAGCCATTTGGTACATGTTAGATATTCTTTTGTGGAGATTTCCTGAAAATTGGGCTGTGTGCTTAATGAGACTGAACTGTAACGACTACTCTCTTTACTGGTCATTCATTTAATCCCATCCCTTCTAGATTTCTTTAGTTATTTCAGTCTTCACTCCAGATGAGACTTTTTGCAGCTAAGTTAGTGTTTTGGAGTTGATGAGAGAAGAGGGTAGTGAATGCATGACTACTAATAATAACCACAAAGATGTTCCAATCAAAACATGCATAGAAATATATATATATGCACACATCTGCTAAATAAATCCCACTGCCACTGTTTATTTAGCACCCCACCATATATCAGGCCATGTTTAATTAACACCTCAAAGTCAATCAGAAGTCTGGCTTGTCTGATTAGAATAAAAATGAGTGAAAATATAAAGCATTGAAATGTAAAACCCTTCAAGGCCAGACTGCTTTACTAGAGTATGACTTGCAGGGTGGGAATGTAGAGGACTGCATGTTACAGCTTTTAATATTTGCATTTCACAGGTACATGCAGGTGACAAAGAGCAATCTGACAGGCCCCAAAGAAAATGCTCAGCTTTCCTCTTCATGCCACTTGCTTACCCAATGCTAATGATGCTAGATAAGGCTGCTAAGGAAGCCAAATGTCAGCTAAAGACAATGGTTTGCTTCTCTTTGTTTCTTCTGTACAGGTCTGTCCATTTCGGCCAGAACATTGCACATTTCGGACTCATTCTCTGTCATTCCTTTTCTGATGTGCAAAGCCATCTGAATTTCAAATCTAAAAAATACTGACTTGAAATTCAAGCCTTAAGAGCTACAGTATAATGCCCGAGGCCCAAATCCGCAAGAGCTCCTTCTAGTTTTAGGGTCTAAAATTCAAGAAACAAAAGTGGACATAGAAGCTTAAACAGTAGTCTTTGAGGCCCTCATGATTTAAAAATATATATTGTATTTATCATAGACATGCTTCATAGTGTTTGTTGTCATTTTGAAGGGTTTAGGGACTTGTATAAAAATAATTGTTTTAAATTTTAATCCTGCAATAGCATATGATCTCAAATGTATGTATACAGAGTAAATGAATTCCTACACAGACTAGTGACAACAGCATAATTTCAACAACAGACAATGAAAACAAGGATTAATATTGTCATATACAAGAAGCGCTCAGTATTAGTAGATAATGAGTATCCTTAAGACCTGTGGAAAAAGGCTGTCCCAGAGTCTAATGGTGAGAGTGCCAATGGTTCTGTTTCATTACCTTAATTAAGCATTACATACCCAATTGTGGTAATTCTCCTACAAGGCTTTACCACTTCAAAGGAAAGAAAGTCCTAAGAATAGGGTAAAGTTGACTTTTGCGGAATAAAAGTTAAAGCACTTACCTGTTTAATTGTTGGATACGGGATGTGCTTTTGGGGCCAATTTTTTTACTTTGACTTTGGAAGTTTTGACAGGTTAATGCAGCGAGATGGCGGCGATGTGTCAAGCGTGCCTCCAGGTCAGGCCTGCGTAACCCGGCATCAGGCCTATCGTTTCTTTTTAGCCACCTGCCGTTAGCACAGAGAAAGGTGTGAAGCGTTTGGTTAAGTTTGTGCATGAGTGTGTGAGAAGGGGATCCCTAAGGGAAGTAACTTACTCTAATAAAACATAAGTGGATTTGTTCCCAGACTATAACAGGCACTTCCTGCATTAAGGGGATGTCTTTTGACTCGGTGGTGTGGTGGTATAGCTCATTCTTTAGTACAATATACCATATACCAGACAGCAGCATGTGCCTTATTTTGAAAATATTTTTAAATAGATATTTTCTAGTTGTAGTATTGTTTTGGTGGAGGTATCTTATTTGGGTTTGAGGTGCACTTTTTTTACTTGTAAATATTTTTTGCGGATTCTTTGGCCTTCATTGTGTGTAGTTTCTTCCTGTGTGTTTTTTTCTTTAGGAAGAGTACAATTTTGTGCATATACATTTTTGTCTTTATTTTTCATTTTTGGGACTGACAGCTTCACTGTAAATATAATTCACAGCTTTAGATGGGGACATTATTTTTGTGTTTTTGTGCACCTGTAAATAAAAGCCACTTTTCTTTTGGAAATACCACCTTTTTGTGTCCGTGTCTCCATGTCCGATTTCTCTCAAGTCCGATCCCAGTCGGTCCTGAACTAAAAGATGCCCACTGTGTAGTCTGGCGCCAACCTTGCCACTACATGGGGTGTCACACCAACAAGTTCAATGTTTGACGTTTCTGAATTCGACTTTCCTTATGGCCTGACTCCAGTATCTGAGAAGGCTTAGACTGGTGTCCTCATGAGCCTCCAGTTATTGAATTGCATTTATTGTAGTCTTTGTAACCTTAAACAAGGTTTAAAGTCCTCATGCTCACTGTCATTTTGAATATTTGTTCCCAGCATCATCAAAGTTTATACATTGCAGTCCCTAAAACCCTTTTATCTATTGTTAATCACATGGTCTGACATTCAATAATTTTGCAAAATTAAGTTTTTGCTTGATAGTTCATAAAGCTTTTAGTTTCCAGTCTTTATGTCCAAGTTACTTTCTTAACTTAATCATTTTATTAAATTGTTAAATTTGGTGGAGAACTTTAAATTTAGGTGTTAACATTTTATTTAGTTCTCATGCTTGACCAGATCAAGAGTCATGCCTTGCTAAGGCGTTGTTGGATTTTTTTTCTCTAATACTTAAGTCATTAGTTAACAAAATGGCCAATTGATAATATTAGCAATGTCTTTAAGATCCATGCCACATTGTTGTCATTAAATTCCCTTTTAGGTATCATCAGAGCATTTGCAGCCATCATATTTCAGATATGAACACATTTCAGTTAAACCCACCAAATTTCATGTCAGTGTCTGAGAACTGAGAGTCTCAAAACATTTGAGATTCAGCAGGGTAACCCCTAAAAGAAGAGCTTACAAAGTAAGATCAGAAAATGTTCTCATTATCATTTGTTCTGACTGTGACATTAAAGTTTCACTGAGATCATATATCATATGTCTGAGATCATGTATCTTCTCTAGACTGCACAACTGTTGTGAAACCCGTACATAATGCTTTAGGAGTTGAAGCATATTGAAAGATAAAACAAAAGTAATAAAAAAAGCCTTTCATCATTATTTAGTACTTGCCTTATGCTATTTGAAATTGCCCTTCATTCCCTGCTCTTGATGTATCCTTTCTGTCCCACATGTTGAAACTGAATTAAATTTTGGCACACAATCAAAACCTTGAACAAACACAATGGAGAATACTAAACACAGATTTCAACATTTAGCCTAACATGGGTGGTTGAATTACCCAATTTTGTGAAGAGTGAGTCTGCAGAAGTGAAGTGACAAAAGCATCCAAACACATGGGTATTTGTCTGATGTCTTTAAGGATGTAATCTAATCACTAGAGAGGCTTTTTGTGTTTTCACAGTATTTCACAACTGATTAGAAACAAATTATTTTCCTGTCAAGATTGTCGTATTTGCACTTTTATAAACTGTCTCATGTCTACGTAGTTTGACTGATGCCTGTCTAGTACAGCCATTATCAGGTGACTGTGCCTGTGTGCACTCAGTTTGTGTGAATACTGTATGTATTTCTATAACAAAACCTTAAGTGCTGTACGAGTCAGCTGCTTGAAGGGTGCCAAATGAAATGAGTGCTTGGTATTTATTACTGGTTAAAGTAATGCAAAACAACATATGTGGTGTTCTGATGCTGCTCTTTTGTAAAACAGTATGATTTGCAGGAATGCCACATTGTGTATGTTAAGCCAGTAGGAAGTTTAGCAATAATTAACAGGAATAAATAAAAATAATACAGGGGGACATTAGTGCTAGTGAAGAATAATGGCCATTAGGCTGTCATCAATATGTTAATTGATCTTTTTGGTTAGTCTGTCCAATGTTTGTGATGAGAAGCATTGGGCACAAGGAAGGAACCAAATCCTGAATGAGAAACTTTTGAAAATTTAATCCTGAGATGTATCATAATATAATATACTGTATGGAAGGTTTCTTTTTCTGTACTTTAAAATGTTTGTCATCTTACCTCAATTACAATACAAAACATGACATACTGTATACAGTATATATATATTAATGAATAACAGCAATTTATATATATATATATACTGCTCAAAAAAATTAAAAGGAACACAGACCTCTACAGGATAGACAATGGCACCTTGTCTGCCATTAGGTACCGGGATGAAATTCTTGGACCCATTGTCAGACCTTATGGTGGTGTGGTGGGCCCTGGGTATCTTCTGGTGCACAGCAATGCCTGGCCTCATGTGGAGAGAGTATGCAGGCAGTTCCTGGAGGATGAAGGAACTGATACCATTGACTGGCCTCCACGCTCGCCTGACCTAAATCCAATAGAGAGCTACTGGGACATTATGTGTTGCTCCATCCAACACCGCCTGGTTGCACCTCAGACTGTCCAGGAGTTCAGTGATGCCCTGGTCCAGATCTGGGAGGAGATCCCCCAGGACACCATCCGTCATCTCATTATGAGCATGCCGTGACGTTGTCAGGCAAGCAAACGAGCATATGGGGGCCATATATAAATGTAATGAATTATTATTATTATTATTATACAAACTATTCAGTACGATCTGGAATTGCTGCAATGAAATTTTGGTAAAATGGACTAGCCTGCTGCATCATTTTTTCACTTTGATTTTCGGGGTGTCTTTGAATTCAGGCCTCTGTAGGTTGATAATTTTCATTTCCATCAAACGATGTGGCATTCTAACACATTACCCAGTCCATATCAGTATAAATATCCAGCAGGATTTTTCTTCCCATTGAGATCTGATGTGTTTTCAAAGTGTTCCTTTAATTTTTTGAGCAGTTTATATATATGCATACAGAGAGAGAGAGAGCTAGAGCAACCCTTATGTTGCAAGTATTTTTCCCATTTGGAGCACAGGCAGTGTAAATGGCCAGCTTAGGATCACAAAATGGGTCAATAACTTGTAACTTATTTAAAAATTAGGGCATTAGAAACATTTCGGCAAGAACAGGCCAATCTGCCCAACAAAGCTCATCAATCCTATTCACTTAATTTCTCCAAATTAACATCAAGTTGAGTTCTGAAGGTCCCTAAAGTCTTACTCTTTAACACACTACATTATAACTTATTCCTTGTGTCTATGATTCTCCTTATCAGCCAACTTCTTTATATTGTCTGATTCCTTTAATAGAAAATGGCACAGCCATCTTACTGTTTGGTGTTTACCATATACAATAAGCATAAGGGTAAACAAAACTGGCTGAGATTAAAAGAGCCACCTGGGGTCACCTTTAAATGCAGGGGATTGTAATTATATTGGGATGAGTTAGCTAAGATTTCAGTCAGATTTTCTTTAATTCATGAGAATAAACCTAAACTAAACCTGAACTTATACTATTTTTTTAGCTCCTTTCCTTGTAAATACTTTTGCAAGTGTATTTATGTATACAGTTTTAACACAGCTTAATTCATTCTGTCAGAATTAAGGCAGAATAAATTATTTCTTTGGCGTCACCTGATTTGTCAGGAGTAATAATTGAATAATTGCATGGTTAGCATTTCTGTCATTGACTTTAGTGGTGACAAACATAGGTTTCTACAAGAAGCGGTCTGCTCAATCTAACCAAAAGTTGTAGAAGTGTCTTACTTAAAAGAGTATCATGAAGTAAGGCTAAAATAACATATTCACATTGCTTAACTAAATTTAGAGTATTCTTTTTATGTGTGTATTTTTAGTACCACGTCTTCAGAGCATTCTTTGAATTGAAATAAACAATAAATTGTGATTTCCTTTCAGAACCATGCTCACTATGATTACTCACCTGCCTGACCACTACTTCCCAACAACTCCCAACCCACATCCCCCCCCCCCCACCCCCCCTTTAAGCCTTATTTCTAAACGGATTTAGAATTAGAGACTCCAATAAAAATAAGACCTGCTGTTCCTCTGGAGTCTGAAAGTGAAGGTGGTCTATCCATGATATAAAGTAACTGGGTTTTCTCCTGGTTATTACATTTTCTAGTGCCACATTGCCTTAATCTACTTATTTTGTTATAGTGTTACAAGGAGCAGAGCCTGACCTGTAGTATTTGGTACAAGCCAGAAACTTTTTTTGTTTTTTCTGTGTTAATGAAAATGCCACTAACTGATTAAGAAAAAGAAGATGGAAGTGAAATCTTCTGTTGGAACAAAACCAATAGCCATTATTTTTAAGTCCAATTGAAAAGCGTAAAGGTTCCATCGATTGCAGTTCAGAAGAGTGCTATAAGTAAGTAAAGGCTTAGTGAGACGCAAGCATTTCCAAAAAGGCAAGTAAAAACAGAAGCCAGCTATGATGCAGGACAAAGGAGTGTGCAAGACAAGTCTGTGGACAAGGAAGGCTGGCACTTGGCTGCATCTCTAGCAGAGTGGACCATTCATCATGGCTTCTAAACATTAAGCATTGTGTCTTTTTCAGAGAATCATTTTCTTGTTAATGTTAAGAAGCGGGGTTTTGAGCATTTGACTCATTAAGTTTCTTCAAGAAACATGAAGAAGTTGTCAACATTATAGTCTAAAGCAGGGGTCTTCAACTCCAGTCCTGGAGAGCTACTGTAGCTGCAAGTTTTCATTCTAACTTTTTTCTTAATTAGTGACCAGTTTTTGCTGCTAATTAACTATTTCCCTTTATTTTAATTGACTTTTCTTGAGACTCTGACTGCTGAATTGATTCTTTATTCATTAAAAGGCACCTAAACATAAATTTGATATGAAGTGAGCCAACAGATGACCAACTAAGTTGGGGCCTCAAACTCCAACCAACTTCACTTCACTCAGTTTCTTAATTTTAAGCTAATTCTCATTGCTAACTAAACCCGTTATTTAATTCCATGGCTCTCATTCTGCCATGGAAGACATTTCCAAAACTGAAAACGGCACAGCCATTTTGCTGTATGGTGTTTACCATATACAATAAGCATAAGGGTAAACAAAATTGGCTGGGATTAAAAGAGCCACCTGGGGTCACCTTTAAATGCAGGGAATTGTAATTATATTGGGATGAGTTAGCTAAGATTTCAGTCAAATTTTCTTTAATTCATGAGAATAAACCTAAGCTAAACATGAACTTATACTATTTTTTTTAGCTCCTTTCCTTGTAAATACTTTTGCAAGTGTATTTATGTATACAGTTTTAACACAGCTTAACTCATTCTGTCAGAATTAAGGCAGAATAAAAAATGGATTTTCTTTTTTAAGAGTGTTGTCAAAATGTTTTCTGGACCTGAGCAGCTCAACATTACTGAGGCCTTCACCTTTCTTTATTTTCAGTTATTGTATGATGGACGCAGGTTGTTGTTTATGTGTTGGTTCATTTTGTGTATTAATATTGTTTGGTTACTAATTAATTAGTAAATTAATAATTTAGGGGCCTAAGTCTAAAGATGTGCATCAATTAAAATTAAAGCAAAGAGTTAATTAGCAGCAAAATCTGGTCACTAATTAAGAAAAGGGTTAGAATGAAAACCTGCAGCCACAGTAGCTCTCCAGGACTGGAGTTGGAGACCCCAGGTCTAAAGGATGAGTGCATGAACTGTGATTGCCTTGTCACAGGAAATTTTCTGTTTTAGTGACAGTAATTGAATGATTAAATCCATTAAAAAGTTGGTTGTTGTTTTTCAGCCTGGGTTCTTCAACTGCAAGGACTAATATCAAAATGATTTCAGCAAAAGTAAATCAGTACAGTACAGTAAATCTCATTTTATTTATTTTTGCTAAGCCTTTCTCAGACTTTCAAAAATGTATCTTCATGTTCTGTAAACCGAACTCAAATAAGGCGTGCAGCACCTGCCCTTCCAAGCCAATTACCCCCATGGTGTCCCAAGTCATAACACCTGTACGTCGATATAGAGGTGAACATGCAGGTGGCAGAAACAAGAAGCTGCAATGCATATTATTCAAATCAAAGGATAAAATGAATCATTTTCTTGTACTGAAATTGACAGAATACAAGTAGAATCAATATATTTTTAACTGTGCTCCTTTTATGTGTTTGATTTTGGTGCAACAGTATCTTTTATAGAAGACCTGGAGGGTACAGTTAGGTAAAGGAGTATTTCACTTTGAAAAAAAAATCTAACTTGCTCATAATTTTTTGCATAACTTAACAAAGCATTAAAGACGTATCTGTTAGGTTCAGGCTGTGTTGTGTTTTAGAATTTTTGTTGTGATTCCTGCATGGATATATTTGATCTATACATCAGTTTAGGAGGGTGGTGCAGTGGTAGCGCTGCTACCTCGCAGTAAGGAGACCTTGGTTCGCTTCTCGGGTCCTCCCTGCGTGGAGTTTGTATGTTCTCCCCATGTCTGCGTGGGTTTCCTCTGGGTGCTCCTGTTTCCTCCCACAGTCCAAAGACATGCAGGTTAGGTGCATTGGCGATCCTAAATTTTCCCTAGTGTGCGCTTGGTGTGTGTGTGTGTATGCCCTGCGGTGGGCTGGCGCCCTGCCCGAGATTTGTTCCTGCCTTGCGCCCTGTTCTGGCTGGGATTGGCTCCCATGACCCTGTGTTAGCATATAGCGGGTTGGAAAATGACTGACTGACTGATATCAGTTTAGGATTTTTTACTCATGGAATTGGATTTTAGGATTAGTTTTTGAATTGGACCATTTTCGACCTCTAGCATCGATCATTCCCATAGCAACCTACCCAGAATTTCTCAGACAGCACAATGCTTCTGACGCCAGAGAAGCGACAATATGAAGGTCAACCTGGACATTTCAGGGTTGTCCGATTTTGCGGATAAACCCTAGAAACTTTTGTCATTTACTGAAATGTTTTGCTATTGACTTTCTGGTTGCCAAATTTTTCTCTTATCTCTTCTTTTTGATTAGTGCGTTCAGTTCTGATGAAAGATGGTTTGATTCTCAGTTTTGACCTGGGCTTTTTTATTGACTATGAGTATCTACTATTCATTCATTCATTCATCCCTTTTATTGTCTCCTGTGAGTTATTTTAGACTGTGAGAGTATTTGGTGCCCTGTCCAGGGTGGGTTCTTGTCTCACATCAACTGATGTTGTAAAGATTCTAGCCCTTGTCATTCTAAATTAAAATATTCAAATTTATGGTTTAGAAACAAATGTAAGTTTTCAATTAACTATTTACACAATGCTAAAACGTTGTTGACAATATGAATTTACCTATAAATTATATACAGATTATCATATCACAGCGACAAGGAAAATAAGTATTTTGTCTGTTTGGCCATTCTTGATCAGTGAATGCGTCTAAAAAACACCTTTGGCTTCAGTGAGATGAGAGACGTACAGTAGCTGTGCTGGGGACTCTTAGGTATGGTCTTTGGCTTCACTCCAGCTCCTTGTTCTGTCCGCTGCCTGCCTATGACTTCAGTAAGCTACTTGTGTTGTTAAGGCAGAATTACTATGCAGTGCTCACGTAGTAAAACTTCTAGACAATAAACAAGGAACACTCATGTCAATGTATGGACTAACATTTCAACCTTTCTACAAGTAAAAATTAGATTTAACTATTTTTGGAATCATAGTTTTCCTTACTCTTGCCAGGAAGCTTACCCCTTGCATTTTTTTTCTGCCAATTTTGATTTTGGCTAAAGAATTTAACATCAACTCTCTGTCATTTAATTAATTTTATATTATATGGCTTGTATCTGCCTGCTGAAAAAAAATAATTAAAAACATGTTCACTGAGGCTGTTCCATATATTTGTATGTGAAGTAACACACAAGGGCAACAACAGACCCCATCACAAACCCTGTAAGGGTAAGGGCTGTCCGTGTAACTGCTGAGTAGACCCCAGTTTTACTTTTTTATATCCATCCATTCATCCAACCAGCCATTTTCTAACCTACTTACCCAGTTCAGGATTGTAGGGGCCTTGTTAATATGATAATCAGAAAGCTATAAAATAACAACTAATTATACAGTGTAGTAAACTGGAGGACAACCTGCCGACACCTTAGCGGGCTCCCCTGGGATATAATATACAGTTCCTCAGTGGATTTTGCTATTAGTAGCCTTGTAAATACTTTGCCGGCACTGAGAGCCATTCAGACATGCTTGATGTTCCCTTAAACAAAATGACATCTCGGCTTAGCATTGTCATAAAGTATTCATAAGCTAATGGTATCTTTAGGTTCATGTTTAACTGCTACTTTCTCTTCCCATGATTTACGTCCATTAAACCTGTATTAATCTGCTTTATGTCTGCAGCTGTTAGACAAAGCTTATTTCTTCCTTGAAGAATTCTGAGAGCTAAATGGTCTAAAATACCAATGCTGGACTGCAGATCAATGTGGCTGTGCCACTGATACTAAACTGCCATCTAATCCCTCTGGAATACTTGAGTGCAGCTGCCTCCTTGATACTGGAGTGTAGTTCAGGCTGTAATGAATTTTGCCTACCAGAAGTACTGGTAGACCAGTGGCGTTTCATTTCTTGCTGAAATACTGGTACCAGGCAGGTACATTTTTATTCCTCCTGAGTCATAGCAATTAGCTCATAACTTTAGAGTAGCTTTTCAGGGGCTAGAGTGTCTCAGTAAGATGGACTAGTTCTACAGACAGTTCCTGTGACCCTGAGTTATGATGTAGCTTGCTTTTTTTTGGTCAATGTAACTCTTTGGATCAGCAGGTCTAGACTAGGCCTAGATCTCTCTGAGTCACCAATTTTAGAATCAGGTTCCATTTTTTTAATCCGTCAATGTAGTATGGCTTTGTCTCCATTTCACACTGACACTGGAATATTTCTTTGTGAAATGAGGTCTGGCTGTTGTTACATTTACTCCACTGCATAGATAATGGAGCGTAAAGACCCTAGGACACCAGTACACCAGTCCTGGGGTGAAGTTTTGTTTGTTAGGGTCATCAGCTCGGGAGTCAGTGTTCATTTTCATTGTTGTTTCCGGTTTTCTGTGGTGGCGATCTGTGCCACCACCACCTGATCAAAGCATCGTGATGTCCCTACATTGATGGATTAAAGACCAGAAGTCCACATGACCATCATCATCAAGTTCTTCCATGTGAACCCTGAATACAAAAAGGACTGATTGTGAGGTCATTTATGTTAGGTAGAATGCCTAGAGGGGGCTAGGCGGTCTCGTGGCCTTGGAACCCTTGCAGATTTTATTTTTTTCTTCAGCCGTCTGTAGTTTTTTTTTGTCCTCCCTTGCCATCGGACCTTACTTTTATTCTACAGTATGTTAATTAGTGTTCCCTAATGCTATTTTCTTATTTATTTTCTTTTTTTCTCTTTCTTCATTATGTAAAGCACTTTGAGCTACAACATTTGTATGAAAATGTGCTATGTAAATAAATTTTGTTGTTGTTGTTGTTCACAGGTGCTATAGTGGAACTTTGTCTCAGTACTGCAGCATAGCTCGATCTCTCAAAAACACTGGTTGTGAAATTGAAATTATTTATTAATTCTTAGGTGATTTTTACTCATCTCGATTGTCTGGTAGTAAGTATGTGAAATCCTGGTACTGACATGTTTTTTGCTCACCTTGAGTACTAGTACCAGCTTCTGTGTCAGTCATCCTCATTCATACTTGCTGCCTTGCAGCTTTGAACCTCTGGTTCATTTTTCCTTCTGAGTCAAAGGCTCTGTAGTATGGTTGTATCTTTTTTGGACATCACTGAGTGTCAGTACCTCTGTCTCTCTGTGTTGCTCAAGTGTTTATGTGCTTTGTTTGTCCTGAATCACTGGAACTGAAATGTCTCTCTGTTTTGGTTGTTGTACAAGTTGTGTCACAATATTTGCTGGAGTGAAAGGCACTGCTGATGGATTGCTTGTTGGTCATTTAAGTAAAAGCAGAAGCACTATTGCAGGTGCCACCACTCTTTTGGTGAACAGGTGACTGAGCAAATTAGAGGTGTCTTTCATAGTCAGTCAACTGAATTTCTTCCCATTGGCTCATGATGTCTTGAAACTGTCCTTTTCAGGGAGCACTTTTAATGTGAATGTACACTTAAACAAAAATATTTCATGTAGATTGGTGCTAGATTCACAAGGACACATTGTTAGAATAAGAGAGAAATGTTTGGAGCATGCGCTGATAGCGCATTGCTGCACCCACCACATGATGAATTCTTGTTTTATTAAATCCTCTGTAACTCTTATGGACCACCAGGGGGCATGCCAGCCACCCTACCTGACACAGACAGATGGGAGACACAAGTTCTTTCCAGCACAAACGTTTATTCCAGTGGTTAAGCCTGTTCTCTTTGCTCCCCACTGCACAGCACAATACAACAAAGCACAGTCCTCTGTTCTTCTCTTTCTCAGTCTGCCGCCTTCACTCCTCTCTCCAGCAAGCTTTGTCTTCCTTCTCCAGACTCTGGCTCTTCGAATGGAGTGAGTTGGCCCCTTTTATAAGGCACCCGGAAGTGCTCTAGGTGCTCCAAGACCTTATCTGGCAGCACTTCTGAATGTAGCGGAAATGCTGCAACCCAGGGCTTAGCAACTGTGCATGTGCCCCCTGGCGGTGGCCACGGGCCCCAGCAGGGTTGAGCTTCTATTCTCCAAACCCATGGCCTCACTGTGAGCCAGTGGTTGCCCTCTAGTGTTCTGGGGGAGGTATTGCCCTAAATATGCCCTCTCTCCTAGTCCTTCCATCACAGGGCCCCGGCTGTCTGCCACACTCTTTATAAAAATAATATTAAGATGCCCACTGAAAGGTGAGGTGAAGTGAGGGGGGAAAAAAAATGGTTATTAAAACAAGTATGATCTAGTTAGAGATAAGTGGGTTGGCTCTAAATCCTTGAGAATAAATGCCACATTTGCTAACATCAAATCATCTTTAAAATAATGTCATTATAATTTTAGTAAATCCTTATAATCCAAGACAAACATGAGATAATGGCATTACCCTAAGGTCCTCATATTGCTATCTGGACTACTTCAGACCATTAGTAACCTGCGAAAGCTGTGAAGGTAGTACAGAGGCTCTGGGCTGGTGACTGACTTCATCAGGACTCAGCTCATTAGACCAGTTATTCTGTGCACTGTGTAGGTGATTGTAGTCAACAGCTTGTATGGATTTCTCGCTCTAGCAGTGTAACATTAAGCTCAGTAACAGGCAGAATGTAGAACCCCTGCTGTGGTGTACAGTGTGTGTTGTATACTCACATATGGAAGCCAGTAGTGCCAAATGACAAGAACAGTGTCAGTCAACTAAGGTTAAATCTAGGCTGGAGAAAAATAAGCAAAACGGAACTATTTCTTTATCTGTCTATTGACCTGTCTGTCTGGCATTAATGTTTATGGCAGTCCATCTGTTCACCTGTATTTGTCTGAAGGACTCCGTTGTCTGCCTGATAGTCTAGCAGATGACTGGCTGCATGCCTATGGGGAAGCATATCTATCTATCTATCTATCTATCTATCTATCTATCTATCTATCTATCTATCTATCTATCTATCTATCTATCTATCTATCTATCTATTAGGAACAAGTTGTTGATCACAGATTCCTCCTTTTGATCTCTGGTTCACTTCGACACTAGTACAGTATATAAAGGCTCTCTGGACTCCAGCAAGTATACAGTGCATCCAGAAAGTATTCACAGCGCATCACTTTTTCCACATTTTGTTATGTTACAGCCTTATTCCAAAATGGATTAAATTAATTTTTTTCCTCAGAATTCTACACACAACACCCCATAATGACAACGTGAAAAAAGTTTACTTGAGATTTTTGCAAATTTATTAAAAATAAAAAAAACTGAGAAATCACATGTACAGAAGTATTCACAGCCTTTGCTCAATACTTTGTCGATGCACCTTTGGCAGCAATTACAGCCTCAAGTCTTTTTGAATATGATGCCACAAGCTTGGCACACCTATCCTTGGCCAGTTTCACCCATTCCTCTTTGCAGCACCTCTCAAGCTCCATCAGGTTGGATGGGAAGCGTCGGTGCACAGCCATTTTAAGATCTCTCCAGAGATGTTCAATCGGATTCAAGTCTGGGCTCTGGCTGGGCCACTCAAGGACATTCACAGAGTTGTCCTGAAGCCACTCCTTTGATATCTTGGCTGTGTGCTTAGGGTCGTTGTCCTGCTGAAAGATGAACCGTCGCCCCAGTCTGAGGTCAAGAGTGCTCTGGAGCAGGTTTTCATCCAGGATGTCTCTGTACATTGCTGCAGTCATCTTTCCCTTTATCCTGACTAGTCTCCCAGTTCCTGCCGCTGAAAAACATCCCCACAGCATGATGCTGCCACCACCATGCTTCACTGTAGGGATGGTATTGGCCTGGTGATGAGCGGTGCCTGGTCTCCTCCAAACATGACGCCTGGCATTCACACCAAAGAGTTCAATCTTTGTGTCATCAGACCAGAGAATTTTCTTTCTCATGATCTGAGAGTCCTTCGGGTGCCTTTTGGCAAACTCCAGGCAGGCTGCCATGTGCCTTTTACAAGGGAGTGGCTTCCGTCTGGCCACTCTACCATACAGGCCTGATTGGTGGATTGCTGCAGAGATGGTTGTCCTTCTGGAAGGTTCTCCTCTCTTCACAGAGGACCTCTGGAGCTCTGACAGAGTGACCATCGGGTTCTTGGTCACCTCCCTGACTAAGGCCCTTCTCACCCGATTGTTCAGTTTAGATTGCCGGCCAGCTCTAGGAAGAGTCCTGGTGGTTTCGAACTTCTTCCACTTACTGATGATGGAAGCCACTGTGCTCATTGGGACCTTCAAAGCAGCAGAAATTTTTCTGTAACCTTCCCCAGATTTGTGCTTCGAGACAATCCTGTCTTTGAGGTCTACAGACAATTCCTCTGACTTCATGCTTGGTTTGTGCTCTGACATGAACTGTTAACAGTGGGACCTTATATAGACAGGTGTGTGCCTTTCCAAATCATGTCCAATCAACTGAATTTACCACAGGTGGACTCCAATTAAGCTGCAGAAACATCTCAAGGATGATCAGGGGAAACAGGATGCACCTGAGCTCAATTTTGAGCTTCATGGCAAAGGCTATGAATACTTATGTACATGTGCTTTCTCAATTTTTCTATTTTTAATAAATTTGCAAAAATCTCAAGTAAACGTTTTTCACGCTGTCATTATGGGGTGTTGTGTGTAGAATTCTGAGGAAAAAAATGAATTTAATCCATTTTGGAATAAGGCTGTAACATAACAAAATGTGGAAAAATGTGATGCGCTGTGAATACTTTCCGGATGCACTGTATAAAAAATTTATTTAACAAAGGCGTCTAAGGAGCATAACATGTGAGATGCTAGCCCTGCACTGTAATCACAGATATGCTAACAATACTTTGTTCAGGCAAAGCTTTAATAGATATGAATATACAAGAGAATCTTTTGCATATAGCTGAAAGCATGCAAATCTTTAGGCGGGCACATTTACACTAGAATGATTTAAACATGAATAATACAATATATTTATGGTGCTGAGACTCAAGGTCAGTGGCTGCTTCCTAGAGATGTCTGCATACTTTAACCTGATAGACAAACTTCAGTATAAAACACCTTTGTTATACTGGTAATCTTATGATACTCTTTCTAGGATGACTTTATCACAGCTGCTTCTCTTAGAAAAATATTTGCTTATTTAACACAGAAAAATGTTGTGAGCCTAAGAGGCCAATATGTTAAAATGTTATAAAAAGATTTTCTACAACACTATCTATCTATAAGACCTGATTGATTGCTAATTGGCTTTCTACCAATTGTTCTTTGCTCATATCTTCTTTTCTGCTCCTTGATTTGTGTGCCTTCTGTCCATGCCATGGCAGTTTGGTTCTGTATTATACCATTTTCTTGTCTTCTCCAGCCATTCTCTGTGTCTTTTTTTCTATACTCACAAATCCATTATTACCTGTCCATCCCTCTAAATAGCAACATTCATATTATTATTTATTGGCTTCTCTCTGACTTTGGCTTAATCTTGACTGTAGTGTCATTATGACTATCTCTAGGTCCACTGTTAAGTGTGTTTTATTGCCGTTTGGTCTGTCTGTCTCTCATTCCTTCTACTTGCTCAGTTGTTTGTCACTTTCCCTTCCCTCAAACATTTTAGTTTGCCTTTCCAGGTGGAGATTACTGATCAGTCTTCAGAATATGGTACCCTCCTTGCCTGTTTGCTGTCCATCCATTTGAACTTTGCAGTCCAAGAACAGATCAAAGAGTTTTGCTCTATCAATTTCTTCGAAAGGCATCTTCATAATAACACAGAACAGACAAAGAGATGCATTTTGCAGCTCAACAGACCCAGTGAAAACTCAATTTTAAATGTCACAGTTTTTTTGGTTTTAGAGACATGAATGGCAAAAACAATTGCAGTAATTAAGAATCTTGGCTCTAGGAGGATTTTTCAGATTTGAAGCGATGCACTGAATGCGTGGAGGGACATGGTATCGCTTCACTGGATCTAATGAAAGTTTGTGTGGGCAGATCGGCCCTCTCTCATCAGGAAACTGTCTTTAGCTCTTATTAGACGTCACATGTCACCCTTTCCCATTTCTTGTTTATAGCTTCTTCATTTTTTATTCTTTTATTCATCAATAAAAGTGAATATTTTAAACTTAATTAAAAATTAAAACTGTTTAAGACAAGTGCTGTGCTACCAATGGGCACATTTCATATCCTTCATATTTCTAGAACTCATGTCAGTGAGCGCAGTTCCCTGAGTCACTAGTCAATGTTGAACTCATTGTCGCTATCCATGTCTGCTTGTTCCAAGACATTGTCTGTCGTACACTGGCAGCTGACCAAAGGTAAATTCACTGTAAATACTGAATGCACTGTACATGGCATATTTAGACACCTGAGGAGGTACCCTTGCCACAGTCCTCTTACTGAGCTCACGAATAGGTGCCATGTTTGAAAATGTTTTGGAAGGGTGGCTACTTAATCTCACACTATGCCAGGTGTGCTTGTCTGCTAACTTACATTGCTTTCTGACATGAACAGAAGAACTTGCACTTCATTTTTCCTGTCTTTTCTGATGGATAGTATTGTTGCTTTACTACTCCAGGGACTTGTATTTCAAACCTGCTCTGTGTGAAGTTTGCAGTTCCTCACTGAACCTTTTGGATTTTTCTGATTACCTAATACAAGCCAAAGATCTGATCCCTGATAGATCCCACTTTTAAATTACTGCATATACTCAGGTGTAAGTTGGGTCTTGAAACCCGAAAAATCAATCATAAAATCAGACTCTGACTTATATGCCATTCAAAAATATGACACTTAAATTTTTTTTTTTTTACATCTTCTTGTTTCCTCCAATTTCGCATCAGTTTCTCAGATACATCGAATTTTGTTTACCAATTTCTTTCGCCACTTCAATGACTTTTAATTTAAAACAAGCTTTATATTTTCTTCTGATCGAACACTCCATCGTAAATAAGGGATGCTCTTACGATAAACGTGTATGAGGGTGTGAGATACAAAAAAACACAAAACAATGCAAACACTGCTTCGGAATAGTTCGGGTATTACCGTGTGGTCACGTAGGCACAATACATAGAAAAAAAAGGCCGTGTGCTCCGTGGTTAGTCTCTAAGGTGGGCGTTAGCATATCATAATCTCTTGGACTAATAGCGTGAGTTTTCCGCATTCAACTTATACAACCGACATTATAAAACACCGGAAATTATACAGTAAAATCAAGCCCTGACTTATCCGCAGGAGAACTTAAATGTGAGTATATATGCGGTACCTTATTTGTAAAGTTATTTGCACCATAATCCTGTTTAACACGAATTAAGGTATTTTGCACAAAAAAATTGATATATTTTTACTTTATTTATGAGTCAAAGAGGTATCCATATCTCCATCCATTTTCTAAAGTGTTTATCTAAAGTGTTGTGATTTCTGCCTCTCCCTGTAGCACTGGGCAGAGTTTCAGACTAATACAGGTGCTCTTTGTAATATGAATTTAAACAAAGGTGAGACTTCATTAATAGTCTCACTAACCACCTCCTAATCTCCTCCATCTGTTCACCTCTCTGATCCTGTTGTAGCTCAGAACATATACAATATAACACCCAATAATAGTACCAACCAACATACACACACTTACGGTTCCTATAAGCATTACTCCTGTACAGATTAAAAACAAAAATCTTTCTAAAGGGTATGCTAAGTACTGGCACCTAGGTGCAACCAAAATTCCAAATTTATGAGAAAATACTGAGGTAAAATTAAAATATTTACAACCAGACCTCAATGAGAATACATTGTGATTTTTACCATGCAATCTCTGAGTCAGCAATGGTTCCTTCTGTACTCTAGTATGACTCTAGTTTTATTAAATTGTTTCAGCTCTTCTTACCTTGAATATCTTCCTATTATGCTTAATCTCTTAACCCTACTTTGTATAGTATTTTTCAAGTTTGGTCTAGGGGATCCCAATGCCTGCATGCTTTTATCCCAACCAATTTTACAATCAGTACACCATTCTTACCTTTAATTGATCTCATTTTTTTTTTATTAATCTGGTCTATTAATATTTGCCAAAGCTTTAAATTCTTATGTTTCTTTTCTTTTTATTAACCTTTTTCTATAGAGTCTGCTTCATTAATTTGAACAAAATGCTGATTACTACCAATGAATACTGCAAACAGCATTGAACAGTAAAGGGAAGCAGAAGTTCTTTGCCGTATTCACTTGTGTGCTCTTTACAAATGAGTAGGTAAGAGAATATAGCACTGAAGTAATTGCTCCCTAATATCATTCAGCGTTGTCAGCATTTGAAAAAAAATATGGGAACAAACTCTAGAGAAAACGATGAATAAAAATTAAATGGCAAACAGAAACATTAAACGTTTTGGCAAATGTCACAATTTATTAGAATAAGAACATGAAAAAGGATAGATCACTAAGCAATGAGATGAATTTAAAGTAAAACTGATGCACTCATTTTCATAGCCACAGGGGATCTTCAGGACTGAACTCAGAAGCCACTGCTCTAGAATTTAATATCAGTGCCTCTGTCATACAGCAAAACTCCTCATCTTTTTCATATTGAATACATCCATTTGTCCCTATCCTGTGAAGCCGCTCACTTAATTTTCTATTAGAAGGTAATACCTCTGCTTTCCCTAAAGTCTTGAGCATAACCTGAGCCTTATGCCAATGATTATTTCCTAATAGCACCGCAGGGCACACACACACACACACACACCCAACACACCAAGCACACAATAGGGACAATTTTGGATCGCCAATGCACCTAATCTGTATGTCTTTGGACTGTGGGAGGAAACCGGAGCACCCGGAGGAAACCCAAACAGACACGGGGAGAAAATGCAAACTTCACATAGGAAGCGAACCCGGGTTTCCTAACTGTGAGGCAGCAGCGCTACCACTGCGCCACTGTGCTGCCCACCATGTGTTAATAATGTTGATAATTAATTAATAAAATATGACATATTACCTACGTTTTTGCACTGATTTCCAGGTGAGTTTAAGGCTGGTTTCAAAATCCTTCTTCTTATATAGAACATTTTAGTTAATTTGAGCCCAGATGCTTAGCATAACTTTTAAATACATGCATTACAGATGCAAGGAGCTGCCCTTCTAAAGATCCCAAGGATTAAAAGGACAACTTTGAGAGGTTACAGGACCTCCTTTAACTGTAGGGCCCCAAAGGTGTGAAATGATCTGTCTGCTTATATGAGAGATACTCATTTGGTCTTAGGTTTTAATATTTAGGCTTACCCTAATTTGAGCTGCTGATTAGCTGTTTACATTGCAGCTCGGTTTGCTCATCATTTGATCTTCCTCTGTTTTGAATCTCTATTTGGTATCCTTGTTTGGCAGCTGGTGTTCCACGAATATAAAATAATTTCATCTGCTTTTCATTATATTGTCCACTATGTACTTGGTATGTTACAGATTGCTAATGAGGGACGGCAGCCATTTAGCATAGGTCATCAAAATTTTGACTTACTTTCGGTTGTAATCAACTGTGGAGCCACACTTCAACTCAAGGATTATTTTTTTCTAGTACCCTTTGACCGGTGTCTCTTTTCTTTTTTTCCCATTGTAACATACCTTACTATTATACTAATTATCATGGACCATTTGTTTTAATCATTAAAGTTTCTCTCATTTATTGTGTTTAATGTAATTTGTGCTTTTATGGATATGAATGCTATATGGTTTAGCACTTGATGCAATATAGTTTTAAATATGTACCTGTTCACAGTGAACAGTACCATACATAGGTAAACTGAAAATAGAGTTAGTATTTCATAATGAACATATTTTCTCAGTTTGATTTCTTTGCTATTAAAGAGTATTTACATATTTGTTCACCTCAGCTAGCTTTTAAAAACTGTGCTTGCCTCATTTCTAATTCTGCCCTTCACTTGTGTTCCTCGCATTTACAATTCTGTATGCCTCTCAACAACCTTGTTTATCTGCCTTGATTCTGCCCCACAGCCAACATTAATTTGCTTTTTTCCCTTTCTCACCAGCAGAGCCCTTTAACATTTTCTATAATTGAACACTTTTCTTTTAGATTAGTTGAAATTTCCAGGTTTGTGTAGTGTGAGTGTGCGGAACCCTGCTCTGCCGTTTACTGGCGACCTGTCCACTGATGGTTTGTATCTTCAGATGTACAGATCTGTTAGGATAGGCTCCGATCCCGTGCAGCCTTGAACTGGATTAAGCAAGTCTGAGAAAGTAGTATAATTTAACATTATGTCATAACCATATGCTCACATGTTTTTAATTCACATTTCCAGTTTTATTCTGTAAGGTAACACCCCTATATACCCTCTACCACCCCATCCAACATGAACATACCCTTTAACTGTATGGTAATAATCATTATTTCCTAATGAATGTGTTTTCTGATTCTGCTCCTCGGCTTTATTCTTACCCTTAGCACTCTTCTTAGCCCCATGAAAACACCCTGCTTTCCTAGTTTTATTCTAGTAGTTCCAACCCTTAAATGCTCTTCATAAAGTTACCTTGATATCTTTATTGCACTTAATACCTAATTATTCCTCTTCTTGTTTCTCAGCTTTATTCTAGCATTTAGTTCTCCTACGTGCAATTCTTCTCACGAATCTACACCCTACAGCTTTTTTAAATAACTTTTGCTTTTATACGACATTCATTATATATTCTGCTCATTTATTATATTCTAATCTACTACTTTACTCTACCACTTATTACCCCTCTTTGATGGACCTTTCCCTTCATTTTTTGCTGCTACATTTAATGTCCCTTGATGACCCCTCTCCTAAGCGTTGCCATTCACCTTAATTACAGAAATTATTTCCACGCAGAAGAAAGTGGGAGCTCAATCACATTGCTGCAATAGAGTATCAGGCCAGCATTGCTATTAGCTTACCAAAAGAGCATGATGGCTTGAATTGTTTCCTTTCATTTGCACAGTTTTCCGTATTCTAGCAGTTATCACTCCCATGTGGCTTACATTGTGAATCTCTCATGTCAGCTTTATTCTATTTCTTAATACCATGCTTCCTTAGATTTATTCAGGTACTTATCACACCTCTGCTCCTGCAGCTTCCCATCCATCTGTCCCTCTCACCCTCATGCTTCGCTCCACCGCCTTTAGTTTGACAGTTTGCGGCCCAATACCTCTTGCCCTTTTCACCTCCTTTAAGCCTAACCAGTTAATTGCTGCTTTTTTCTCGGGCTTGACTTGTGTTCTGGGAGCCTTGTGTCTAAAAAGTGCCTGCTAATGATTATTTTCCTGCTGCGCACTGGAAGTAAAATAATAAACAAAACTATATGAGCCATCATGGAGGAGTGTTTAACCTTCAACCTGCCAGTCAACTCTGACCCCTGGGATTGGTTAAACCCATAATCACACAGCAGATTATTTTTCATAATCCACTCTTGGGCAGCTGGTATTCCACCCCCGGCGAGGTGATGATGCCAGACGAGACAGGTGAAAGGCGTCTGTTTATCTTCCCCATCACTTAAAGCTGATGTCTCCATTAGACCCAAGCGGAAAAGGGCAATTTAAGCATGAAGTGGCAGTAACGCATCTTAGAAAAATAATAATAATAATAGTAATGGGCGCTAAATGTCAAGTGTTGGAGATGATCAGCCACTGGGATGTTGTTATGCAGCTTGAAAGCAAAACATTAAAATTGTCCCTAAAAAATTAGAATGCAATAAAGTGAAATCAATAGCACTTTGAAAGCAGACTGATCTCAGCAATAAAGATGAATTTATTGCTCTCTGGTAATTGACTCACAGAGGAATCACAGCAGCAAGGGGGCCACTGGGATCTCTGCAGGAGAGCAGAAGACAAGGCCGGCAGGAAGACTTTAAATGAAACCAAAAACTATGAGGACACAATTAAATTGATGTTAACCGCATAGCACCCCCTCTGCAAAGCAGGCAGATTAGAAGACCTGGATCTGGGCTCTCTCAAACGAAAGGGGATTTAAGCAGATTAGCAGGTTAAGGATTGGATTTTAAAGGTCACCCTGTGTTTTGCCAAGTTTTCATCTTGCCTTACTTTCATATTGAAGTCTCATGTTATTAAGGGAGCTGGCATGATATTAAAAACGATGTTGCCCGCATTTAACTCTTCAATAATTTCATGTGTAGTAAAGATGGGCAGCTGAACTGTGACATTGATTTAAACACCAAAAGTCAGACTTGCTCTTGTATAGAACTATATCTGTTTTTGTGTGGGTTGAACACAAGGGTCTAATTCAGTTTAAGGGAGAGGATGAACAACATCAAATTCTAAAGTCATTCTCCACTGGTGTGTTTGGTGACTTCTTGCAGTCATCTTCTGTGTCCTCTGATGGTTTGGATACTTTGCAACCAGCTAAACTAAGATCCTTTCTTCTTTGCTTCTGCAAGAAAACTTTGTCTATAGAGGAATATATAGTAATAGTGAAACAGGACAAATTTTAAAAATCAGTAAACAAAAAGGTATTGCTAGCTAAGCGAAGGCAAGTTACACTCCAAACCACAGAGGTAGACCGACTCCCCACTCCTGACGTCACGCTTCCCCTTCCCCTTGGCCCGCAGCCTCTGACTCGGATTAGCGTGAATAGTATCGCTCCTGCAAGTGAACTATGATTCTTATCTCAATGAGAGAAGTTGCAAAATCAACCAGAATGTTCAAGCAAATTCTAGAAAAAAAACGATCTAAATCCGTTAAGTAGTTCTGTTGTTCGCTAGCTAAGCTGATGTAGGATACGCCCCGAGGCTGGCGTGTGAGTGAAGAGTGCCCCGTCCCCCTCCCCTTGACCTGCTGTGTCTCTCTCTTGGATTTGTGCAAATAAATCGATACCGCAAGCGAATTATGATACTTAGCACGATGAGAGAGGATGCAAAATCAACCAGAATGTTCAAGCAAATTATAGAAAAAAACCCGATCTAAATCCGTTAAGTAGTTCTCTCATGAAAAGCGGACAGACATACAGATAGATACTGGATTTTATATAAATATAGGATGACACAACAGTGGTGGGGTCTCATCAGTAAAGGGGATGAGTCAGCTTACAGAATACTTAATTACAATGTTTTGCAGACTAGTGCAAGTGCAACATCTGTCTCTTAATATGGACAAGACAAAAGAGATGATTGTTGACTTCAGGAAGGCACATGTTATCCACACTCCACTGTACACTGAGGGTACTGCTGTGGAATTGGTCAAGAGCAATAGTCATAGTCTTTTGTGGTCTATAGTCAGTATTATTGTGGATCAAGTTACTGTTCTCATTTTGCTCTCTATTAAAGCTGGACAGGTAACATATTTGGTAATGTGCCATGGAAAGAGATGTATTTGGTCATTTTGGCCTTGGAAGATTGAGTGGATTTAGTACTAGTAATTACGTTCCATGGTCAGAAATAGGATGGCTCACACTTAAATCTGTATTATAATCAGGTGAGCAAAAGTGAAGTTTTCTTCTTTATAAATCCTCAGGAAGATATTTACCTATACTCTTCTCCTGTGATTCTCTGTTGGACACGGAGAGTTACTGTATGGCTACACAGGTAATGAAAGATGTCTCATGTTGGTCTTATGTTGTCCTTAGTTGGAAAACAAAATGCTTCTTTCTGCAATAGATCTGCATCAGATTGTAGAACATAATGAAGAATGTGCTAGATTGGGTTCCATTTCTCATGTTATCCTCTGGTGGATAACAGTGGTGTGTTCATACCTAGTGAATTATGACCTTCACATAGTGTCCCCTCTACTGCAGGAATCTTACCCTTTCCTTGATAGCTTCTTCGAGAGAACTGTTGGGCTGGAGGGGTATTTTCATGTCTTGTAGGATCTAAAAAAGAGACATACACAGTATTCAGCTACACCATGTTGTCCCTATAGTGGCCTTTCCTGGGACTCCTGGGAGTCTCTCTAAGATTGCTGTTTATGTTTCTCTTATTATTTGTCCTCATCAGGATCGGATTTGCCCAAAATGCTTTGCTTCCAATGTCTTTGTGCTTGGTGTCACCTCTTCTCCAGTAAAGGTACATCGTAAAGAGAAATAATTATTATAATGCTTGTCCTCTGTTTGAAGGGAGAGGTGCCTTTTCCCTTTATTATTATGATCTTCTTAAACATCGTTCTTCTAGCTACAAATGGTTTAAGTATTCCCACGAGAAAAAGCCTCTCCCATGATAGTTAAAACTGATTGTAGCTTTAAAAGGTCACAGTGTCTTCATCTTCTTCAATGAGCATGGTATTAAAATGTTCTTTTAAGTGTCTACTAGAGTATGTGTGCTTAATAAAGCCTGGCTTCCTTTTTCCAGTTATTTTCTTTGCTCTTAATATCTTTTTTTTATTCTGTTAGCCTGTTTTGCCATTAAACAGCTGTGCCTGCAACCCGACGCAATGCAGGTAATTAAAACAAAGGCAATGGCATTGTAGTCCTGAAGGAATCCCAAAAGAACCAAAAATTTAGAGCAAGGCCCTTTTCTAGTTTGTTTAAAGGACATTTGTTGGGAGTGTAAGAAAAGAAAGGTCTGAATGTGACTGCCTTCCCCAGAAGACAATCATTGCTTGAAGAAAGAGTAGCTCAACTGAAGGGAGTAATCAGCTTATTATGTCCTGAAATTAAAGACTGGTCTTTTAAACATATGGCAAATGCAGAGGAGTAAGCCCAATATGAAGTGAAGCAGGAAAATCTGCTGCAGCAGGGCATCCTGAAAAAGGCTGAGGTCAGATGAGTGCAAAGTTGTAAGTCCTGAACTGGTGGCAAGGGTCATCTGTATATGTACTGAATATGGATAAGTGAGCTTATTATATATATCCTGAAGAATAATAGTAATATAAATGTGTCCAGTACAGGAGGAGGACAGTTTAACCAAAAAAAGAAGTGAACCAGAAACAATTGTGTATGATGTGATAGTGGAAGGGAAAGTATGTCCTGTTAATGATCTGATTATGAGTTGAATCAGAAGGATTCATGTAAAAATGTTCTGTAACAAAAATCGTCTGCTCAGGATCAGCTGAATGTGATATGAACCAGAGGGGGTCATAGGAAAATATCCTAAAACCATAGGGTCAGATGATTGTGTACATATAAAGGTGAGAGAGTCAAATCATTATATCCTAAAATAGAATAAGGGTTATAAGAATATGTCCTGTAAAATTAAACACTCTCAAATAAATATGAAATGAACTGGCAGGTATTATGTGAGTGTGATATGATTTTGTTCCATATCAAGAAATGTTAGCTGATTATGATTAAAAAAGGAAGGCTTTTGTGGAAATGATCTTTAACAGAAAAGCCATTTCTGGTCATCTTTATTATAGATAGGTTCCACTGAATTAAAAATGTGGCAGTTGGTACCAGGTTAATGCTATGCAATGTGAAAGGGTCATGAGATTGAGTCGTCTACCAGGAAGTGTCAAATCAGTATGAAGTGAACCAGGAGTGGTCATGGGAAAATGTCCTTTAAGAGGAGAATGGTCAACTGATTGTAAAGTGAAGCAGAAGGGGTCATAGGAAAATGTGCCTGAGGCAGGAGGGGTCACATAAAATGTATCTAGATTAAGAAAAGGTCAAATAAAAGTGGTCACATTTAAATGTTGCAGAATTTTATGAGGAAGCACATTGTACTCACAGTGTTATGATTTTTGTTAGAATTACTTGTCTGTTTTTTTTTTGCTTAATTTCCATTGCCATTTTCTCACAAGGTGTTTTAATAGGCCTCAGTCATAAAGTATTAGACTTATCATTTGATGATGTCAGCAGTGCTTCTCAAAATCTGAAAAGATAGCCATCTCACAAAGCAAAAGTACAGATCAACAGTTAAAGAATATATTTGTTGCTGTTGACATTTTTCATGGAATGTAAGAATGATCAATGGTTCCAGTGTAGATGAATAAGGGTGGGGAAGATGGAAAATAAATGAGTGGCCCTCATTGGGGTGCTCTGTCTTTATGTTGGGTTATAATGGAAAAGAGACAGAGAAAAAAAATAGAAAGAAATTAGCTTGTATGCCCAATATAATCCAAAACCAAAGTATCAATGGAAGGGATTTCATCCTCATAATAATGCAAGTATAAAGAAGGAAGATCTCTTAGGGTCCGTGACATATTTAGAGATAGCAGAGAAAAGCTCTGAGTTGTGATATGTGTAAGGATATCAGGGAAGCTTAGTTGACGGTTGGGACCTGCTGTGCTGATGCTACTGTCAGACCACATACCTGTTGACCATAGGGCTCAAACCTAAGATGAACTCTAGGTGAATTCTGTTCATTCTTACACAGTGCTGTTCACATAACACAGGTTCAGAGGGGTTTTACAGATGTATAAATAAAATTTGGACATAAATTGGCCACAGAGGGAGATGAGGAGAAAAACAGAAAATGGAAGCAGAAAAGTGCTCCAGATTTATATTTATTGGTATGGGTACCCTGTTCAGAGTGTATGCTTAAAGCGGATTAGAGAATGAAAGGGTCATATAACACTGACATTTCTCCTTAATGTTATGAGGTGTCTTGTCATGTGACTTAATGTTCAAGGCCTGGTATTTGATAATCTAGAGTAATACTTTTAAGGTGAGAGCAATCTCTTGGAGCATCATGGCCACTGGGGGTCATAATCTTATTATGTGTTTATATATATATATATATATATATATATATATATATATATATATATATATATATATGTGTGTGTGTGTGTGTGTGTGTGTGTGTGTTATATATATATGTGTGTTATATATATATATATTGTGGACCACCTGCTGTGTACAGCCGCCCTAACCCCGACACAGGCAGGCAGGACACAAATTGTCACATGGCACACCTTTTTCATATGTCCACAAGAAAGCAGTCTTTTCCTTTCTCTTTGCCTCCATTCCTCTCCCAGAAAGCTTCATCCATATCCTTCCGACTCTGGCTCCTCGAATGGAGCGAGGTGGCTCCTTTTATTCTGCTCCTGGGAGTGCTCCAGGTGGATCATCAGTATTACCTGAAATCACTCTCAGGTGTGGTGAAAGTCTATTATAGGACTCTACAGCTCCCCCTGGTAACCCCATGGAACCCAACAAGGCTATGTCAAACTCCAAGTCCCAGTGTGCCCTGTGGGAATCCGTGGTATCACAGCCGCCCAGGAGGGCTGCCCTTTTAGCGTTCCAGGAGAGGTAGTGCCTCAGAGATGCCCTCTACCCTGTTCCTTCCATTTGGCTGGCTTCCCGGCTGGGTAATGGCTGAGGCCACCTGCCACAATATACAGTGGAACCTTGGGTCACGAACGTCTCGGACCATGTACAAATCGAGTTACAACCAAATCGTTCACCAAACTTTTGCATCTGTTCACGAGCATACACTCGGGTGATGAACAAGCCAGTTTCCTTTCCGGTTCGTACGCGCTGATGATTTCCGTATGTGTTCAGTTTCTCCCTGTGCATTTGCTGTGAACTCTTTGTGCTCTATTTCGTTTCCCTTCTGGTTCGTATGCGCCGGTGATTTATGCACATGTTCAGTCTTTCCCTGTACAGTACATTGTTCTCAGTCAGACGTGCATCGCGCAGAGGGACTTTGTGGTATAGCGGGTCCACGGCTCACGTCAAAAGGCCAGTTTTAAATAAATAATCGCCACGCTACAGCTGCCACGTCCTTTTCATAAATAGAAGCACGAGGCGGCTAAAGGGAGGAAAAAAAAAAGACGGAGGTTGTGGAGTGAGGAAGTGAGCAGGAAGCAGTGTGGAAAGAACCGGTGTGAGTGAGCGAGCGGGCGAGCGCATGCTCGCAGGCAGGCAGCTGGACAGTGAGCCCAAGCAGGGGTGTTTGGCAGAAGGAAGCGGTCGCTTCAGCTGAGCGATCAAGGAGCTGGAGTGACCAGAAGAAGGACGGCTGGCAATGTAAGGCCGAGATGGCAGCGGGGGTCACCAGTTAAAGAATGCACCGGGCTTGTTTTTAAAGAGACTGCTTCCAGCATTGTTTTAACCTTGTTGTATTTAATGAAGACTTTTTTCTATTGGATTTTAACCTCCACTTCACTTCTGTTTTTATGGGATTACATATTTATTGAAGAATTCTGAAAGCACTTCACTTCATTTAATTTGGACTTTGTTTTTGATTGTTGTTTTGTTGATTTTAATAAAAGCACTTGGCACTTTTTGCACCATTCGATTGCTCCATTGTAATGCCTCACTGTCGTGCTCATCGGTAACATTACCGACGGTGACGGGTTTAAGGGCTCCTGGAAGCAAGATGGAAGCATGCAGCGAACCCGCATCGTCACAGACTTTACCTCAAAACTGTAATCTCCTCTCCACCCAGTTCCTCCTCACTTCCTTCATGCCAGAACTCAACTCATGTAAGGTTAGTTTTCTTGGTTGTTTATGGTTAGTTTTTGTATCAATTAAGGATTTTTCAAATGTTAGTTTTTTTCCCTGTGCTTAAAACTGATTAAAAAAAAAGTGTTTACAGCGAGCGGTTTGTAAGGCTATAGCGTGAACTCTTGCAATGTTAGTTTTCTCTGTTCAAGATTTTCTCAGTGTTATTCAATGTTTTTACATTTAGTTTACTATTACACTGTGCATTCTATTTGTATAATTAACTATTTTTGTGCTTAAAAATCTGTAAAAAAATATATAGTTACATACAGTTCATACGGTCCGGAACGGATTAATTGTATTTACATACAGTCCTATGGGGGAAATTACTTCGGGTCACGACCAAATCGAGTTGCGACCAGAGTTTCGGAACGAATTACGGTCGTGACCTGTGGTTCCACTGTGTATATATATATATATATATATATATATATATATATATATATATATATATTAGTGACAGAGAGGGGGCGCTATTGACCCCTTGAACCCTCAGACAATACGTTGAGACACCAGGTAAAAGTCCAAAGATTAATTTATTATAACAAAATGTGCACAAAGCACCTCGACTCCACAATACTCAATAATCAATAACACAATACACTAATCCTCCACTCCCAGCAGCTCAGTCACCCTTCCTCCCAACTTGGCTCAGTCTGCTGGGGTTTCCCATAGTCCTTTTATAGTCCCTGACCCGGAAATGTCTCTGTCCCTCAGTCCACGTGACTTCCTAGCACTTCCGGGTCAGATCAAAAACTCGTCTTTTTTCTTCAACCCGGAAGTACACCATTTCTTCTGTTTCCTATGACTGGGAAGTACTTCTGGGCTATAGGAAAAGTACCACTCCCTGTTCTTACCTGCAGTGTCCCCTGGTGGCCCCCACAGTATCCAGCAGGGCTGTGAATTAAAACTCCAAGGTCCATGATGCCCTGCTGGAATTCGGGGCACCTCCATGTTGCAGGGAGGATTCCATCTGGTGGCTTGGGGGTATTGGCCGGGATAAACTGCCGGCCATATATCACAATATGTATAAATATATATATATACTGTATATATATGTGATGTGGTATAGGAGTAGAGTGGAGGCACCAAAATCAGTATTTCATTTATAGGCCCCAAAGAGGCTGAAATTTTCTTGTCCAAATTTTTCCACCAGAGATCACCTGAAAGTTTTAGGTTGTGTCTTAAGTAGGGAAGGTCCATTCCCAGTAAACTTAATCGGGAGGACTACTAGTTGTCAGAAGCACCACTGTGTGTGTCTGGGCTATTGTTAATGAAGCTGTGTGGCTTTGTTGTGCATTAGTTTTGTAAAATGTGAAGTGAATTGATTAAACACACTAAATATGATTGATGTGCTGTTTAAAAATTTTGAGGTAATGTTTTGAATGGCTCATATAGTTGGGTTCAAAATATTTCTTGTCTCTAAGAAAGGTGATGTGTTATTTCTTTCAATGTATTTCATGCCAAATCTATGCCGGTCATTTAATCCATGCAGTGATACCACCATTTTATTTCATGTTTCTTCCCTGCTAACACTACTATTTCACAGTTCCAGAGTTTGCATGTTCTTCTTGTGTCGTCATGATTTCTTTTTCCAAAAGATATGCATATTAGACTAATCATTTGTTGTATGGAGGTTTACATTCAGTTTGTACACTTTGTGATAAGATGTCACCTTGTGCAAGGTTGGAAAGCAGATAAGCTACTTTCATAGCCAAGGTTTATGCAATCCCCAGACCCAGAGAAAATTGTTTGTGTGAATTGTGAGAGGGGTGCAATTCCAACTAATAAACAGGTTCATAAAGGATAAAATGACACAGAAGATACTTAGATTTACTTTCTTCCAGCTGTTGGTTCAATTTCTAGATATTTATGTAGAGTTTGCACATTATTCCTGTATCAGCATTGAAGCTCTTCTAGTACATTTGCTTTCTTCCCTCATCCCAAAAGTATACACTTTAAGTTTACTAAATTATCACAGTAATAGCTGTGTGAATGTTTCCTGCAATAGATTGTCATCCTGCCCCAAAGCTGGTGCTATAGGGTTAAGCTTTAACCCTCACACGACCTAGTAACTGAAAACGTTTACTCTGAAAGGGGGCAGATGTTAATGGCAGTCATAAGGCAAAGATTTCTTGAAATGTTGTCTTGTATTTCTTTTCATATCAGAAATAAGTTAATGTTGATTTCTGAGTAGTTGCAAGTGAATCTGGGACTATATGGGCTTTCACATTTGATATTTTGTCAATTGCTTTGCTTGGTTAAATAGAAAATGACACTAATAATGCCTTACTGGAGTCTCTGCGGAGAACAGAGAGCTTTTATATTACTTTGATTTCAACTGCTCAGTATTAATAACGGTGATACACACAAGTCACAATGATATTAGGAGCCATAGGTCATGTTTCTACTAAATTCACTGTAGTTTAGTAAAATTTTAAAGAAAAGGGGGAAAAAAGTTGCATGAAGAGCAGATTGCCGGATTTGATACTCACTTGCACTTACATTGTACAATATTGTATAAATAGACATACATATAGTAGAGTAAAGGAGAGAAATCAAAAGGATATGACCAACCATTACATGTCTGATAAAACAAAGAAAGAGTGTTCCAAATAACAGAGGCAAAGCAAGCCTTAAAGTCTTAGGTCCATACCAAAGTTAATGAAGAAAATTTCTATAAGAGCACAGGGTCATGGAATGTATACAATGCTGAGCAGTCCTTGTTTTTTCTAATGTTCTTTAAAATGTTTTTTAAAAGAGAGGTGACAGTTCAGCCTGTTTTTAAGAAGTGTCAGTGGCAATCAGGACATCATGACTGATTGTTGTTTAATAAGGAACAAGGAGCAAAGACATTGTCAACCAAATTTATGAGTCATAGTTGATCAAGAAAAGTGCTTTGAGGACAATGAATGGGTTTAACAAAACAAATGTCTGGATATTGAAGCTGCTGGGATAGACTTCAGCTTCCCATGATAATGCATCAAACTAGGAAAAGGTTTGAGAATGTCATTTATGTTATGTCAGTTAATTTTTACTCACTTCCATAGGTAGTTAATCAATAAATTGAACATCAGTTCTTATTGTGAAAGTTGGACCAACAAGAATGGACCATTCAGTCCATTAAAACTTGCTTGGTTAACAAATAGCTAAGTTATCCCAATATCTCATCCAGACATATTTTAAGGTTGTCATGGTCCAGCACTGAAGATTGTCCTATGTTGCCTTCTGAGTATCTGCTATTCCTTAAACTTTAGGATCACTTGCGAATTTTGCAGTTTTACTGACTATAACAGAATCAATGTGATTAATATAAATTTAAATAAGTTAGACTCTATGGACAGATCCCTGAGGAATTCCACTGCTGTCTTTGGCCCAAATGGAACATTCACCTCTTATCTGTACTCTTTATTGCCTGCCAATTAACCAGCTTGAGATTCTGTTTTGTAGGTTATCTTTTGATGCCAATAACTTGGTGTGAGATGGTATCAAAATCTGAAAGTCTTTATAAATTATGTCATATGCATTGTATTTGTCAACTACTCCAGTAGACTACTTAAAAAGTCTAAAAGATTGGTTTCACAGTGTCTTGTTTACGTAAACCTAATAAACCAATGTTGGTTGTTATTAGAGGTGGGCGGTATGACCAAAATTCTGTATCACGGTATTTTTCTAAATTCTGCCGGTTTCACGGTATTAGACGGTATTTTTTTCCCCAAACATGAGTGGATGTTAACCACATTTTCCACTGCAATTACTGCAGTAGACTGGCTAAGAATAACATATTAGACTGTTATGAGAATTGTACATCATACAAAAAGACATTTTAATGTGCACACAAGTATTAATCCAGGTTTGCGTTGCCCTATAAAGTGATAGTTTTCAAGGGGGTGGCCCTAAAGAGAAGGAATCACATTGCATGACAGATGCAGTCGAAATATAGAACCTTTAATTGAACAAATTTTGCAAAAGCTTAAACTATGATTTTGACAACATATTTTCAACCATCCAAAGAGGCATTTAGACTTAGTAAAATATCCAGAGATGTTTGTCAAAAGTTGGATTGCACTGAACACGTCTTAGAAAAGGAATAAATAGTAAATATTTTTTGTAAACCAACTACACTTGCTGTTAATGTTAACAATCTCTGTCCACTGACAAGTTAAAGTGACTTTTTAAACAATTTTACCATCATTAAACTGCATAATATTTAAACTAATAAATAATAATAAAATACATAATAGTATTACTGATAGTTGCACCATTACTTCTAGGCTTCAAGCCCAGGTGCATTACACAGTATTCACCAAATTAAAATAAAATAAAACAAGTGCAACTTGGTGATGACATCTTACCAACTGTACCATCATTTAGGCAAACTGCATTAATATGGACCTTGCTGCAAGCTAAGCTATATACATAAATAATAAAAACTGCAACTTGCATTTATAATGCTGTTTGTGGTATAGCCCTATGGAAGCGCATTAGGGCCACTGTGAAGAAAAAAAAATATGGACACGGAAGAAAAAAACAAACTATATGTCGAGAATAAATTCGACATGTTGACTATGTCAAGATTAAAGTCGACATTTCCACTTTATTCTCATAGTTTATTTTATAATTAAAGTAGAATGTTGTAAACTAAACTTCATCCTAAAATCAATGTTTAATTTGCTAGATTTTCTCAAACCCCGTCACAAGTTAATGCAGCACATCAAATACTTTGTGTTAAGTGTTCCCCGACCCAGTTGTTAATCACTACGCTTCTTAAACTGAATTCCTCCGCACTAAGAGCAGGCGCCTGCAGCAATCACCGCACAGAATCCATTCACTTCATGATATTCCTGCTCTCTACCAAAACCCCAGTTCCTATCTTTCCTTTTTCTTTCTGCACATTACCAATCACCACACGATAAACGTCTTTGTGAAATTAAAACTAGTTATAAACTTAGCCGACGGAGTGTTCAGAACTTTAAAAATATCTTCGTTATACATGTTTAATTATGCCATCCATTCAGAGTTGTGCCCATCTCTGAATGAGTCGCCACCACATAGCAGGATGAATACAAGCAAAACATACACTAGCAAGTACAAAAACAAGTACAACTTGGCTTGCAGTATTATCCAGTAGTATAGAAACAGTATTTACACATCTGACCTTTTAAAACTAAAGCATCTCCAGGCGACAGACGTGACTGCTTTTTTTGGCTCTCTGTCCATTTTCACCGCGCGGCATACCTATGCTACTGCCCACTATTTGGTGGTGTAGCAGTGAAAAAGAGCCCTAGTGCAACAAATCTGTGTTTAGCGGTGTAGCAGTGAAAAGGTCCCCACTTGAACAGTTTCCCGCTGCGCCATGTTCCGAACGTCGTTTAGGCAATTTAAACCGGTGTTGCGGTATAAGAAAAATCCATATCATAAAAAAATAAAAAATGGTTTTCGGTATGAACCGGTATACCGCCCAGCACTAGTTGTTATTTTTGTAATGTAATTCCTAGTTTTCCTAACTTTGCATAGTATAAAAGTAAGACTGAATTTTATGTGATGACAAGGAAGCATTTTATCTCCCTCCTTCCAGATTAGAGTCCATTTTGCAACTGTACAGTCACTGGGTACTACTCCCATCTGAAGTGACTGTTAAACTATATGTATGTTTATAAATAACTAGCAAAATACCCACGCTTCGCAGCGGAGAAGTAGTGTGTTAAAGAGGTTATGTAACCATATATATACATAAATATATATACATATATATACATATCTACATATACACATATCTACATATACATATATATACATATACACATCCACATCTACATATATATATACATATACAAATTTACATATCTACATATATATATACATATAAATATAGACATACATATATACATACATACATACTGTACATTCACATATATATATATATATATATACTGTATATATACATATCTACTTATTGACTCCTGTATTTAGGATATAGCGGGGGGGATAATGGATGGATGGACATTTGTATGCATAGCCCTATTTGCCCATTTTTGTTTTTTTTCTTTCTTCAGTAATATTTCAGTAAACCCGGAGCTTGTCAGTTCAAATCCTGGTACTGACACCACTGTGTGACCCTGAGGAAGTCACTTCACCTGCCTGTGCTGCAAAAAACAAAAGTAATGTAACAAATTGTACCTCAGATGTTGCAAGTTGCTGGAATAAAGGCATAAGTAAAATAGATAAATATGTATTATACACATAGGAAGTATTCATTTATTTTCAGTTAAGTCATCTGCAGCAAACTTTTATAAATGAGGGTTACTCATTTTTAGATAGTGCAAACTGTTTCTTCTTTATTGACGTTTTCTCTTGGAGAGCTTTTTTCATTTCATTGAAAATTAAAGCAGCAACTGCCAAAATATGTACCTTTCTTATTAATTTTTCAACATTGTGTAAAATAAATTTATAAAGTAACATAAAAGTTTAAATACTGGTTATCCTTTATACTAAAATATTACTAAAGAGATACAAAAAAAGTAAAATGCATATGTTCTTTTTCTTTAAGGAGATTAAATATTACTGAAGAAAGAAAAAAAAACTAAAACAGCCAAATGGGGCTATGCATACGAACTTAAAAGGTTTAAATAAAACAGAAATATATATTTTATTTTTACTTGCTTAACTTGTGGAGGGTGTATCCTGTAGCAAAGCCCTAACTTTTTTCGTGAAAGCCCGTTTCAGTCAATAAGTCTTAAAAAAAGGTGTAAAGATATTGACAATAAGCTAAGCAAAGCCAGCAAGACGTGGAATCGTTTAAATCAAGTATCATTACATCTTCCTTTCTTAAAGAGAAGTAAGGCAGTACTTATAAGCGTACATATATATATAGACATACATAAATACATATATATATATATCTATATCCGAAGCCGTGCAATCACACTCTTGAGAATGCAACGTATAGTTGTACAGGAGAAAAGCAATCTTGCCTCAAATCAATGGCAACCTTTTGTAGATCTATGAACTTAATTTAAACTTTAGGTTTACACGGTGCTTTCTTTCCGAAGTACCTGCACTCATGAATATGTCTGTATGTGTCAGTCGGTCAAATCCATGTGCTTCGCACCGGCGAAGTTACGCTTTTAAATTTTTATTAAGAAGAAAAGAAAACCTTTTTAAATTGAGGGAAAATATACTAATAACAGTTTGTTAAGGATCTGTTTTTTTGTGAAGCTGCCTTCACTCGAGTGATCACTTCGAGCTGACTTGCTGGCCAGCTATAAGCGTTACCTGGTAGGTAACCACCCATACAATCAGATTGTGAATCAGACTACGAATGCCGTGAATGTAATTACCCCGATCTACATGTTGTCAAATAAACGAACCACACGCCGTGGCGCAATTTTAGGGGCTTCGTCTGTAGCGCTGACGTCTGAGGTTCGATTCCCGTAAGGGAGTGAAGTGAGTGGCTGGTTACCTACCAGGTAACGCTTATGGTTGGCCAGCAAGTGAGGTAACATCAGCCACGGTGCCTTCAGTTGTGAGAAGCAGATCATAGAATGGTTGAAAATAGTTTACTGTCAAATAATGCAAAGAGTACGCGACACGTCTTTCCCCCTTATTCTTGGCTCATCAGGCGTACACACTCACTGCACTCGCTTACGGTAATCGAACCTCGGACGTCAGCGCTAGAGGGGCTTCGCAGCAGTGAAGTATTGCTTTTAAATTTTAATTAAGAAGAAAAGAAAACCTTTTTAAATTAAGTCTTAAAAAGAGGTGTAAAGATATTGACAATAAGCTACGCAAACCCACCAAGAAATGCAATCGTTTAAATCAAGGCTCGAGTCGAAAAACACCATCCCATAATATTAGTTAACAATTAACACATTTCTATATGTATTGTAAGCATACAATACAACTGATAATATGTTGCGCTTATTTATCTGGTGTACCGACATTTTTGCGCGTTTAACGTCTGAAATCTAACGTGGTTTGTGCCCTTCAGAATGAAAACAGTTTGCATTTACCTTTTTAATAAAAGGCAAGCTTTTAAGCCTGAGAAATCACCCCATAAATGCACACGTTTAATTGCACATGTGTTAATATGTATGCTTACACAGTATTAAAAGACACTCAAAAATTAACGTCATTTACCTTCGTTCCCGCGTTTGACTCGTGCTGTAAATCTCTTCCTTGTTTTCAGTTCACATGATTACGTAGGAGGCGTGATGACGCGATACGTGACTCCGCCTCCTCCATTAGAGTATATGGACAAAAAACAGGTTCCAGTTATGACCATTATGCGTAGAATTTCGAAATGAAACCTGCCTAACTTTTGTAAGTAAGCTGTAAGGAATGAGCCTGCCAAATTTCAGCCTTCCACCTACACGGGAAGTTGGAGAATTAGTGATGAGTGAGTCAGTCAGTCAGTCAGTCAGTCAGTCAGTGAGTCAGTGAGGGCTTTGCCTTTTATTAATTAGTATAGATTCCTTTCTTTCAATACAGATGGTAAAATCCAATCATATTCAGGGGTGTTATTAGTCTTTAAAATGTTAAGAGCCTGAAGCATGTCTGATTCTCAGTTTGTTTATTCTTCTACTCCTACTTATGCTCAAGGTAATCTAATTGTTTCATCTTTTTGAAATACTTGAATAAAATATTTATTTATTTCACTTTTGCTATTTGCTTCTCATTTTCATTGATTCTTCTTGCACATCTCTGAGCGTTCTTAAATTTTGTTTTACTGCTTTTTTAATGGAGAATTACTCAAAAATTGTTTTCTGTTTGTTTTGGCTCTATTAATTATTCTTTTTTTATTCTCTTTGGACCTTTCAAATGCTTATTTGATCCCTTGCTGTAGAACATAATTTCTTAAACTGTAGGTTGCAACCCAAAATGTCTTGTGGGTTGCCGCCTTTTGGGTCACGCAGGTTCGTGACTCATCGTTGTATTCAATGGAAAAGATTTGGTTTGTGAATGGTTTGTGAATTGTCTTGCGATGGGTCACCATGGGCAGTTTAAGCAACTGACATTGTGCCGCTGTGACGGTTGGTGGCGATTGTCCAAGGGGGACATCCACTGTGACCCAAGGGGAACATCTATGACTGTTAGCAGAAATGCTCTAATGCCGATTCAGTCAGATCACAGACTGGGTTTCGAAGACACTAAGAAGGGCAAGACTGGGTTGCAAGAAACGAAAAAGATTAAGAAACACTGCTGTAGTGTCTTTGTAATTTTCTAAATCAGAATTATTTGTCTGCTTTTTAATTTTGTTGTAAAGTGATCTTTTTAGTCTTATGTTTAAATTATGTCTTTATTTATCCATTTTTTTCTTTATTGTGCTTTGAAATATTCTATAGTTAGTTTAAGCCTGAATCAAGATGCCTCAGAAGTGACTTCATCTATAATTTAGAGTTGCAGATATTTTACTTTCCCATTCTGTGTTTACTAGATAATTCCTTATTTCATAAAGTCTGCTTTCTGCAATTATGTCTTTGGTTTAATGTACTTTTGTGTGTTATCAAAGATGATTTGACATTTAACCCAAGAAGTTCCATGTCAAAAATAGCTGGTTGAAATCCATCTTGTTTATCCGATGCAATGTGACCAGATAATTCAATGTGGTAACAACATTTATTGACAAAAAGGGATGTGGCAAATTACAATCAACTTTCAAAACAAAGGCCACACATTTTTGAACATCCTTTTTATATTTTGTTATTAGGATTTGAACTGGACACCACTGATTGATTTCCAATATACTAATACAGTGGAACCCTGGACCACGTACAAATCGGGTTACAACCAAAAAGTTTGCCAAACTTTTGCATCTGTTCATGACCACACACTCGGGTGACGAACAAGCCAGTTTCCCTTCTGGTTAGTATGCGCCGATGATTTCCGCACATGTTCAGTCTCTCCCTGTGCATTCCCTGTGCAGCGAGAGAGCGAGCGAGATAGCACAAGAACGCCAGCGAGCGAGAGAGAGAGAGAGCGAGAGAGAGACTGAGAGCGCGAGTGAGCGAGAGTGCAAGCGAGAGAGAGAGCGTGAGCAAGTGAGCGAGAGAGAGAGCGCAATCGAGCGAGAGAGATAGAGAGCGTGAGCGAGAGAGGGAGCGTGAGAGCACGAGTGAAAGAGAGAGAGAGAGAGCAAGAGCGCGAGCGAGTGAGCGAGAGAGAGAGAGAAAGAGAGAGCGTGAGCGAGAGAGAGAGCCCAAACAGAAGAAGTAAACATTACAGAAGAAGTAAGCAAACATTTAGTTTACTATTACACTGTGCATTCTATGGTATAATTAACTATTTTTGTGCTTAAAAATCTTTAAAAAAATATATATTTACATACAGCTCGTACGGTCTGGAATGGATTAATTGTATTTACATACAATCCTATGGGGGAAATTACTTTGGGTCACGACCAAATCGGGTTGCGACCAGAGTTTTGGAACAAATTACGGTTGTGACCCGAGGTTCCACTGTAATTTGAAAGCATTCCTATTTAGAAGTCTAAATAGCAGGAAGCCACAGAGCACTTACATTGCCCAGACTCTTCATTATACCTGGTGGTGTAGTGGGGGGTATGTGTCTCACATGGAAGAATCATTTTTCAACACAGACATCACCAATAAAGGCACATACCTCAGGACTTTGTTCCAGAAGTGAGGAGAGAATAGTTCGGAAGACCTGTCTCGACATGGGGTGCATTTTCCTGCCATGGCTCATTTCCTTAGCATATACTGCAATTGCTATGAATATTAATGACAGTAGTGACCACTTAAATGCCTCTGGTATTTCTTACTACTACCTCCAAGTAAGGTGTTTCAGGATATCTGTAGGCATTTTCATAGAACTAGTGTGGTCAACAAATATCTTGATGAGACACACTAACGAATTTATTAATGTATTTATAATTTGATTATTTACTTTGATCTGGGCCCAGTCTGACAATGTATGCTTCATTGTGAAAAACTGTGATATCGTGTGATGAGATCATTACCACCATCTTACAAGTAGATCTGATCATCCTTTAGAAGCTCTGGTCAGATTCATTTGTTGCCATGCTCTTTTGTAACTCCTCCATTAATTAAATTAGTTTTGTCAACTCCTTAAACCCTTCACATTTACTCAAACTCTATAATTTACCCTTCGCAGTTTCCTCCTAAATTCTGACAAAGGAGTGTCAGACACACATAGGGTCCAGCAACACTGCTCCTGATGATCCCTTGATGAAAGTTGCCAACATACATTTGAAGTAGAGGTGACAATGTTTATATAGCTAAGATGGAATGCAACCCAATGTGAACATATCTGTTTTTTTATGTTTTATTTTAATACATGCCGCTTTGGGATTGATTTCATTTCTTCTACTTTGGTTAGTCTTTCTTATTTTTAACAGTTTTCATGGATTTTTTTCATTCTGCAATGAGATGTATCCTGTCAGTTTGAATTAAGATGCTATTTTTCATGTCTTCAGTTGCGAGTTCACGGAAGAGCGGCTCGAATACAGATCGACGAGGAGGTTCTTTTCTGTTTCTGTCTTTTGCCATTAATTCATGATGGTGATCAAACATGTGAATTATGAGTCCGTTCTTCGAATTACACAATGTGCCTCTAATAGGCTGTGTTTCTTTTGCTGATAAATGTTTAACTAATATAAAAGGCAAAAAAAAAAAATCAGGAAGATATTAAAGTTGTATCTTTTTATGCATTTTGCGTCCTTTATTCATTTCATTAATTTTTTTAGGAGATGAACTGAAATTGAGGTTTTCCATCTGGAGGCCATCTTAGCAAATCAGACAAGGTTATATGTAAAATGCTTAATACACAAAAAGCAAAAAGGCAGCCCATACAAAAAGCTGGGGCCATATATTTCAAGATCAACATGTTGGTAGACTTCAAAGGGCACCCATTAATCATTTCAGGCTCTGACATTAGCAGTGCTCTGTCACTGCATTAAGTGGTAAAGAGGAGGGAAGGCAAGCCGCCTCTTGTGATGAAGGCACTTGGGAAGCAATTAGCACTTAGAGCAAAAGGCAGATAGCTGTATTACAGAAGACAATGTCCTGTTCAACTTACATTCTCAGTCAGATGTCAGTGCCCTCTGAACCTGCACCCACCCCCACTCCCACCAGTTGTCTGTAAGGTATACTTTGGCTGCAGTGTAGCTGATTAGACAATGTGAATGACACATTGTTGACACTCACATACACTCACATGTGCCCACACATTAAATCAGAGAGCTGTCACACACCTTGAGGGGTATGGGTTGACTGCTATCACACTTTCAGGGAAGAGCACAAGTCTAAAAAAATGTTCTCTGGGATAATAAAAGTCTATCTACAGTACATAACATTTTTCGAGACATATCTACCAGTTAATTATTGAAATGTGTGCAACCGTGGAATGCAAATCTTGATGAACTTTCATCATCATTACCCAAGTCCCTTAAATCGATTAATAACTATTATTTGTTAAAAAAGAGAAAGCCTACTGTACTTAATAACACTTGGTTCTTCAGAGTTGTTAGCTCAGGAGTCTTCCTACTGGAAGCAAGGAACAATTTAACAGCTAATGTGCCCATGCAGATGAACCGAGGTTGGTGCACAGAGAGAGCAAGGCCTGAAAGGTCTAGGAGAATAAGAATTTGTGACAAAGGTGTAATTATAACTAGAAACTTCAAAAAAGGTAAAACAGGAAGTTAAAACTAGAACAATGCATACAGGTAAATGTGTCAGGAACACAGGTGGAAAAGGAAAGCCCTTTAAATGTAGTATGCAGGGGGTGAGCTTTATAATCTGTTAAACTGATGAGTTCCTTGAGAACTATTTAATATTTTTAAAGAGAGGAAGGTCTTAAATTAGGATTGACATAATAAAGAGTAGGGGACTGAAGCTTGTACAGGAGGGAAAAGGGTGAATGGGTACAGAAGATGTAAATTAGACCCCACAAGCTGTTAATGCTAAAGACATTTGCAGGAATGCTAGAGAGAGACTAGGGAATTTGGAATGATTCAAGGCCTGATCTATAGCATCAGACTGAATGTTGGATTAACTCCATATCTATATCCATCCATCCATTTTCCAACCCGCAGGGTGCCAACCCACCGCAGGACACACACAAACACACCCACACACCAAGCACACACTAGGGCCAATTTAGAATCGCCAATCCACCTAACCTGCATGTCTTTGGACTGTGGGAGGAAACCCACGCAGACACGGGGAGAACATGCAAACTCCACGCAGGGAGGACCCGGGAAGCGAACCCAGGTCCCCAGGTCTCCCAACTGCGAGGCAGCAGCGCTACCCACTGCGCCACCGTGCCGCCCTCCATATCTATAATGCATCACTATTACAGTACATATTGGCAAATGTGTGTGCCTTTTGGACGTGGACCCTAGTGTATTTACCTCTCTATATTATACTAAATTGTGTATGCAATAATAGGCCCTAGAAGAAACTTATAGGTCTTACAGGTGCCAAATAATTGCATTTATAGGATAAGGCTATTTCAGATTCATTTGGAAACCAAGCTAGAGGAATAGAAAGGCTTAGCCAATTCCAATTGTATATAGTATATAGGCCTAAAGATAAATAGTTTTTCCAGATCTGGAAGTGAGACACACATATCACATGTTTCAGAAAAGAGCATTTCAAACTAGATCTGTTGCCATTCCAAATAAATCTGGAGCCCAAAAAATCAAACCTCTGACCAATAAGAAGGAGGAGGGAGTAAGCGAATAGTAGAACTTATAATGTTCAATCATGACCAGATCAATGATTTGACATCCACAAAGGCATAATGAAAATGAGAAGTAATGATCTCATGTAAAATGAAGGATATGTATGTTATGTATCAACTTGGGTTTTTGTGTATTTTATGTTTTCTTGTTTTTGCTGAATTTGAATTGCTGTTTTCCATATACTTTTGTGACTGCTGTTGGTTTTGTTTATTATTCTGTAATTGTATACTGTCACTTTGAATGTGAGTCTATTCCGTGTATTCTGTGGGTAGTATCCAAAGAGACAGGGCTACCCTGACGTCACCACTCCTGGGCCCTTGTCTGGATATTTAAGGCCAGAAAGGAGGAAGCTCGTTCAGTGATGTGTTTACATTGTTGGAGTCTTTTATAAGTATTATTATTTATTTTAAATTACCATTTTTTTAAAATTGTTTTTACCTTGGTCTTTGGGAACTACTTTGTATATCTTTTTGAATTCTTTATGTTATTCTTAATTTTTGATAAAAAATATGTTAGTCTATAAAGAGTAATTGTTGCATTTTGGTTACAAGCTAGAAATTTCATGATTTTATCCCTTTTCTCCCTGGTCTTTGAATTTTTCTCTTGGTTTTTGTATTGAGACTTGGTTACTTGGGATTACCTATTAAGGCAACCACTTTTTTCACTTTTGAATTTTTTCTCGTTCTTTATTTTTGATAAATAAGCATGTTAGTTTGTAAAGATTGCTTTAATGGATTTCTCCTTCATGTTATGTATTACTGTTTTTTAAAATTTTCAAGAGCATTTTGAACTTTAAAAGCTAGTTCTCCCATTTTGGGACCTGCTATTCCAGAAGCCTGCAGCTGGAAGATGGGGGACTTGCTGGATTGGGGGAAGATTTTTCTGGGCCATTCATTGAGAGTCCTAGCCTGCTTAGTGGCTCTTTTTATAGGCTTCAAACCCTTTTTCCATGCCTGTGACTCCCAGTCATAGCAATGTTGCCCAAATATTTGAACCAGTAGGTAAGAGGAGTAGAAGTTGGAAAGGTAGCATACAGTGCAGTGTGGTTGGGTGGCAGTAAGGAATTTTATAACTTAAAAGTCTAAAATATGGAAGGGTCCTTAAGGGTCTTACCTAATTTCAGAAGGATGACATCATCGTAAAGAGTGAAATATGGCTGAGAAGCTTTAATGTATGGATAACCTCAGCCCATAATGGCAGTGGAAGACCTTCGTTGATGACCTTCTTAATGAGAAGGAGGTGAGAAATGTCTGGATGTATAAGCAGTCTTGAAGTGATGGGTAGATTATCATACTTTAGTCTTGGCCACAAACTCCACACCAAACAAAACGTACCGATAAAATACTCAGTTTTTAATAGTATTATATTAGTAGCCCATGAACTTTCAGCAACTCTACGGAGGCTACACAGATTATCTGAGGCTAGACAGGAGTGGATGGGTCCGGGGTAAACCAGTTTATGAATAACAGATTGTAATTGTCAGGCAAAACTTCAGCATAGAGTTTATCACCAGAATTTATTAAGGACAGTGGTCTGAATCTGTAGTACTGAGCTGAGAATTCATCTTTACCCTAACTCTGGTGTTTAAATAATGGAAAAATATGGAAGATTTCAGATTCTGAAAAAGGAAGAAGAGAAATTTTTCTAAAATGTTATTTTTGTTATTTATTCATTGATCCCAGAGTGTCCTTCAACTCTTCTACTCTGATAGGGGCATCTCAACTCTTGACTTCCTCCACAGAGAGATAGGACATGTTTTGGGTGTTTAAAACAAATGAATAATATGGAATGGGATAATATGTGTGAATTGGGCAATTCAAAGAGCATTTTGGTGTAATAGTTTAAAAACTGTTTTGCTTCATTTCATCTGTGATTTCACTTGAAAAAAGACAGACAAAATGGTAGCAAAAGGCTCATTATGATGGAGACAGAAGGCCAAGAGTTTACTTGGCTTAGACCCAGAGAGGTAATGCTGAGCCCTGGTGTGGTGAATCTAAAGCTCCACCCATTGCAAAACGAATATGTTTAATTCAGCCAAAACACAAAATATTCATTTCATGGTGTTTTTCCACTACGTGGGGTTGTGGCTGTTCCAACACAGAGAGCAGAGACACAGCTTTAGCTATGTCTTTTAATTTAGATCCGTTAAAAGGTGATACAAAAGTGTTACTCTACAAAAATTAATTTAGTCTAATAGATAAAAATTGTTTACTGTTTAACCACAATGTATTCAATGCAGAGGATTGTAATTAAGTATGACAGATTTTAAAAGCAATAGTTAGCATTAGATAAAAGATTGGAAAGATGGGAGTAGTGATGAGTATAATGCTTCACACATAACTGAAGTTGTAGCTAAGTTTGGTGTTTTATTTTGTAAACCAAATTTACTGAATATATTGCTCTTCACTTCTAGGGAAATTTGTACCATTGACGCAAGAAAAAAGATGATTAGTTCCTGTCTATAAGTGTTAACATGCCTTAATTCCACATGTGCTTGCCTTTCATTTAGTATTTATATAGAGATCTTCAGTGAAAGAAAAATCACCAAAAACATTCCCTTTCATGTGTAGACACATGTTCTGTGTTCTGATGTGTTCTACTAGTAAGATTTCCAATTTGTCTATTATGAAGACGGTCTTGGCTATTGCAAGCCTAAAGGTGCACTGGAGACAGAAAAGAAACTCAAAGCTCTGTGACTCTTGGGAGTGCATCTCCATAACCGTCTCTGTAAGAATCAAGAAACAGTAAATGCAAACGACAGTTTGGGTGCTGAGGAGTGCTGGGCTTGCAATGGCGACTTTCCAGGTAGTGAGATTTCCTGTGTAGAAAACAGAATAATCTGCACAATGGGGTGTCTTAGTGTGTATACATGTGGGAAATATCAAGCATGTCACATTAAAAAAACAAGTATTATACCTACTCATAAACATAAGTCATTTTACTGGTGTGATATGATGGATTACATGTTTTGCACAGCTTCAGATGAGCACAAAGATAAACATAAAAGTGTGAATGAGGCTTTAGGGAACAATTTTTTCACCTAACAAAACAATTAAAATCTTCCAAAACCCTTTTTAATGTGTTTTGCACTACACAATTGTGAAATTGCCTGTAAATTAATTTTAGTGTCAGTTTCACAAAATTGTATGAAAATTGAAACTTGCCCGTTTTGTTTGTTTCTAGATAGGAAAAGTCTTGAATAAGTGAGACTGGTACTCAGCAAATCATTATATAATCAGTTCAAGTCTGGCACTTACAGCATGAAGAAGAAAAAGAGTATTCCCTGACTGATGGAGTCAAAAGGCAAAAGATACAGACTAGACTGGAATCATCACAAAATCTACAAAGGGAATACAGTAGTCTGTTAGAGGAAATCACAGTGTTGGTCAGGAATTATCAATAGTGGCTCCTTATGTATAGGTGTTCACATCAATACCTATACATAGGCCATAACCTTGAAAATTAAGCAATTGGGTGCTAATATTAAATAGGGAGGTTCCTCAATACGGAGTGGGTACATGATTGCACAGGAATAGGATTTTATGTCCTCAAGCTTTGTGAATAAATAACAAAGACGACTTATCTTCTCACCCCTGAAGCAACGATCTTTGCAAATTTCTCATAACTAGAATGAACACAGCACATTTTTAATGTTATATCTAATTACCACAGCGTCTGATTTCAGTCACCTTTAAGAAATAGATTTTTGCTGATCCATAACAGACCTAAAGTGCATTTGATCAGAATCCAGCCAGTTTGTGGTAGTGCTTGCTTGATCAGGCACTTTTTTGAACACTTTGGTGCATGAAATAGCTCAACTGATGAGTATAGCAAAGATATTTGAAGAGCAAAAGACTTTTATTGTGTGCTTAGCAGGATCCTTGATTTGACCTTACATAGGTCATCAGGCTCTAAGGGGAATCGTGGTGTTTTAGTTTTATTTATTTTAGTTGCAGTTCATTTGACATTTCCCTTTTGAAATGTCTGAAAGCTTATTTCTGTTTGCACATGTTCAATTAGTTTTATCTCACCTGAGATTTACAAGTGCTTTCTTGTGCAGTTCTGATACAATGGATGCAGGGTTTCATTGCTGTGTGTAAGATCACATTTACCTTTGTCAATTAAGTGATTGATCATTACTTGTAAAATGTACTTATAGGCCAGGTCTTTATTCTATTACAGCTGATCATACTCATTTACTTTTATCTCTTCTACCAACTGCCTTATGGTGGAGCTTTATACTGCCATACTTTATGTCTTGTCCTTTAAGATGGTTACGGTATTGCCTTAATCTAAACCTCCATACCTATATAAGACTCATGTCTGGAGCTGGGAGTTCAACATGGATAACATATAGCAGACTAGAAGATTTTTACAAAGGGAAAATGAAAGGGAATTTTACATAAGGGAAATTATTGTCTGAGGTTGAGCACTTTTAAAGTATTTGCTGTGTGCTGACGTGCAGAATTCATTGATATTGAGAGTAGAGCTATCATCGTGCTTTTATTCTTAGGTGTTTCTGTCTGTTTTCTGGTAGCTACTTATCTCCCCAGTTATTGTATATTTTGCACTTTGACCTATGATTTAGGAGCCTCACATTGGAATGAATGACTTCTCATTTTTAGGTCACCTGCATTCAGACTCAAAGCTTGAGGTCTTTTGTTAAGTCTTCCCTTTTAAATGAGGCACAGTCCTTGTCCCTTTGAAATAACTTATTTGTTTAATACAGACTTGCTAACTCACTTTTCTAGTCATATCATGGATTGTGTTTGTGCTTAGTTTTAGTAGCTTTGCCAATGAAGAACTCATCTTTGCAAGCCATTAGAATCTATTACTTCTTACTCCTTGATTATGCTATTCAGGTTACTGAAGTGAAAATGGTAACTCTTGTAACTCCACTTGCATCAGTTGTTCTATTTTTTGTGCCCATTTATAAAATCATGCCACAGTCATCATTCATTTTTGTTTTGTTCCTCCATTCATGCAGTCCCTAAAGCAGTATATTCTGAATATCCATCCATCCATCCATCCATCCTCTTCCGCTTATCCGAGGTCGGGTCGCGGGGGCAGCAGCTTGAGCAGAGATGCCCAGACTTCCCTCTCCCCGGCCACTTCTTCTAGCTCTTCCGGGAGAATCCCAAGGTGTTCCCAGGCCAGCCGAGAAACATAGTCCCTCCAGAGTGTCCTGGGTCTTCCCCGGGGCCTCCTCCCGGTTAGACGTGCCCGGAACACCTCACCGGGGAGGTGTCCAGGAGGCATCCTGATCAGATGCCCAAGCCACCTCATCTGACTCCTCTCGATGCGGAGGAGCAGCGGCTCTACTCTGAGCCTCTCCCGGATGACTGAGCTTCTCACCCTATCTTTAAGGGAGAGCCCAGACACCCTGCGGAAGAAACTCATTTCAGCCGCTTGTATTCGCGATCTCGTTCTTTCGGTCACTACCCATAGCTCATGACCATAGGTGAGGGTAGGAACATAGATCGACTGGTAAATTGAGAGCTTTGCCTTATGGCTCAGCTCCTTTTTCACCACGACAGACCGATGCAGAGCCCACATCACTCCGGACGCTGCACCGATCTGCCTGTCGATTTCACGCTCCATTCTTCCCTCACTCGTGAACAAGACCCCAAGATACTTGAACTCCTCCACTTGGGGCAGGATCTTGTTACCAACCCTGAGAGGGTACTCCACCCTTTTCCGGCTGAGGACCATGGTCTCGGATTTGGAGGTGCTGATTCCCATCCCAGCCGCTTTACACTCAGCTGCGAACCGATCCAGATTTTGAATATTGTGGGGGCTAAAACATTGAAAAATATAAGCATACTGATTGTTGAATTAACAGCCTCCTCTGACTTTGCATAAGTATTGTCATCTTCCTAGGGATCTTCCCAGCTGTGGAGCAAAATCTGAGTCTTATCCAAAAGTGATTCAGGATTCCTTACAAAACTTTTTTCTGCTACTGTAAAGAAGTGTGTGAGGAAACACTGCTGTGAATTTCTATGCCACAGCAGAAAGAAGTAAATGATAGATAGATAGATAGATAGATAGATAGATAGATAGATAGATAGATAGATAGATAGATAGATAGATAGATAGATAGATAGATAGATAGATAGATAGATAGATAGATAGATAGATAGATAGATAGATAGATAGATAGATAGATAGATAGATAGATAGATCCTAGTGGTTGTTTCTTATTAGCTTTTGCTCATAAATTGTCTGTCTGTAACAAACTGTTTTAGATAGATTGATAGATAGATAATACTCCATTGCTCCCTAAGGTAACATTCATTATTGCTGGAATAAATTCACTAAAACGCTATAATGCAAAAATTTCAATAATAACCAAGCACAAGTTCAACAGCACATTGCGTCTGCAGTACTGGGAGCTTCAAACAGGAGCGGCCACTAATAACCACAATGCATGCAAAGCTGATTTCTATTTATCTGTGGGTTGTGGACACGGAGCCTTACTTTCACAAGTGAGCAGGCAGGTTGGCAAGTCGGCTGTATGGAAAGGCAAAACTTTTAATGAGAACAGCGAGTGTTAAGGTAGCACACTTCAGACATTTCTTCCCTGCAGAGGAGTTTCACAGACGGGCTGCACATTAATAACTCTCTCGCTTTCCTTGGGCAAGTTAGAAGAGCATTTCCAGTGAGTTATGATTGCGGAGGAGATGTTTCAGAGCTTTCAACAAATAAGTGTTGTCACACAGCTTGGATTTTTAGAATAATTGCTCTCCTTCCTTAGTCAGCAAGGGAAATACAGTTATAGACATGCAATTTCTAGGGGTAGGGCTACCATTCAGACCAGTGCCACTAGTGCTTACTGAAGACCTTGTGGTTGACCCGAAAGCTCTGACAGCTTGGTGAAAGTGCTGTTAATTTGCATTTCACTTTATCTTTTTGTGGACGACTCTTACCATAATTCTGGTATTTTTTACAGTTTACCAACAACACTTAAAATATGGGAACTCAATATGCGTACTACTACTACTCTACTACTACCACTATTACTTGCAAAAAACCCAAAATATGAGAATAGTTCTAGCTGTGTAAGAGTCTACTTTTTTTTCCAAAAGTTAAATGTAATATTTTCTTCTCTTCAAGTTTATTGTTTAAACAGTTTTTTATTTCTTATAATTTGTTTTAAGTGTAATACGCATATTGGCATTCATTAATCAATTCAGTTTTGGATTCAAACACTGTAACGTTTTTGGAAAACAATAAGCACAAGGCAAAAATCAGTCAAGTATTGTTATATTAAATGTAGATCTGGAATTGTAGTTTTAGCTATCGATTGATACCAATGTCAAAAGTGAACCCAGGCAATGTTCTTAATAATATTTTGTATTCTGTTGTACATCTTGTTTTAAGGCCCAATCCCAAAACCAAAAGTGGAAATATATCATTATAAGTCTACTGGATGCTTTTTAGCTTATAGTCAAATGTCCCATGGAAAGTTACAGTGTAATGAAAGACAACGGAAGACAGAAAAATAGAAAAGAGAAAAACCTGTCTTCTATGCATGGGCGTGGAACACAATGGAACATAACAACAATTCTTACAGTCTTGGAAAGGGTGACAGATCACATACAAATAACTTGTTGAGGGATGAAAACAAGCTGTTCAGATTCAGCAAAGAATTTTGAGATGTGGTTATTCATGATCAGGTCCAAGAACTGAAGATGAGCATTTTAAAAACAGACCCTGAAAACAAGTGGCATTCTTTTCAGACCCTGAATTGGAGTAAGCAAGTTTAAAAATGTTATTTTATGCTTTTTATTATAAAAAGTCTTATTCTCTAGAGTATAATATTGGGCAATGGAAAGATTTCCTCTTGTCCAAAGGATAGTACTGGGTTTATATATTCTAGAAGATAATGGCAAGGAATGCTTCGCTCTTGTGAGTTGTATCCCAAGGTAAATGGCTGACTTCTACACATTTTTTTTGCTGTATTCTTCATATGAGACACTTAAGACAGACAATGGATATCTGTCTTCATGCTTCATGCCACATAATAGCAGTTTTCATTTTAAAAATAGATTCAACAATCTCACATTTCTTTAAATATCATCAACATTAGAGCCATAATTTCTAAATGCTCAGCAAGGCTTGGTTTTTAATTCAGTTTATATGCTGTCTGATTATAAATTATGTGTAATTGCTGTTGATTACTGTTTAATGGTTTTTAAGCTTTGTATTCAATTTCTTTCACTTATTCTAAATTATTGTCCCATTTAATAGTAGGGAATTATAGAAGAAATGCAACAATTATATTTGATCTTGATTATGGCATACTGTATATGTTCATGATTTTTTATTCTTATTTCAAGTAAGGTAAACAGTCTATTAGATTTGTATGAAATGTGTTACAGCATTGTTTATGAAAATTTTAAATAATTTATAAAGTATTGCGCTTTAGTGGACAGTAGTTCTGTCTCACAAAGCCTAGGTCCTGATTGGTCCCTGTCAAGGATGGTTTCCTTATTGGAGAGTGCACATGCTCCTTGTGTTCAGAAGGCAGTAGTGAAATCTCATGAATCTATGGCCTACAGTTAAATTGAGCCTGTGTTCCTAAAAAGTGCAATCAAGATAGACAATAAATGGATAAGCTGTGGAGCTGATTGGGGTCTATGAAAAGCCCTTGAGTGAGTGCATGGTGGGTGTAGAATGGGCCTAATTGTCTGGCATTTTGATTAAATTCACTTGGATGTGTATCAATTATATGCTAATGATTAATCAGTTAACTTTAGTATGATAACCTCATAGGTTCACATCTTGTTTGAGCCTCTTTAATGGAGAGCAGTCCATTTATCTGTCCTGTAAACAATATTAGTTTCATTAAGGTGTTTTCAGTATAATACTTTACAATAAAATTTGCTGTATGATGAGAACCTAATTGACAATTTAAATGCACTTTGTGCAGTAAATAATTGGGTTAGGGATTTTAGGTGATAAAAAAGTGCATAAAAGTAATATAGGTCAAATCCCATTATAGCGAATAGCGAAGTAACAAAAATTTCAAAATAATGAATACTTTTTATTGGCCTGGACAAACATTCATACATCAATTTTAACAGTTTTCATTTTAACAAAATTTAAATTTCATTATAATGAATGTTTTTTCGACCAAAAATGGCCACCAAAAATAATAATGCAATGCAAAAAATACTTAATGCTGCTCCTATACTTTCACCGAGTCTTGCGAACCCTGCAACAGACTGGTCTTGGACAGTCTCAACGAGAGAATAGATGCAACATCATAGAGGTATAGTGGAATTCTGAGTCAGTGCTCCACTGAGTTTCCGCATGGGTAGTTGTGTCGTGTGTGGATACTGTACTGTTGAGTTTCATAGCACTTCTCAAAGTTTTCTTTGTAATGAACAAAAAAAGTGAGAAATGGTTCAGTTTACACTGAAAAAAGGCTACTTCTAACATCTCATTTTCATGCTGCATTCATACCTGTATTTCAATAAAAAAAAGTTACATCTAACATCACATTTTCAAATAAAATATTTTTTGCAGTTTAAGGAGTGCTGTTTTTTTTATATAAGTATTGTCAAGCTTGGGTCACAGAGTTGCAGCAGAGACAGGAAGGTGAGTCCAGGTTTCCAAGAAAAATGCTGGCACCTTATTACTGTACAGAGAAGGCACTTACAGTCTCAAGGCTTAATTCAAAATAAGAGTTGTTACTTCAGCACTCAAGTACACAAGGTAGGAGCCACGACACCGGCAATTGTCCTGCTTTAGCTCCCATTTTCAGATTGGAAGAACTTCAGCAGCTTAGAATCACTGCTGTGGGAGACCAGGAGAGTGCGAGTAAGAGCAGGTCAAGTCAAATGTTCCAAACATCATATGACAAGCATGTTATATGGTAACCCTGATCCTGCAGAGGATAACCAATTACTTTGCCCTTGGTTTACTGTTTACCGGACACAGCAGAGCAGATACAGAGCTGTCCTTGCGCTGCTACAGTTAGAAATGGCAAATTGCTGGCGACCCCCATCATAATAATATACGAATTTTTCCCATATTCTTTATAATGAAATTTCCATTATGATAAAATGTTTTTATGGTACCATGAATTTCATTACAATGAGATTCCACCTGTACAATTACATATAGTTGAGAACAGAACTCATGATTTCAGTTTGGTTTGTTACAGAAATGTATGAAATTTTAAATTTTTTGGCGTGTTTTCTATTTTACCAAAATAACTAAATACACATGGAAAGTGAGTTATAATGTTTTTATATATATTAGTGCAAATTTGCTGGTGTTCATGGTTTTTGCTGAAAGTTATGGTAATTTGTGTTGTTAGTAGCATTTTTGATTTTGCTAAGAAAATTAAGAATCATTTGAACATTTTCAAATTTAACTTTTATTTTTCACAAATAATTAATGTTTTTATTGTAGACTGTATTATTCATTTGTTCATTTGTTACTGCTCCCTACAGATCAGTATTCTGAGTTAATATTACAGTTGTTGCTTGTGTTGAGTTTGTCGACTTTGGGTTTATCTCCTACATTCTAAAGCTGCGTCAGGTTAATTGGTGTTTCTAAATTAGCCTCATGTGTGCATGTGTATGAATAGGGCTTGTGATCTTGAATGAGATTATGCAATATTTTATGTTAGTATATTGTTTTTTTTTATTATATTGTTTTATTAGTATGTTATATTATTTGTGGGTGTCTTAATCTTTTGCTTATTGGAAGACTGTTGAAGTAAACACAACCATCCCTAGCCGATGATACTTTTCACCCATGAGAATTAAAATTTTCAATAAGCAGTATGCTGCAGTGGGTTGGCACCCTGCCCGGGATTGGTTCCTGCCTTGTGCCCTGTGTTAGCTGGGATTGGCTCCAGCAGACCCCCGTGACCCTGTAGTTAGGAATATAGCGGGTTGGAAAATGGATGGATGGAATAAGCAGTATGTGAACTCAATTTTAATAAAAGTCATAGATATGTCCTTTTTTTGATACCAGGCTTGTCATTTACCAGAATTTCTAAAATGTGAAAGATTCTTGGGGCATCTTAGTTGATGTTTCTGTCAAACAAACACTTACTGTATAGCAGTGTCGCTAGTGGACAAGGACCATGGCCACACTTAAGAGTGTATGCACTTCAACACAGCCTCTCTCAACTCTTTACCTATTACAAGGCTTGCTGTCATTGTTACAAATTCAAAGCTCGCTTAAATAGCAAGTATTACTTCACAAACACATGGCTAATGTTATGTCGTGCTGTATAATCAATAGTTTAGAATGGAAACAATACACAACATTGTGTATCATCTTGCCTTGCAATACTGTAATATGTATTTTAAAAGGTTTAATTTTCTCCCATCATTTTGTATTAAGTTACTTCTTAGGTAATTGATTTTATAGGCTAGATGATGGATTTTATAGGCAAATGGACAACTGTTGCTGTCTTATACTCCCTATATGTATTTAGACATGGCATCTGAGATCCATTTTAAAGCAAGTTTTTTTATTATTATGAAGCATTAGAGTTTGTCCAAATGTTAGATAAGAAGGAAAAAAGTACATCTCTTGACAGTTAATTGATCAGTACAGCAGCCAATATCCAGTATCAGGACTGCTCTGGGCTTTCACTCATGACTTTTGCTTTTCTTTATTTGCTGAGTTTTTCTTTGTTTTTTTGTTACTTCATCGTTTTTGTTTGCATTCAGGTTTATTGGCTATAGTTAATATTATGTAATTATTCATTTTCCATCCATCCATTATCCAACCCGCTGAATCCGAACACAGGGTCGCGGGGGTCTGCTGGAGCCAAACCCAGCCAACACAGGGTGCAAGGCAGGAACCAATCCTGGGCAGGGCACCATCCCACTGCAGATTATTCATTTTTTGTTTAATTATTCTTCATTGTCATTCCCCAGAGTTTAAATAGGTTAATTCTGTTTGACTGTTTTTTTTATGATTTTTTATGTTTCTTTAAGTAGAGCCAAGGAGGGGAATATCTAATTATACAGGTGAGCTATTATTGGGGTGGTCACCTAAGGCTGCTGTATACAGAGGCTCTTGGCCACAGTCTTCCTACTGGAGAATTGAGTTTCTGTGTCCAGTGTCTCTTTGGCTAATCTTCTGAGTCAGTGATTGTTTTTAGTAAATGTAAAGATAATATTTTGGAATTGAAAAAATTACTTTTCTGAAGAGAAGTTTTGTTTGAGGTTTGGATTTTTTTCTGATTCAGTTTTCCCCTTTGGTGACTAGTTCTGTATTTGTATTTTGAGATGGAATTTTTTCAACTTTTTCTTTACAATAGTTTTTTTACAATGTTTGCATTTGGAATGCTGGGATGAGTGTGTGCGTGTGCTTGTGTATGTTAAAGGTGTTTTCTCCTTTATATATATTTTTTTCCCTATTTATTAGTTGCAGTTTTGGTTTTCTTGGAATTTTTGCCTTGTACATTTTTTAAGTTTAGAATTCTGGAGTCTGTATCCTACAGAACTGCAGGGTCTACAGAAGTGCCCAGTTTGTGAATTCTGACCACAGGGTTGTTATTGCTACTCTGAAGATCCACCTTAGGTCCAGTAGGCTACCACCTACTAGAAGAATGAGGCTGGACCTGGGCAGACTCCAAGATCAGGCCGTTTCTAATGAGTTTGCATGCAGTTTGTGTGAGGAACTTTCAGATTTGGGTGCGACTTCTGATCCTAATGTGATGTGGGAGACCTTCCGTAACAAGACCCTGAAGATTGGGTTGTGTTGATGTTGCCAGTGTTCCCAGAAGGAGGTGTTTCTTCTTGCAGGGCATCCTGGATATAATCAAGGGAAGTCACAGAGCACGGCATGATGGCAACTCTGGTCTGTACCAGTAACTGAGAATGATGGCTGTGAGGGCTCTGAGGGCAGATAAGGAGGCGTTTGTAGGAGGAATCTGTGAGCAAGTGACACACCATCTATGGTTTAGTGACCCACATCCTGCTTACAGAGGAATCGAAGCATTATGCACATCAGAATCTGTTCCTCGGTGAGTCGTAGTCAGGAAGGTGATGGAACACTGTAGTTGTGACCCACTAGGCTGGCTACTTTGAGCAGCTGTTTAAAGCTGATCCTCCAGGTGGTAAACCAGCTGAGCGTAGAAAAGGCTGCAGGGATCTGTGGTATCTGAGGGTGGACTTCTCCTGGCTGGTGGTAAAGCTGTCCTCCTGGAAATCTTTGCTTCCATTTGGGAGATGGGCATCATCCCAACTGACTGGAAAAAGGGACTTGTCGTCTCTATCTGGAAAGGGAAGGGTGATTGCCTGGATTGCAGCAACTAAAGGAGGATAACACTGCTCTCAGTGCTGGGTAAGGTCCCGCACTGTTACCGGAGCAATCTGGCTTTACGCCAAAGAATTCTACTATCGATTGCATCTTAGCACTGAGGGTTCTCATTGAGCTCAAACACCGGTATTGGGAGAGTTTTTTTGCAGCCTTTGTCGATTTTCATAAAGTGTTTGACTCAGTTGACTGAGTTGCCCTGTGGGACGTCCTGAGACTTTGCCTTTTTACCAGTTGATTCCGGGGTTTGTTAGGGGTGTGTTCTTACTCCTACTCTGTTCAGTGCTTGAAGGGACTGGGTGTGGGCAGGGTCATAGGGTTTAGCGGCTGTGGGGCAACTGTTGGGTGGTACTGGACTGCATGTCTGCCTTGGGGGTTGCCAACCAGGATCCTGAACTGTTACGTTGTGTGGTGGGTACGGCAACATGCTGTACCAGTGCATGGTCCCCAACTGACCTGACCTGACCTGACCTGTAGTAGTTTACTTTATTAAATTTAATTGAATAATCAGGGTTAGTTGTTTTAAAGAATTTCCTAGTACTTTTTCCTTTTTCATTTCCCAGTAACCATAAGATCCAGTAGACGATCAAAGGTTAGAAAGACTAAACATTCCCTGGAGGCTTTGCAAAGATGTTTGCCTTAAAGACGTACCTAAATTTTTAGTAGACAGGGATCAGATTTAATGGTTAAAGGAAACTTATTCTTCACCTTTGGAACAAGAACTAAGAAACATTATAAAGTTTTACCACATGTTTCAAAAGAAAAGGCAGGCAGGAGACAGAATAAAGTAAAGCTGAGACATCTTGTAGGAAAGTAATTATAAACCTGACAAAGAAGGTGTTAAGGAGAAGAGCCATCAAGGTTGTGGAAGGCATAGGACCATGATTTAGCAAGCCATTTGTATGCTTGAAAACTCTACTTTTCCTATATTTTCTCCATTAAATCTCCACAAGAATGGCAGCATACAATAGTTATCACAACCAAAAGGGCAAGATAAACTGGTCTGTCCATGCATAACTAAGGATAAAATGTACTTTTTACCAAAGTACAATTCAGAGATTGCTTTGTATTAGAAAAGTGGGATCAATATATTCAACAGAGATTCAAATGTATTAAGTTTGAGGACTCAAATTCAAAGTTTATCTGAAACTCAGAATTATAATTAGAGATGACCCATCAATCTTACACTATGTCCTCACTACCACATTTTCATTTACAATCCGTGTGTATAATATTTTTACATTGAACGCATCTCTGTCTACACTAAAATGACCTAAATGCAAATGATGCAGACGTTTACCTACGTTGGGCATGTACGCATCGGCAAAAAATTTTCTTGGAGGGGCGGTGATGCCACTGGCCATGGGATTTATTGCAAAGCTGTAGTCACCAGTAAATTATTTGTACATGTATGCAGCATTCAAACTACACAAAATTCCATTTATATGTGTACAGGTAAGCAACACAACATGTGCCATAGGAAGCAGTTCTTCCATCCAACTATTTTGGAATCTGGTTTTCTTTTTTGAAAGGTGACCAGTCAGGGAATGAGATGTAATGAGCAGGATCCAATCAGGGAAGGGACACATAATAAGCACAGACCAATTAGAGTGCGATTACAGTCTATGTTTTCAAACATTTTTGTTTTTGTTCATCAAGGCTGCATTTTCATTAATACATGGCTGTAGAGAGCATTTCCAAAAGTCTCAGTTTTTGGAGTTTGAAAACACCAGGGTAGTATGGACAAAAGGCAAAAATAGAGTCTAATGTCTGTGTTTTCAGTAGTATGGCGTGGGCCTTAGATTCACTGTTTCATTGTTGGTTTTCTTAAGTATCTTCAGTATTGTAATTTCCTTACCACATCCCAAAGACCTCACGTGTATATTAAAAGAAAGCTGAAAATTCCTTTAACATGAAAACATGAAGGATGATGAAACAGGAAAAAATATATAATAAAATAATGTTACTATACAGTATCTTGGCACATCAATGGGTACCTCTTCTTGGACATGCCTTTCCCAAGTTTCAACCATGAGGGTACTTTTGTCATCTTTAAATCAAACTTTAATTTGTGAAGGAGCATCAGTACTGCTCAAGGACAGTAGCTTAAGTTAGGTGCAATATTAACCTGTCAACTCCTTTCTTTTCTGGGGTGCAATTTTATGCAGCATATGGGTAAAAATATTGCTTTTCTGATTAATTGTTATGTTTCATGTAAACAATTTGATATTAATTCTCAAAGTCTCAGCATTGATGTTGTGAATCCCTATCCTGCTCAATTACTAGACGTACTGTAGATTTTTGCTTATCTTTGTTTTTTTGCATCCAATCCAGTAGATGTCACTAATGTGCCTGTTAAGACTTTCTATGGAAAAAACACTTTACTATTTAAATTGGAACCTTCGACATTTAAATTAGATTTGTGGGTATCTCCAAGCTTCCATTTAATTTGCATTGTGCCTAAAAAATAACAGAATCTGTAGCAGTTTTTATCTGTAAAGATATGAGACCCTACATCATTGTTGAAAATGAGGGCTTTCCAAAAATGATACAGGTTTTTGAACTGCAGTATACTATACCAACCAGAAAGCAAACAAGTGAAGTTATTGTGAATATACTTTATGAAGATCTTAAGCAAAGAATTGACACATCTCTCAGGTCAGCAGAGAGAGTAGCCCTAAGATGCAACAGCTGAACACCCAGGACAGCAGATTCCTATGTGACGATCACATGTAACTACATTAAACGCTACTGTGTTGCAGACAAGCGCGCTGCATGCCAGTCACAGCAGGAGCAACCTTGCTGCCTGTACAGTATGCCGAGCTGTTCAGATGACTGGCTGTTGTTCCAAAAACCTTTCTAGCATTTCCAATGAATGTTTTATTGCGTGACTGCTTCAATCAAATGTTTGTGTGTTGATAAGTCCAGTAAACATTGCTTCTCTTTAAGCATGTGACTAGCTGTGCTGCTACGGTTGAAAAAATGTGCAATGTGCCTCACTCGGCTATGCAAGCGGGCTTGCAATTGAGCTTGTGCAGAGAGCAGCCGACGTGAATATCTCCATAAGCTGAACCACATGTATCAAATTAGTGGAGTTGTCAGTTACAATAGCCGGTTCTTTTTCTTTTATGTTCCATTCATCCAATTCTGCTGTCAACAAGCATCAGCTCTAGGTCCTCATTTTAAAATGCTTCTTTTTTGTCTGAAGAGGAAGCGTAAAGGTGCATTTTCAAAAAACTGATTAACGCGATCTGTTACACATGATCAACTGAAGATATGGATAAGTTGTAGAATTATAAAAAGACACGAGTCTTCCCGCTGTATCTTTAATTTCAACTAATTCAAGCTTATTTAAAATGTCCAATAGGGCAATAAATTTGGCCAAATGTTTAGTTGATGGCTGTCTACATGGAGATTCATAACACACAAATAGGTTACTGAATAACATACATTTATTTAAGTAGCAATATTTGATTATTTTATAATAATATTGTTTGCAAGATAATATAGATATTTCATGAAGTAGATGCCATTGCATTGTATTAAAACAAGGTGCCCCACATAATATGTGTGAATTCTGATGTGGCGATACATATATTAGTTATGTTATGATGAATTTTGAATGAGTGCAGTGCTTTGAAAAAGTTTTCTTTTTCTATTTTTACAATGCAATGATATTTTGTTCCACATCTTGCAAATACTGATGTTAACTGTTCATTACTAATCAAATATGTCTTCTTTAAATGTCATTCCATGCTTTTGCATATGTTATGAAATCACTATGTAGACACTCTTCAAATTGTCACATTATATAAATGTGCTCTGCGCATGGTTAAATAATCTAAAAAAGCCACCACTTTGAATCAAATCTGGGTATTGTGAATCGAAATCAAATTGAATCAAGACATCAGTGCCAATACCCAGACCTACAACATATGCAACAATGTATACAGTGAAGAAGTATATGTATGTATGTACAGTGAAGAAGTATATGTATTTTGTATGAATCTAAATGAAATGATGTGAAAATGTCTTTGTCTTCTTTCTGATATCTTCTGCTGTGGCAAATTTCAGATGCTAAATCCTGTCAGATCTTCAACCGAATTCCAAAATTAGATAAAGGACACAAGAATGAACAAACAACATATATTTTAGTTATGTCTTTTTTTGAATGAACAGTTATCCAGCACCACCTGGAACTGTGTGAAAACATAATTGCTTTTTGTTAGATCAGTCCAAAAGTATTGTCTTAGAAATTAGTTTACTTATGAATAGATATGTTACTGCAAACTTATACATATTTACAGCTGTAATGTACCAATAGTACATCATTAAACCAAAATAAATACAGAAATAATATTAAGCATACACTAGGACAGAATGGATTTCAGTTAATAAAATAAACAAATCTTGATAATATAGTTCACCAGCATTATAATGAGATATGACAAATTAATGATAAAGGAGAGAAAAAAAAAGACTTTAGTTATCTATGTTCCACAAGGAAATAAATCTCTGATGGGTTCATGTTCAGTTATACCAGCTGAAGTTACAGTTCTCATGACCTAGGCAAACTTGGTGCCCTCACACTCCAGGGAATTCTCCTATATAACAGGTGTATGCAGAATAGTCAAGTAAGAGGCTGCTTGATTTCTTTAATATTTGAATCCTAATACTCCCAACATAAGTAGTGTTACTTTCAATGGATAGATTTTATCAATCGGATGTGCTGTGATTGTGAGACTCACACCTATGTCAATGTATGTGCTATCCAGAGACCATTTATTAGTCAACAGCTATTTGTGCACCCAGAAGAAGATCACTTCAAGTGATCAAAGTTCTAAGATAGTGGAGGAGATAGATAGATAGATAGATAGATAGATAGATAGATAGATAGATAGATAGATAGATAGATAGATAGATAGATAGATAGATAGATAGATAGATAGATAGATAGATAGATAGATAGATAGATAGATAGATAGATAGATAGATACTTTATTAATCCCAAGGGGAAATTCACAAGCAGTCAAGCAAAAACAAACTAAGAAAGAAAAATATTGAATATTGCTTTTGTAACTTATGGTGCATCAATCAGTAAATTTATCTATAACTTTATAGTATGTATTGATGTGAAATGTTAGTTTTCTTGTAAGTGGTTTGCATCGTATGTAGTGGTCTGCTTCCTGTTTGTTTTTAGTGTTAGTGTTAAGGTACATTGTGCTTCTGCAGTACACTGATATCATAGCCATTATGATTAGAGTGGTTGGTCAGGAGCTTCTTGCAGTTGTAGCGGATCTGGTGACAAAATAGCAACAATTTTGAGACCTTCAAAAATATCTACAGAAAAAAGGCTAGAATCCTAGAAGGCCTGCCCAAAATAGGTCTCACCCTTGGGTAACCAGACCCTACAATCCCAAACAAAGAGAACAGGAAAAATATTTAGAAATGTCCAAAAAATATATTTTAAGAATATCAAAAAAAGTTTAGGAAAAAAAAAGTTGAAAAACTCTATAAGAAATTTCCAAGGCAAGATTCTTTATTTTTTATATAAAAAAAGGCATAAAAGGAAGGTAACAGCACAAATGCTCAAAGAAACAAAAAAGAGTTGCCTAAAAGGCAATCCTTAGCAAACAAGTTCTAATCCACAAACCAAAGGCAAAATCCAGAGAGAAGGCAAAAATCGCAAAACCAGAATATCTAAGAAGAAAACAATACGGAAATCAACTCTAATCTGCACTCAACAGTGCACCACATGGGACTCGCTGCCCAGCCTTACTTTCATGGGCTAGGGGCAGCCCCTAGCAGTGATGGAAGAGGTGGCCCTGCCTCTTGGGTTGTATTCTTATGTCTGTTTGCTGTCTGGCCATCTAAATTATGCAGTCCCAGGGCGGGAGGAATTTACGCTGTTGGTTATATAGAAACATAATGCATATTTTCTGTTTATCTGTGGGTGTTAAATTGTCTATAAAATATTGCTCTAAAAGATTTTGTTTAAAACTTTCTTTTTGCACGCTTGGAGAATCACAGTGTAGACATGCAGAACTATGCCTTTATAACATAAATGAAAACATTTAACCACCAAATGCTTCAAACCTCAAGCTTAATATGACGTGTTTCCAACTGTGAGGGTCTTACCAGCCTCCCACCCATTTATATTTTATACAGGTATTCCCTTTTGCCAAGGCTGTCCTGGAAGTTCCTTTGTAGAGAGCTGATGACAGAGATTTAGCTGTGGGTGGCTTTTACTCCTGCTATGTTATCTAAAACTGCATTAGATTTTCTGAACTAAATCAGCCACTGTAAATAAGAATGAAAGTCATTGCTGAGGACGGAGCCTCGGAGCTGGCTGGCTGCCCAGAGCATACTGTGAAAGCACTTATGTTTTTTACACACATTAATCCACTGCATGATTCTGCCCTTGCATTCTTGGCTGGAGTGCTGATATGATTTTATTGTCCAGCTTTACAATTTTCAGTCATTTTTGCTTTTTGACATGCAGAAGGGATAAATGGATGATGAAGTCGATCTCTTGTTCCCAGAAGAGTGACCTAATAGTCAAAGATGATTTTTACGATCAAATAAAACCTTAGGCCATAATTAGAAAGTGAGAGCTTTGAGGAGAGCCTTGCTGCTCATCTCTGTATGTTATGCTCATGGCTTCTGGTCACATTTCACTTCGTGGTGCGCTGGGTAGACGTTAAGCAGTATGTCTGCTTTCAGAGCAAATGGGAAAAATGATAGGGCATTGCATTGTGGATAAGACAAAAGGAAACACATACAGAGAGAAATGGGAACACTGATAAATGTGAACAGCCTTGAAATGTGAGGCAACCAGTACCGCAATGGGATATCCTATGCTACCAGGTTAGGCTCCACTCTCCAGGACACTAAAATGGATTAAGCAAATTCAAAGTTGGATGTTGCGGATGAAAAAGTGTGCTTTTGGGCTGTCCCTGAACTCTAAAACTGAGAAGGCCAATATATGCAAAATACAAGTAAGTTACAGAAAAATACTGTAAATGCAAAGATGGTTGTAAAACAGAAGGAAAGCACAAAGTATAAAATAACACAAAAACAACAAAGCACTAGTGCCAATCTGGGCCTATCCAGTCTAACCAGTAGAATGACTGATCTACAAACCACTACAGTACTGAACTAAGCCCTTGTCTTTAAAGGCTCCCAGACCTCTCTTGTCACACCTCTGGCCTCTTTTCATTCTAGTTTGTTGAGCTCTTGCCTACATCTGTGTTCCTGACTCCAAATTCAATTGGTTCTAATCGTTGACCTTCATTTCCTCTTCCGGGTTATTTCTCATCCTGTCAGTACTACATCAGAGTTTGGGCAAATCTACATTTGGACAACAAACACCAGACTAGATCTTTTCCCTAGTGGCTTCTGGTGTCCCTGCAATACTGCATCTGTTATTGGCAAAAATGCAGTCTGCATTGTCCCTTGGTAGATTATTACATGTTTTCATTGGCCAGGCATGTTTTGGGCATAAGAGTGCTCAGAATGCAGAATGGTCTTGTAACTGCTCTTTAGTGCATCATGGATCTTTAGTAGCAAAATAGCATTATAAGTGGATGCCTTATTGACCAGAAAGACATCCCTGAAGGCCCTGGTGATGAAAGAAGGATTTACCGTGATACCTTGTCTGTTAGAAACACTTCTCCCTCCGTACCCAGTCAGGTCCTATGACATACGTTTTATGGGTCCGGACAACTGTGCATTGATTCACACAGCTGGTTTTTCCTCTCCATACCCCAGTCGCCTTGTATAGCATTATCTAGCCATGATTGTCTACTATGGAGTGCTGCCTGGGGTTGAGTGAGCAAAATTTTGTTTGTCCATTTATATTTCTTCTGTTTCCCTTACTGGGTTCAGAGTTTAATAACAAAGACCATTTCTTAGTATTCTGGCTTTACACTTTTAATCCATAACAATGGTAGTAGTTCAGACAAACAACTGAGATAATTGTTCACTCGAAATGCTTATGCATCCTTGCTAAGTATTTAAGGAAGTCATAAGGGAGATAGTAAAACAGCACCCAACCATGTTTCAGAAATAAAAGCTCCTCCCATATTTATTTTTTCTCAACTCCTTAAATAAGAAGAAGTCTTCTTTCTGTTGCTGAAGGCATGTCAAGTGAATGATAAGATAAGCCCTGGCTGATGCTTCTTGTTCTAAGCCAGTTGTTGACATATGACCTCTGTGAACAAAACAGCGAAAAAAACAATTATGAAGACCTGGGGAGTCCACCCCCTGTATATTACGAGCACCACCAATAAAGTGCAGAGTAGTCATAAATGACTGAGTCATGATTGACTGAATAGGAGAGGGAAGGCTTGGGTTTTATAGGTTGAGAACAGGAAGGGGTGGGATCTCAGGTTGAAGTGAGGTCTGCAGGAGGGCTTGCTCAAGCAGCGGAAGTAGCCGGAGTCTTAGGTGGACTTTCCTTCTAGTGTTCTGTGGAAGAGAGAGAAAAGGCATTAGTACCGTTCATCAACCCCTGGCTCTGCATCTTACTCCCAGTTAAGCCCTTAGAATGCCTCCCATGTGCACATGTGTGACACCTCATAATAACTTTTTTTATCCCCCCACTTCCCATACCCAGGATGCACATTTTATTTTAGAACATCTAGTACTACTGACTGGAAAAATGAGAGTTGTTTCTTATTTAATTTGAGTGGTTTGAAATTGTGGCTATGCTAAGGATAATGGCAAAACTGAAGTATAAAGCACCCAATGACTGGTACCAACCAATGCAGTGTTTCTCGTTCTTTTGGGCCCTCTCCTGTCTTTTGGGTTGTTTTAGGTGTACCTCATCTCTCAATGAAAGTCATATTACTACAAAGTAGGTCCTACCGCCTAACCATTTCCCCAACAATAGCAGATTACAGCATTGTAGCCTGGACCTCGAGTAAATGAAGACATGAAAGACCTTCCCCAGAGCAATTGATTTTATTTCTTGTTTCTAACTTGCCGTTTTACTTTGATTACTTTTTGAACACTCTCCCGTCCTCTGGTGGGTCTGCCACAGTTGTCTGGGGAACTGATCTATTTTACTCTCCTTCATTCTTTCTTTCTTTCTTTTTTTTTTTTTTTGGTATTCCTATCTCTGTAAGCAGTAATTCCGCAGAACAATCAGGGTCCCCTGATGGAAGCTGCTGAGCTGTGGCGGGAGCTGAAATTGTTCAGGCTCGCCCAAAAACCCTGTTCCGAGAGGCTATGACAGACGGTCTTAGAAAAAAACAATAAAGTGGTTCCAGCTGAAGCAACATGACATTAACAGGTGTAATTGCGGTGAGCCGATGAACGTGTAATTCAGGCCACTGTCGTTGAAGAAAGTGACTCATTTAGGAGAGCAGCAAGCACCTCTAATGAGTGCTGTTCATATCCCTTTCAGATTTGATGGAAATCATCCATTCATCGCTGCGCTTCAAGTCCAAGTGAAATAGAAATCGGTGCCGACATGATCATTCTCCAGGTTTGCCGTGCGTGAACGCATAATTACAGTGTCGCCTGCTTTTGATCCCTTGTAGTGACACACTGTGATCTATAATTAATGTGACTGGCAGCCAGGTGACTCTCTGAGCTCGCACCTGCGTGTCTCTGTCTCTTGGAATCCCAACCTGCATGAATTCACAGTTCTGAGTGCCACCTTCTCTGCAAATGCAAACCTGTGTTTCACTGACACTCCCGGTACAGTTTATGTATTGTTTCCTATTCAAATGCCAGCCTGACAGCTACTGCTTTCCACATGCAGATTTTTCTGCTGTGGCAGTGCACTTTCCAGATCCATGTTCCAGCTTTATTCCAATTACATGTTGCTATGCATTTCTTACATTAGCAAGAACTTCTTGTGTGCACCATAGTACTCCAAGTGCAGTGCTGCTTGCTGGTGATTCTTCTCACAATGAACTGTGTGCTAAGGACTCTCCAATTCCATTCCAGATATAACCTTTGTGCTAGCGTCTGACACAAAACACTGAGCCATAGTTTCTCCAAAGACACCATTTGCCCCACTTTTACAATATAAACGTGTGCGTGTTACAGATTTTTCCATTTGCCATTTGTCTTTGAAAATATGCCAGCAGCTTTCTAGAGAAATAGTAAACTTTAGGCACTGTTACTAACACAGATCTGTACATTACAGCTTCCCCAAGTACACCTGTATACCAGTAACAGAATAGAGACAAGACAAAAAAGAAAATTCTCAAAAGTTTCTCTCAAAGCTCAGCATACAAAATGTACATGTACGTTTAAACATAACGTTTATGTGCACTGTACTCATGTATATGGTTGCTCTTCTTCACTTTCTTTCCACTGAAACCCTGCTGGACAGCGGCACTGGAGTTGGTCATTTGTATCCTGGGCCTTGACTGATCTGGTGTGAACATACTGTTTCTCATCCACATATTTGATTTGGCACAGGTTTTATGCTGGATGCCCTTCCTGACGCCATCCACCCCAGTTTACCTGGACTTGGAACTGGCACTAAGACCGCACTGGCTTGTGCGACCCCGGTGGCTGGGATGAGTAAGAGTAAGACAGAGTACATTTGTGTGAATCAGAGGGAAGATGAGGGAAGAGTGTGACTGCAGGGATCAGTGGTGGTAAAGGTAGATGAATTTAAATACTGGGGTTCAACAGTCCAAAGCAACAGATAGTGCAGCAGAGAGGTGAAGAAGGTAGTGCAGACAGAGTGTACTGGGGGGAGAAAAGTGGCAGGAGTGGTTTGTGATAGAAGAGTATCTGCAAGAGTGAAAGGGGAGGTCTTTAAAACAGTAGTGAGTCCAGCTATGTTGTATGGTTTAAAGACAGTGGTACTGACAAAATGACAGGAGGCAGAGCTGCAAGTAGCAGTGCTGAAGATGTTACGATTTTAACTTGTAGTAACATGGGAGCAGCCGAAAGAAGAATATTTGTGTACTGTATATGGTTACTGATGGGCTCAGGCACATGAACTGGAAGTGTGTTTAATAAAAAATACATTGAAATTAAAAATATATATATGTTTGCTTTCATATGTGCTATGTACATGTCCTATGACACATGTCTGCATATTTCGTTCCTGAAAGAACTTGTATATATTCAGTATGTGTGCTCATCAATGTAATCATGCATGCACTGTATATAGGTAAGAATGTTTACACATTTACCCTACACAACACCTTTTCAGAAAATACAGTTACAAAGCAAACTGGTGATGCAGCCAGCTTTTGAGAGCATGCATGTGTGTCTGAGGAAGAGAGTATTTGTATGCTCCTTTGACAATCTTGCTTATTTCTATGCCTATACTTTGTGTTCACTGATGGCAGGAGGGCTTTAGCAGAGCCTGCTAGTTTATAGCTCCTCTCTGCCTCTCTGTTGCTCATATTGTTTAAGTCTTTCAAAGAGTTAATTTTTCTTCTGGAAAGTCTCTATCTGTTGCCCAAAACTCTTATGTTTCATTTTATTTTTTAACAGGTTAATGGTGATGCAGAGTGGGAGGTTATCTTTTTGCATGTGTGAACAATGCTGTTGAGGTTCCCCTATAGGTGTGTATCACTTGAGGTCCAGAGTGGTTAGTTCTTTTTGGATCGGTAATGTTGTGGTTGGTGTGGGGGGGTGGCTGGATCTGTCAGCCTGCGATATGCTAACAAGCTGGTAATGGCATGTAATCAATGCATGAAGAATGGCTAATGCTCACTAATGCTCCACTAATGTTCTTATAATGATCTGTGAAAGTACTACAACTAATTATTGTCATGGTAATTCTGGAAATGGCAGAGTCACAGCTCGAGCTACACTCGCCTTTCTTTATAAATTAGGAATTTTGTTTTTCAAAACCCATCGTCTGTAGCAGCAGTTCATCCTCATCCTGTCCACGTACATGTTTCTTTGATGACTCTGACTTAACAGCCTATGGGTCCCTCTTTCCCTACAGTACCAACCTTCCCATCTCTGTTTTTCCATGCTCTGTGTTTTGCAATTCGTCACGTATATACCAATACCTCTACTACTGAAAACAACAAAGTGCTACTGAGTAAGTTACTTACCTCAACTGAAAAAAATGTCTGTTATTATCTGAGCTGAACAAATGGGGACAAAATGTCATCTAAAATATAAAACATACCCTACTGGTCAAAAGTTTTAGAACATCTCAGTTTTTCCAGTTTTTCTTCAAATTTAATCAGTTGAAATTAAATGAATGAACTAAATAGCAAAAAAGGTAAGCAGTAAATGACTAGAGGTTTAAATTGAAAGTTTAGGTTAGAAAAAACTAAAAAAGAAGAAGGAAATATCAGAATACCAGTAATGGCGCACTGCACGATACCGTGCAGTGAATACACCTGAATTGAGCATTCCTAGTTTTCATCCTCTTTCTCTGTACGTTTAGCATTCGTTTGCTCAGAGATTGATGCGCTTGCTGCTTCCTGAACAGCTCTTCTTTTCTCCACCCTAGCAGCCCACTTCTTGTCTTCTTTCGTCTGCATCTTTTTGGATTAAAACTGATTAGGTCAGTGTTTGTGTTGCAATTACTTAGTACGTTTTCCTTAATTTTTCACTTAAGCTGGCACTTAAGTCTTAAATCTGCCTCAAGAATGATTTAATATATGAAGAGGTAGGGGAAGTGACGATGAAGGTGGTAGGGATGAGAACGGTGCCCGTACGCATGCGCCACATGGCCGCCCTGCTTCCCACTGCTGAGAGTTGATTCTACAATAAAATAAAGTAAAAATAAAAAGAGGAATAACCTTGGAGGTCAATCATCACCCCGACAGTGGATAGTAGACATCACATAGTATATGTGTACCAAATTTCAGGTCAATAGTTCAAACGGTTTACGAGCTACAGGTGATTTAAAATCCTGGACAGACAAATGGACAGCCACGGTAGTGTATTATATAAGAATATTACAAATGGGCCTTCTTCAGAGAAGAACTAATAGGTTACAACCTACAGATATTCTGAATTAATTAAAGTAAATTAAGCCTTGCAAGATGAAGCAAACAATTGACACAGGTCTCCCGACTTCTGTTGATTACTTAAAAAGTCACTATAGAAATCAAATAGTGCTTCTGTATGAGTTCTGGGAAACGCTATCCCTGGGTTTGCATGCTTAAAGACCCAGCATGGTTGCCAAATGCCTGAACATCATCGCCTCATTATGATTTCCCCTATGGCATTAATAGAAACATGGTGATTACTTCATATTTTAAGACTGCCAGATAAACATGCTACTCTTGTTCTTAACCTTCTGTATTAATTCATTCTACTGTGGGAAGTTTTCTCTACCAGTGATAGTGTGTGTTTTAGATGCCTCCGAATGTCCTGAGATGATTGTTTTTAGGGAGAGAATGGAGTTTGTAAACAGCTTTTCCAGCTGTTTGATTTACATGCCATGAAAGTTGTTGGTAACTTGTATTCCTTTCTTCTAGAATAAAATGTCCCTTTAAGCAGCCTTCCCAACAGTGATTCTAATATTCTATTCATGTTTGGATCCATCACCTAGTTGAAAGATGCAACTTCATTTAAGGTGGGATAAATCTATACATATTGCCAACTGTTTTTTAGTGCAGTGTGTATTCAAAGATCAGTCCTGGACTGTCTCCTTATTTGCAGTGAATTTTATATTTGTATTGCAGTTATCTATCTCTTTTTGTTATGCTCCTTCTGATAACTGAATAGAACAGCTGAGATGTAGATGCAAAGCTATCTTGTGTACTGGCGATTAGCTCCCTATGGTAAAGACTCAGCCTACAAACATAAAATACATTGGACACCTTACTTTAGATGGGGGCTCTTAGATGCTTGGTTTGTAAAACTTTAATTGTCCTGTTGTCTCCTGATTATACTTAATAAATAATTAAAATGAAGCCTGAACATTCAGATATTAGCTACAGATGAGATTCAGTGCTCACGGGCACTGTAATCCGCTCCCAAAATAGACCTTTAATTAAACACACAGGATCAGATGAGCTGACAGTACAGCTTGCATGTGCACCACAGGAATGGAAAGGCTATGCCCCCTGACTGCCCAGTGTCCTTCATTTATAGTTTCCTTCTCACTATAGAAATTCAGGTGGCCATGATACTGCTACATTGAGCACTTCTCAAATCCAAAAAGAACACTTTCTGAGCATCTGGACTTTGTGATTCTTTTTGACTTTCGTAGCTTTTTAGTCTAAAGGGTAAACAAAACTGAAAAATAAATGATTTTTATTAAAATGAAATGGGTGTCATGCATTTAAAATTTCCCCTGTACTTTGAAGGCCTTTTGATGTCTCCAATGATGGGTGTGCTGCTTTACTATTCAGTTTACACTGTATGGAGTTTTATAAGCAACAGGGTGCATTACAAAGCATAGATGAATGCAGGGTCAGATACCAATGTGGAATCCACAATAACTTAGACATTGCAAATGTGATAGCATTACATAATAGCATAATATACTGTAACATTAGCAGATGCCCTTAATCAAATTTAGTGATGCAGGTTGTCGAAGCCAACAAGCATTAAAAAATATTTATGTATTTGGTAAAAGACAGCAAGCACTGTTATGATGCCCCAAAACTACAAATGTATAAACAGACTCGCCTTCCTATGCATAGTAAATGTCCCAGGTTTTTAGTGAAGTGGCTAACCCACTTCCCATTACAGAAACATACCAAGCACTGTTCTAACTAACTTTCTTTCTTCTCCTCTGTCTACGGTCTTCACTACTTATCACCAGTTCAGTCCTTGTATAAACTCAACAGGCAACTCCAGCTTCACTGGAACATTGAGTGAACAGGAAATTTAATCTCACACCAGGGTTCATGTCTAGTTATAACCTCTTAACCACTTCCAGGGTCAGGAACACCCTTTGGAATACCATGTGTCATTAAATCTACCAATAGCAGGTGTCCCTGCAGTACTGAGCTCTGGGTAAACCGTATAGAGCCAGGTAACCTTCAGATAACCCATAAATAATAATCAATAGCTGGGAACCAAACATAGTGCAAGGAACACTCTACAGGTGGCTGGAACCCATCCACAACAAAATCAGAAGGCAGTTAACTTACACTGTATGGGATACCAGTCCATTGCCAGGCACACTTATTCAAACAGGGTCAGTTTACAATTCAGGTCAAACCAACCTGTCTTACTGGAATCAGATCCATTCACTCAGTGCCAAAAAGAAGTCAGAGCATTCACACACAAATAACATTTTAAATTATTCATTCACACTTTCGTAATCTCTCTTCCTTCTGTGTTAAATCCTGAGTCCCGAATGCTGGAGGGTTTTTCTGGCACCTTTGGAATCAAAGCAGGACCACAGCTGTGGACTGGGTGCTAGTCCATCACAAGGAACACCCACACATACAACTCAACTCATTGCTTTTAAACTGGTATTCTCCAATTTCTAGTCATTCATAAAGTTTCGTCAAATACAAGTTGGCAGAGATAACAACTCTCTGATTGCCATAAGCAGTTGGAAGGCTGGAAAAGATAGCCTCTGGGTCAGTATGTATCTCTTCAGCATATGTAACCTTATTTAAGTGCCTATTGAGGAGAATTGTGCTTATAAACTGGTTCTACAATCTGCCAGGTACCTAGAGGTATAGTGATTTATGGCCATTAGTCTCTGTACTCAATGTCATTTTCTCACCAGGAAAAGTGTTTTTACATGACTTACTCAGCAAACAAACCTGAGAAGACAGAATATGAACAGAACATTTTAATACAGCTAAAGGATGAATACAGTATCTCAGCACTGGTCAAAGCGATAAAGTAGAGTGTAAGAGAAACTGAGCAGAAAGACAAACACAAAAAGGAACAACACTATGAAGACATATAACCAGATACAGAAGAAAAGGGGTTTTAAAAAAACAACACACATATGAGTGAAGCCTTATAGAGACTAAGGGATGAGAGTAGCGTACGGACAAGTAAGTGGGCCATATTGATTACTGACATAAACAGAGATTAAGCCTAAAAGATGTAGTTATAGATAACAAGTAGAGAGTATGAGGCTCACTGACCTTTCAACAGACGTGGACGGGATTCAGTTAAAGCAGATAGACGGGAGGATGCGCCTTACTGCTAAAGACGTAACCCGGGATGGGCCTTATTGGTAGATGGACAGAAAAGGACATCACCGGTAGGGATGAACACCAATTATAGAAAGACAACAGACAGAAAGACGGACAGACAAGGACATGGCTCAATTATAGAAACAAAGACAGGATTGTACCTTATTGACTGAGACACTCAATGATGGATTTCAATGATGAACAGTCAGACAAAGGAAGGCCTTGATGAGAGAGAAACAACCAGAAAGGAGTGGGCTACCTTTATAGAGAGCCACTCACAGATAGCATGGTGGCCCTAGCCAAAGACAGACAGAACATCACACATAAGTCTCACTAACAGATTGAATGGTAGATTCATAATAAGCAGCTTGTGCCCATTTTTTTATTAAAATATGTGGACCCCTCTATCAAATCTTTGAAGCCAGTATTTCTGGATCCATCCTATCTCTGCTGTTGGCTGATATTTCAGCTGGCTTATCTGTTGAATTTTAAGAGATAATGAGAAACAGGGAATATAATTAGCAGAATTTTTTGTGAGCAGGAATATGTATACCTTGTAGAAAACAGATTGATAAAGAGCTATGGAGAAAATAAGAGAAGGGAGTGTCAAGAAGATAACAAGCGGGACATGACCATGTCCACTAACACCCATTGCTTTGTGGTGCTAACACTAATCATTGTCATCCTTTGGTATTAAACCACTTGGTATCTGGCATAGGTGTGACATCTCTGCTATTTTCTTGATATGGCATTTTAATGCTGAAGTAATGCTGAAAGAAAATTAAGTGACTTGCTATATGCCACATGTTGAGCTGCTTCTTAAGTGGAATGCACAAGGAGAGCTGACGCTGGTCCTGTCCAGTCTTGTAACTTCCACAAGCCCCATCCGCTTTAAGAAAGAGAAGAGAAGAGGGTGGTCTGTGCTCTTGAATGGCATTAGCCCCGGTGTACTTTCTAGAAAACTAAGTGGCCCTGTCCTTTGGACTTTATTATTGTCTGTTGTTCTGGTCATCTTATCAGAAATTTAGCTTGTGTCTTTAATTAGTACTGTCGTAGCTTTGATAATGGTAGGGCTTCAGATTCCTCAAAAAATGAAATAAGAGAAAGTGCCCAGAGTGGATTGAGATAAATAAGCTGGTGCAGACTGACTGGTGCTTTGCCTCTTGTTTTATTTTGTTCTAGGTTATTATGGGTGCTTCTTCCCTCATTGGCAACTCATTTGACACTTGTGATTAACACAGACCACAGCATACAGTTAATTAATAATACGTGCATGCATTTAGTTAGGTGTAGTTTTTTAGCAGTGTCTCATCACAGTTTTTATTTTTCCACTCTGTATATCATATGGTACTGCAGAGTCCTTTGAGAGTTCTGCTCATCCAAGGTCTAAGTAGTTTTGTTCATACAAGGTCTGGAGAAAAAACACAAAGGAGTATGCAAAATGCATACAGATGGGTTCTGGGGCATATTATAAGCTGTACCACCATACCCTCTTGGTTTCAGAGCTTCATCTCATTTTGACTACTATAAGAGCTACTGCTGGAGCTGCTGCAGTGCTTGTAAAGTTTATGGATTGACCTGGAGCACATCATGAAAGATGCTACTGTGAATGCACAACACTTTTATTTATCATCATCCCTGCATTCAGTGATGTCAGTATCTTCAAAATTAGGAGTGAAACACCCAGTAACAATTTTGGCTCAGCCATTTGGCTTATCAGAAAATGTTGAGATCATCAGTATCAGGCAGAAGTTCCTACTGATGATATTACACCATTAGCTTTCAGTTGAATACTAGCTTCATAACATAGCATTCCCTAACCGGCTTTATTCAATTGATGGTTACAAGAGGAAGTATTGCAGTACATTGTGAAAGGCAGCAAACACACACTGGATAGGATGCTAATCCATCATAGGGTAAGCCTATATTATTTTTTTTGAGTTTATCATGAAGAGAGGTCAACAGTTTCTCACAACTTAACACCCATCACTCACCATGATTATATCACTAATGTCTCTACTGAGCATTTTCCTAAAAAAACATTTCTTTGGATAAGTCTAGGGATAGAGACCTGGCAGTGTGTTGGCACAGCGTACAATGCTGACAACTGGAAAGTTCTGGGCTCAAATTCTAGCCTGGTTGCTCTGTGGAGATAACTGTGTGCATGTGTTTTTTCTCTGTGTATTTTTTGTTCCCTCCTACATGCTAAAAACATGTATGTGAGTTATTCTAATTGGTACTTCAAAAATGGCATATTGTGTAATAATGTGGGAGTGTTTATAAGTGTGCCCAGGGAGAGATGCATTGTTCTAAAGTATCTAAGGTATATAAATTGAAACCTCAATCTCCAGTTCCATCTGCCTTTGTGACCCTGAACATATCATACAACTTGCCTGTGCTCTAGTCCTTAAAAATAGATATTGTGGTCGCTGAAAGTCAGGAACGACAGGAGATGGACACCAATGTAGATTAAAAAGCAAATTCTTTATTCTTGGTGAGCAGGAGGCCGCAGCAGTTGTCAGCTCAGTTAGCTACAGACAGCCTCCCGTCAGCAGGGAGTTTCCCTCTTTTTATACCCAGCTTGTTTATTAAACAAAAAAGAGAGAAATACGGCAGTTCAATTTGAGGTCATACATAGATAGTTATAGCTTACGGTCACACCCTGGATTGGAACATGCAGGCGCGCACAGTGTTTCTTATAGATAAAAGAGTCATCAGCACACTCACAATCTTAAGCAATACGCCCCTGTCAGCACCACACATACACAAGACCAGTTGCAGCAATTTCTTATTCTAACTGTCACAGGGTGTGTGCAACTACAACAGATTTAGACAATACTCACTTCCTTATTCTTTTTGTATGCACATTGCTTATACAATATCAAGGGTTACATAAAAGTTAGTTCAGTACATTACATTAGTTACAAGGAAATTACATTCTTATAGCTTTAGTATCTGCATTAGATTACATTTGTTCAGTTAGCTTAACACATCTTATTTAATGCATAAGTGTCACGCTTCTTATAATTCTATTAGCACCATACTTTTATTATTTGGAAAGGCTGAAGCACCTTAATTCTAAATATTCTTTCCCAATATACAGTAATAATATATAGTATGTGAGCAATTGTTGGTCAGCTTAGGTGGAGACATTTTCCATATATATCTTAATAGTAACAGTGATTGCCTCCATGTATAGAGCATCAAATGATGAAGGCGCGTGTGTGTTTGAAAGACAGAGAGAGACCCCACATGAGAAATTACATCAAAGCTTCTGTTCCTTTTCTTACTTTCTGTCTTACCTCAGCATGAAGAGAATTAGCACCTGTCAGCCTCATTTCTACAGATGGCAGGATAGTATTGGGTGCCATCTGTAACCATCAGTTTTTTTGACTTGTTGGATCATGAAGCTTGTGCATTATGATAACATTATGAACTCAGCCTGAACCTAACATAAAAAAAGAGAACTGTCACCTCTGTCCATTAAGGGCAAGCTTTATTAGAAATGTGCCGCTGCTCCATTTTCACAATTGAATTTCATGCCCTCACAGCTCATTTGTTAACTTCTTGTGGAATATGAATATGAAAATTGTGCCAGGGGCTATTTGCCATGCATCTTTTTTTTCTTGTCTCCTTCAAATCTTTCACCTCGTTAGTTTGCCTTCTTGTGCATCTTTCCTTCTTATGTTGCATGTAGTCTAATTTAGCATCCCCTCGCCCGCTATTCTTTGGGTCATTAGTGTTCCAGTCTGAATAGGCAGGTTTGCCGTCCTAGTCCCTTAGGTACCCCACTGAGCTCATCCTCTAGGCGGATGTACTTTTCCCACTGAATGGTAATTAGTCACGGGTGTTTACATTGAGTAATTAAAGCAAAGCCTTTCTGCTCAGTTGCTCCTCATCTTAACAGTTATTGCCTCTGCCCCGCTGCGTCAGGCACAGTGTTTGTCCCCATTCTCCTGTGATGCTCTGGTCACCTAGTTGGTGACCTTCTTTTTAAAGGTGTGTGGTGAATAAGAAAGAATCTTCCCAGTCCCAAGATACTTCCCATTCCCTAGCTTTTGGGAAACATTTATTTAATTAGCTCTTGGTGTTTATTTTGGTTTAAATAGCAAAACATTTTGTATTCCCCTAAGCTGCTGCAGCATCCCATGGGAAATTAATAAATGAGACTTAAAATCATAGACTTAATGCAATCCATTTAAGGGTGATTAATAGAAATAGACGGCATCTTTCTTTTCCAGCAGATGAAGCCAATTTTTTTCGTTGTCACCACTGGGAATTCAGTATCTTGCTCTTGTCTGAGTGAATGTACTGTGTAGCCTCTGAGATCCTGCCTAAAAACCTGTGCTTCAGTTTGAATTGGAGTTGAATGAGTGGTGTTGATATTTCTGATGTTACAGTTTGAAAAAACTGCACTAGGACATTGAGAGGATAGGAAGTCATAATAATCCACATGCAGGGAAGTCAAGTCATAGGTGAGACTGTGCATGTGTGTGTGTGTGTGCGCGTGTTTGTGTGTGTGTGTGTGTGTGTATAGTCAATAAAGGCAATTAACCCATCTGGCTCAAGTTAAACTTATAGACACTCAATTCAGTTTCTATGTAACTGGAGCCAGTAGCTACAGAAGCCATAGTTGGGACACAAATCCATCAAAAGACTCCACACTCCAGAATATGTCTGCACATTTTTACTTCTTTTTCTTGCACAAGCCTTCTCTTTCCTCTAAGTCCATTATCCAGTGGAGGGTATCAGGTATGCTCAAGTTTTACAGATTGGCAAAACATTGCAGACTAACATCAAAGCACTCACCAAAATAATTGCTGTATACAGAATCCGTACAGGAGCCAGCAGGTTGGGAGAACTACAAGAGGGAGCTGCCTGGCATTAACAGAGATTTCTGCATTTGGGCCAGTAAAGGTTCATGGAAATTTTAAGATAGAGGTCAGTAGAGTTCTTCATTCCCAAGATCATGGGTGGAAGAGCAGCAGCTCACCTGAGAGGAAGATCAAATTCTTCTATATGTCAGGGGGAGCAGCTGCTATTAAATCATTTTGCTCTTTTATTGAACGTGACCCTAATTAGCCTTCTCATGCTGAAGGAGCATCGACGGCCAGTGCTTCTTTTTTATTTTAATTCTGTTGCATAATAATTATTTGTTCATTTATTTGGACTTACTGCTTTGAATTTAAAATTTTGTAAAGGTTCCTTCTTATGGGTGTCTCTGTGCAAGATGCTGTGATAGATAGATAGATAGATAGATAGATAGATAGATAGATAGATAGATAGATAGATAGATAGATAGATAGATAGATAGATAGATAGATAGATAGATAGATAGATAGATAGATAGATAGATAGATAGATAGATAGATAGATAGATAGATAGATAGATAGATAGATAGATACTTTATTAATCCCAAGGGGAAATTCACAGCGCATTGCTGCACCCACTACACAACGAACCACCCGGACTGGGACCCGAGTGCAGCTGTGCAATGGGTGATACCTCAGCACTACACTGGAACATCGTGAGGTTTTCTTTACAGTGGCTGGGATGCCAGCCATGCCACCTACCACCGGATTTTCCCTGCAAGATGGAGGACCTCCTTGCAGGGCTGGATGCACATTAACGTCATACCCGGGACGAAGCAATTACAGGTTAAAGGCCTTGCTCAAGGGCCGTTAAACAAAATTTGTTCTACATTACATTACAAGGTTAATTTTTCATCTAAAAAGCATACCAACCAGACAGTCACCTTGCATACCTCAAAAGGTAAAGGGGAAAACCCACACTGTGTGCCCTGCCTGCTTCTTTGTTGGTAGTAGAGCTGTTATTTGAGAAAGTTAATGTTCTCAATCCCGACAGTCTTAAAGCAGAATCCATTACTTTGATATTCATGGCTGCAGTACATTAACTTCCCATTTAAGACAAGTAAGAAGTAGCATAAAATGAGAACGAGCATCTATGTTACTTTTATTTGATTTCTTCCTTCAACAAGTCTAACTGGCAGATGTCAATAAGAAAAAATGTTTTCCTCATTTCAGTAGTCTGCTCATTTAGGTCATTATCAGTAATAAATACTGATTTTGTTATCAAAATCAGAAAATATAACACAGAAAACATCAGTTATCTGTATCAGCTAACAGTTTGATAATTAGCACATCCCTAAACAGGATGCTGCTATGTTGGGGGGAGGGATGGTGTTTCATCTGCTGTACTTGTTTTAATTTTGCACTATTACAAATATTCCTGTGAACTTGATCTGGAATTATTAAATAGTGATAATCTGATAAACAGATGGACCTTTTATACTGCAAGGGACAGGACCTCCCATTTCACCATGCTGTCTTCCTGTCATTAGAATTCAGTTTCAGTACATCTCAGTCAATAGTGTGAGCTTCTTTTTTATTGCCTGTCAATGGTGATTGTCAACTTTTGTCTTTTTGCCTCTGGTAAGCATGTTACATGGAGGAATGGTGATTACATGACATCTGCTCTTCGCCCTCTGTTTATTATATTGGTCACAACTGAGAATTTTGCTTTCCGCTCAATTGCTTCACATCTTTGCTGGTATTCCCTCTGTCTCAGTGTGACAGGCTGTCCATTTGTACCCATGCTGCTATATTGCTTTGAAAGTCCAGCTGGCGACATGGGTCTTACCCCCCTTTTAAAGGCACTTGAATAAGCAGGAACCCTCATAATCTCGATTTACTATTCAGTCTTTAGATTTTTAAATGCATTTTTTCTAATTAGTATTTGTGTTTATTTTGGCTTAAGTAGTAAAACATTGAGTATTCCCTTGAGCTTATGCTACACACCACTGGAAATGAATACATGAGAGTTACAACCGTAGATGTAATGTGATTCTATTAAGGGGGGATTAGTAGAAATTGACAGTCTTATTGCAGCAAATGACGCCAGTTTCCCTGTTGTTCCTATTATGAATTCCACGTCCAGCTCCTATCCAGGTGGTTGGCAGAAAATCTGAAATGGATCCAGAAAAGTTGAACGTGTATTTTCAGAAGTTATACAAACCTCCTCTATAAAGGCACCATTTATCATTCATAATGTGCTTTGGAAGGGGCACTTTAAAATGATAGGTGGGGAGGGTTGGGGGACAACGGGAAGAATTGTTTAAGTAATGATATGGATAGATATCTTCTACCCTTACCTGCTTATTTCTGAACTCTCTACAGAGAGCCTGAAGATATCATATTGGCAACTGCTTCAAAGCACGAGCTAGTACAGCACACATGCATCAGACTGATTTTAAGCCACCATTCAACCCTTCACCATGGGAGAAATATGTTAGGCTAGTTGGCCCCTCTTAGGAGTGACAGTAGGTTTGTACTTGCAGTAGATTGGCACCTTACCCAATGTAAACTCTCAATGATAAAAGGATAGAGTCCACCACCTGTAACCCTGCATTGGGAGTACTGCTATGGAACTCAACAGCAAGGCACCCAACTGAGCACTCAAACCAAACTAAAGGGAACACTTGACAAGTATTTCACGTTTATTTACTCTACTGGAGCTTACTACGTCCAAAACATTGGAACATCTTATACGGCATTACTCTGAAATGCTGACATACCATGTGAGCGTAGATATGTTATGAGTTATGATTGATCTGGTATGTGCTATGAAAGCTTTGGCCTGTGGGCTAACTTAAAGCAGAGAAACAAGCACAAGTAATGGGCAGCTCTAGATTTTAGACAGTGCTACTCGCATGAATCAGGAATTCCCTCTGCAGAAATAGTACTTTTTAGCTTGAATCTGGGGCTAGTTTCCATTCATGACTGTTTAGCGATAATGATTTACACTCATAACACTGCGTCAGTGGTGAAATGCCTTGAAAAGAGCAAAAAAGGGACTAGACGTGTGTCAGTTTTGTAAAGTGACAGCAGAGTAAAAGAATGTAACAGCATTTGTCCAAGTCACACCAGCAGAGGCCTTAAACACAGAGAACTATAAGTACATGTGCATAATTTATTAGTAGAAAAGCTGTAATTAGCACCCTGGTCTCTTTTAATTATTAACTTGAAAGTTTTAACGGGCACACTGTGAGAACTGATGAGGTATGTCATACATGGTTGCAAGTGACTCTTGTGCCTGAATGGGTGTTCGGAAGCTCCAGTGTCACAAGTTCGTCTTCTAGGACTTGAATAAGTCACATTTCCTTGCCCTGCGTCATGTGACAACAGGGATATCCTGAGTGCTGAAAGAAGAATGTGTCATAATCTCTGGCTGTCTATCTGCTCTTGTGATGAAAGAGCTGGAAATGTGCCCTCAATTAAACAGCAAGTGCTTTATAATAATGTTTAATTGTAGCTACAACGCTGATGTAGTGCTGGTAACAGGATAATGGACTGAAGAAGTTGGAAGCACTTTATGGAACTGCGTTTTGATTGCAGGGAGTGTTGAGAGGATTGCTATAATTATAATTACAGTTATGATACCTATTGTGGTAATTTTAATAGAGTCTATAACTGCTCTTTGTGTAATATTAATTAATTTTTCACAAGTCATTTGTCATTACATACAATAAGGCTCCAAACCTGAAAGCCTGTACTGTGATCATCTTTGTCTTAAAAGAGGAAGCTTCTTAAAAAAGTGTAAAAGCAGAATGTGTCTTTAAGCTAACTTATAAACTAGATGGACTGGAGGTTAGCCTCCCTCTCACACTGGTGGACAGCATCTTGCATGACTATTTTTGTGTCCTTTAGGCTCAGAGGGGTGTGCTTTTTACATTGTGGGGCTCCTATTAGATGTGTTGGCCATAGTCTGGCCTGTCCACATCTACAAAGCCTAATGGTAGGCCCATGCAACTTTCCTGGCCCTTATTTGCTGAAACCAACTGAAATGGATAAGAAAGCCAAGCAGAAAATAAAATCTCTCCTCATAACTGCCCCCCCATCCTTGACTGATACTTTTAGGCCTGCTTGGGTGCACTTTTGATGTGCAGAAAACATAGTGTAGGTGATAGACTGCTAAATTGTTAATATGTGTCTCGCAATTCCGCTGTGTGTGCATTTTTGCCCACCGAGGCAGTCGTTTCCTAAGTAGATCATTTTTATTCATATTTTATAATAAGATAATGAAGCTATATATTTGTGTTTTCTGCTGCAGCCTTGCATTTCATAGCACCCACATGAGCCTGGTAGCATGTCTCTTGGTTGGGGGAGGTGTTTGAGCAACGGTAGCCGTAGTCAAAGCTAAAGGGCCATTCTTAAATCTAAGATTTCTGCAAAGACTACAAAACTGGTGTTAAGTCAGCCTGGTAAAGATATCATGCTACCTGCCGTGAAGAAGATGAATGAAAATGGAGAATATCAATGTTACCAGTAACGGTGTCCTGCACGATAACTTGCAGTGAATACACTTGACTTGCAGTTTTCATTCTCTTTCTCTGTACATTTAGCATTTGTTTGCTCAGAGTTTGATACTCTTGCTGCTTCGTCAGCAACTCTTGTTTTCTCCACCCTAGCGGTCCGCTTCTTCTCTTCATTCGTTGGCATCTTTTTGCGTTAAAACTGATTAAGTCAGTTTTTGTGTTGCAGTTACTTAGTATGTTTTCTTTAATTTTTCACTTAAGCTGGCACTTAAGTCTTCAATGTGCCTCAAGAATGATTTAAGATATGAAGAGGTAGAGGAAGGGACGGCGCATACACATGCGCCGCACGACCGCCCTGCTGCGTGTAGCAGAGAGCCGATTCTACAATAAAATAAGATAAAAATAAATTGTAATAAAAATCATCATTCCAAAAGTGGATAGTAGACATCACATAGTATATGTGTACCAAATTTCTGGTCAATAGATCAAACGGTTTGCAAGCTACAGGTGATTTAATATCCTGGACAGACAAACGGACAGCCTTCTTCTTATATAAGAAGATTGTGGCAATGTTACCTTATGGAGTTGCTACTGCTAAGAATCACTTAAAGCCACTTTTACCTTCTTTAAAGCATGTTAAAAGGAGACTTAACTAAAGCTGCAGAGATTTTTATGGAAGACATCTAGAAGCCAGGGCCATGTGATATGATTATAGCTGGGTTTACAGATGCATGTCACCTACACAAGAATGTTACATCTAGATCAACAGGTGGATTACCACTGGAGGAAAATTGCACCAGGTCATCTTTAAAGAGGGTTCAGGGTTGGTTCACTATGTGTAGAAGGTTTGTGTTCTTGACTTTTTCTTATTAGTCTTGGGTAGGTGGTGTTGGGCATAGCTTAAATTAGCTAATGTATGGTGTCAACATGCTGACGAAGGTGAGGTGCACAGGTGGTGGTCCCTTTCAACTCCAAATTGTCCAATAACTTTTGGTGGATCTTTACCTCAAATAGTTCAGTCTGTCTCCTCCCACAGATGCTCAAACAAATTGAGATTTGTGACAAGGGAGGTCTTACAGTTCATGTTAATTCTCAGTTATGCTATGGGAAGAATTGTCAGACTTTCAAATCCTAGTAGCAAAAACCTGTTCATAAATGTGTTCATTACTGCCCTGGAAGAACGCACCTGGTAGGCAATGATATTCTGGTATTTTGTGACATTCATATGTTTCCCTGCTTCTATCAAGGGACCCACTATGTTCCACAAAATCAAACCAATACATCATTATTGTTCCGACACTAGGTTTCAGGGAAGGCCCATTGACTTGTAGGGTTTTCTCCACAGACTGGTTCTTCCATTAGTGTGGATCAACAGTAATCAGATCAGTCAACATTTTTTCATAATTCTTGTGTCCAGTGCAGCACCTTAGCCCACCTACTTTACTAAGTGGCCTACCTTGTTTTTTAGGTCAGCTTTCATTTTTTTTTCTCAGTAAATGTTTAAAGATTGTCAGAGGTCCTGAATTTGTGTTTATATAATATGGGTGAGCCAATACCTCAACAGGATGAAGCTTTTACAGCTCATTGTTACAACAGATAAGATGCATTGCTGGAATACAGGATCTTGAAAAATTTAAAGATTATATAATATATAGTTAACAATTCTAACTATAGCTTTAGGCCTAGTCATGAAAAATGCAGGCTCACTCTGCTCTGAAATCTTAGCGATTCTACTCATCCAGTCTTTGTGTTCATTAGATCAGTGAAACCACTTCTTGTTTTTTACAGGTATGGCTGCCATACCCCATCTGTATGGATGCCTTTTGTGTTCTTGTACTGTATGTTTGGCATAGGGGAAGAGACAGGAATTAAATTCATAGGATGAGAAGGTATATTACTCATAATTTCATCTATGATTAATCACTTGGAACTGTCATAAAATATATGTTGGGGAAGTTCAAACCTGAAACACTGATCCCAGACTATGACAGTATAAAATCTATTTAGCATTATGATTGAGATATGGCCAGCTGATAACTGAGGAAAAAAAAAACAAAAACTCCAGTCAACAGCATTGAAAAAAATTAAACATTTGGTAATATCCTCAGTCAGTTAGAGCAAGCAGAATTAGGTTTGTGGTTGTACCTGTTTTGGGCATTCTGCAGTATCAGAATGACATCATTATCCATTGTAGGTGCATGGAAAGCAAGGGTCTACCAGGTTAGCACCTGGCAAAAGAGAAACAACCTTGGATGGGGTGCCAGTTGATTGCTGGGCACTTTTTTGGAACAGTCCTTTTGAGAATCATAGTACTCAGAAAACAAATCCATGTGAACACAGTGAGAGCATGCTAACTCCAGAAAATAAGCGCCCAGGCCAGGATTACAGTGCTTGATGCTGCACCACTAACCACAGCACATTTATGCCAACTAAAGATATCATATTTGGAATAATGCCCCCTTCTATTCGGTCTTGTTCTGTTGCATTTAATGGAATACTGTTTGCAAGGCTGAAAGATGGCACTATCATGGCACTGAAAAGGGGCAAATCCCAGTGAGGTTGAAATATAGAAGAAAAAGTCACACTAGAAATGGGCATGCATTTTGTTCCCCTCACAGTCACATATGCATGCTTACTGTGTTTGCAAGAATTGCTTATGAATGCTTTGAAGTCATTTCAGTTTTTTTCTCCAGCACTTGCTGTCTCACCAGTAAGGGAAAACCCCCATTTATGATATACCACTCAATGCATCTTGATGTCTAGTTATGCTGACCGTCAGGCTTTTTGGAGTTTCCAGTAGCTTTTGGCAATCTAGACCCAAACAGTCCTTATTTTTAGGCCATTTTTGGACCATATTCTGTGTAGCAAATACCACCCTTATGGTGAAGAGTAAATCAATAGGTGTGTGAAGCCACCAGGGGTGTACAGCCACCCTAACCTGGACACACACAGGCAGGGCACAGGTTCAAAACAACACCCGGTTTATTTACAGCTTAAAGTGCACAATTACCAGCACCAACACACCAATACACAGTCCCTTCTTGCTGCCAGTCCATCTGCCTCCACTCCTCCTCCTCCTCCTCCTCCTCCTCCTCTTCAGGCTTTGTCTTCTTCCTCCAGAATGACCAGCCATTCAATGGAGTGAGGCGGCTTCTTTTATCCAGGTCCTGGGAGTGTTCCAGGTGGCACATCAGTATTACCTGGAATCGCTCCCAGGTGTGCTGGAGGTCCTCTATAGGGCTCTGCAGCTCCCCCTGGTGGCCCCCACGGAACCCAACAGGGCTTCACCAAACTCCAGCTCCCAACATGCCCTGCGGGAATCTGTGGTGCCACAGCCACCCAGGGGGGCAGCCCTCTAGTGTCCCAGGGGAGGTATTGCCTCACCAATGCCCTCTCCCCTGGTCCTTCCACTGTGTTGGCGTCTCGGCCAGGTAGTGGTCGTGGCCTCCCATCACAGTGTCTTCAGGAAAAATGACCAGAAGGACTTGAAGTTGTGCATACCACATCAACTCAGCCCAGGGGTTAACCCTTTAATGGGGTATAGTGGGTCAAAGTTACACCTGTTTACTAAAGGGGATTAGTAATATAGGCATGCAGAGTGTTATTTTATGCTATTTCGAGGTTTCTGATCATGAATGTGATAACATTGTTGATATTTGATTCTCTATCAGTGTTCCTAGCTCTCTAAAAGCCACTCCCAGAAGGTTAAAAATGATAAATTTCAAACATAAGCATGTGGGGTATTGTTTTAGACTGTTTCAAGGTCAGTGATTATGAACATGATATTATTTTTTACTTCATCCTTTACTAGTGATGTAGCTGTCTGTGCACCTCTATCAGCGGGTGAAATTGACAAATTTCTATTACAACTGAGAATATTTAGACTTTAAGCATTTTAATTGGAGCACATATTTTAATATTTCAAATATTTCACACAACTATTCTTATTTATTATATACAGTACTTCTACCTCATGATGTAAATCATTACATTTCTTATGAATTAGGATGAATTATGCTAATTCAGACGTTTTCTTACTGAAATTGAAGATATTTAATTTTGTCTCTGAACCTTTGGTCTTTGCACCTAGAGACTCTAGCTCTAAGGTGCACACATTCATCACTTACCACAAAGGGGCTGTCAAATGAAAAGTAGGGTAGCCTGGTAAAGTATGACCTCATGGTCAGTCAGGGACGTGGCATTTCCCATAGTCTTATTTTTAGGTTTCGTAGTGCTAGCCTGTATCCTCGCTTGTATTTCTCTGGCACCAGCAGAAAGCAGTACATTTGAGTAAACTGTTTGCTCAGACTCTGAGCCAGTAGTCTTAATCTGCTTGGGACACTACAGAGTGCCTGTTAAATGTCCCATTTGAAATATCAATATTTGCTCACCTGGTAATTTAATTCATCTTGGACTTGCACCCTAATAACCCAAGGATGTGTAGACACACACAGACGGGAGTAGCAGTATCCCGAGAACAGGACAGACTAGCATCCCTGCAGTGAAGGAGCTGCTTTAAGAGAATCTCTTAACATCTACTCACTCCAGAAAAAGTGATGGTGGGGGGAATTGGTTGCACTGGGTACAACATGGGGTAGGGGTCTTACAGATCTTAAAATCTAATTAATGGATTTGTAGTGGGAGGCAGCTATCAAATCATGTGTATTCTTAGCCCAGCTTTCCATTTCTTTGTTGTGAGAGCGGCATTTTCATAACATTTTCATATTTAATTCACAGCAGGACTGACATTCGTGATTACTTTCTTTAAGGTTACAATTCACAGCAGAATGGCACATGGAACAGAAAGATAAGTGAATCCATTTTCATTCAGAAAATTACGTCCAATTACTTCACTCCATCTGGCAAGTCGAATTCTAAAGCTTTTCCTAATATTACTTATTAGCAGCGGATTGTAATGACGGTCACCATGAATGCTTAACAAAACAGTCAAGCGCTTGCTTCTAATGATATATTATGAAATGGCAGCAGAAATTCTTCTTCCCTATTTTTGCAGCAGTTTCACTGGTGTGACATGTTTTCTCAAGAGGTTACCGGAGCAAACACATTTTTGATGAGATGTGTGGTTAGCCATCTGTCTGATAACAAACGTATCGCGCGTAATTAGAAGTATGTTTGAATTGCAAAACAATGGAAAAGGTGTGAGAAACGTTGTTTCCTTTCAGCACCTCTCTGCTAAAAAGAGTTCAAGCAGATAGGATGAGAAGTACTTCCATTACTTTATAGTGTGCAATGGGAGGTGTGCATCTGCATTTAGTGTGCAGTTGCTTTCTGGGCCTTTTTCCATGCAGAGATTTAATGCCACTAGGCCACATCTCTTGATAATCCAAACGCTTAGTGCCAGGAATGGACTGGGGTTTCTGCCTCAAGCCCCTTCCTAATTCCTGCCTATGCCTCCAATCCACTTAGTGCATGGCAGTCACATGATATAAGGGCAGGGATATAAGTTGGGGAACTGATGGTGCCTTGTATGAAAATTGTGTTCTAATACCTCTGCCTCAGTATCATCCAAACTCCCCAAGTTTTGTCTACTGATCCACCATCATGACACTGCTGTGCACAATGTGTTGCATAGCATCTGACACAGAGGTAATAGGCATGCATGGGGAAGGACTGGGCTGCATCCTGACTTGTTCTTGATGTTTCTTTTCCATTTCACTGAGGCTGAACCAGTTAACCAATGGTCATGATTGGAGAGACTGGGGATATGAAAATGTGAATCTTGAGTACTGCGATTCTGAAAAGCTTCTGTAAGAGCCATTCAATGTCTTGTTTTTTACGCAACATCTTGCGTTCTGTGTTTCACCTTTTTGTACCTGATTGTTTCTGTTTTCCTAGTCTCTTTTGTATACCTGTCCTTTGCACATGATTTAACTTACCTCAACACTTTGAATTGTAAAATAACATTTTGAAACTTGCATTATCCATTTCGTGGTTACAGGATGCAAGTGCAGCACTGGGTGCATGGTAGGAAGAGGCCTTGCATAGTGTGCTAGTCCATAAAGGGGTATGCACCTACCCACATCTACACAGGTAGTTTGTAGAACTGTCAATCTAACATGCCTCTTTGGGGCTGAGCAGGAACACTTCACACAGATATGTTTAGAGAAAACTCCAACATAAATAGCAACTGGCTACAGGATTCAAACCCAGTATGCTGGATCGGTGAAGCAGCAGGCCTGATCACTGTTCCTGAGATTGTGAAAAATAAAAATGTATTGCAGTTCTTAGGATTGAACTTTGCTCCCATGTTGCTCCCTGATCTGTAAATGTTTATCATGATCAGCAGCTGTCCGGGCAAGAAGGGGTTCTGTCTAACTTTCTACTTCCAGAGTCTCTTTTTCCACACTGCAATCCATTTTTTGCTCCAATATCTCAATATTTGTACACTGACTTGTACAGTATATTTGTGTATTTGCATATTTGTATATTTCCTCGGTACTTATCAATACTTGCCACCTTTACATTTTTGTTACTTATTCCCTCAATCTCTCAACAGTTCTTTGAGGGTTTCCATTTCACATTTTCTGCACTTTTGTAAGAAGTTGAGCGTTTTGTCAATATAAAGCCAATCTCACATTACGTGACTTCTAGTCATGGGGTATGTCACATTTGCTGATGGAGGCAGCAGATCTCGTCCCTGACCCAGACCAGTTTAAATGACTGAAAATCGTGGGACATGTCACATTTAGCAATCACATGATGACCTTCTAGTGTAGTTGTGCTTGCCCGTTTTTGTGACAACCAATGGGTAACAGGTATAGCATATTCAGCCACAATCTCTGCACTTTTTACTTTCTCATATATGAAGTATAGGGAAAGTATTGTAAATGTCCAAAGATTCAATGTCGAGATTTTGGAGAATCTCGATGTTTTAGACCTTCCTGATTTTCTTGTATACGAAGTATAAGGATAGTATTGGAATTCTCCAAAAATTCAATTTTGAGATTTTGATGAATTTAGACCTCCTTGAGTCTGAAAATACCATATTTGGGATTTTCTGTGTGTGTGTGTGTGCGTGCGTGTGTGTGTGTGTGCATGTAAACATGATAACTTGAGTACGGTTTGACGTAGATTTCTATCAACTTTTGGGCTATTTCCATTAACCAGAAGTGGTTCTTTACCTTTTATTCATGCAGCTGCAGAGTCCGATTTATTCAATTTTACTTCTATCATAATTGTTCAATATATTATTAATTTGATTTGATTTGTTGTTGATGGTTCTTTAATGGACATAATATAAAAATAGAATCATTGTCTCGTGATTTACTTCTCAAATATCCATCCCCATATCTGAGTATACGAGAAAGTTCTAGGGGAGACCAATCCTGATTTTTTCTTGATTTCATTCTGTCATGGTGCATAAAACAGGAGACATCAGACAGACAGACAGACTGGTTTCTCTTTTGTTGGTGAAGTTCAAAGTCTCAGATTCTTTGTTGCTGTATTGTATGCATTGTACTTCTGCATTAACATTCATTGATTGTCAGCTTTCAAGCACACAGAGCCGACTCTTACGACTAAAGACAAAATCAAACTGGTTTGATTTTTCCCAGAGCGAATCAAGGTCTAGTTGGGATGCGTTACAATGCATGTCAGATTATATGAACCTGTTTAATGGAAGTGCTCCTCGACAAACCAAGATTGTGCACATGAAGAGTATGACTGAAAATTTCTGGAAAAGTCAACTAATGTGACAAGGGCCTTAACTCAAAGAACTGTAGGACCATGGTACAAACTATCATATAAGTCCATTTGCAATTTTAGATCTCATCTTAATATTATTATGGACTCATGTTGAAAATAAGAATTAACTAGGGGGCTTCGCCCCCTGCTCGCTTTGCTCGCCAACCCCCCGGCCTGCACTACGCGCCAGCCACATCACATCTCTGCCGCTCACGTATGTGGATTTTGCTTTCACCAAACAAACAATCTTTTAATTCTCGTGGATACGCCTCTTCATTGGAAAAAAAAATACTTTTCCCTGATGGAAACACGAATTAGATGATCTACAAGTCTCCGACCTAAAGTTTAAATCTGAACAATATATTCAGTCTCTTTTCGCTGTTCCATTATTTCACCGAGTAATAATTTCCATTTGTTTCAGATAATGTGATCTTTACTATAATTTTTTTGAGACTTTCGAATTTTAGTGCTTTCATTATCTCTAACCTGCTCTGCATGTGTATCGCGCTAACATTTTTGAATTCTTACGACGTTCTACTTTGTCATCTACTCTTTGTCTTTTATTTCTGGCCCCGGGCATGGTTAATTCTCTTGGCACAAAGTCTCGTCTCGTGGATCGTGAAAGTGTCTCTCTGAAAAAGTCACGTTTCGTCCCAGGCTAAAAAATCTCGTTTCGTTCCAGGATTTTTTTATTATAATAGAGAGATAGGTCCTTATAGCTTGAATGGCAAGTTCCCATTAACACTTTTCTTTATGCTCATACTGGCTGAATATTGGGGAACCTTTCTCAGTATTTTGAAGTTTGCCTTAGTTTTATCAGTATTCTGATTGACAATAATTCTTTAGGGGTTTCCCTTGCTCATATTTATGAAAGTATTTATTTATTCATTTCTGAAATTTGCCCTGGTGAATTCAAATAGGTTTTGTTGAGTTGGCTAAAGTAATACAGGTGGATTTGTGTGTGTGTAAGATCTGACAACCAATGATCTTTCAACTGGAAGTATAAACCAAACAATGCAGCTTCAAAGAAAGTAGCAAAACATTTGTTTTGGACAATCTAAATGAAGAGGGGCTTGTTGTCAGAATACAGCGAGCTTGGAATCCTTCAAAAAGTATAAACTGTGCTGAAAAGTAGTGAACCAGCTGTGTAATTGGTCATTCCTGCTATTCCTAGTTGTGTACTCTGACATTCTTAAGGCAATAAGATACAGCAATGGCAGTCATTAGTTTTGACATGTCCTCTGACTAGAAGTTGTATAGTGTGCCACTGGCCCTAGGGGTTTTCTGCTATTCTGGTCCCCCGTGACCCTGAAGTGCATTAAGTGTGCTTAAACAGTCGAAAGAATATCTGCCTAGTCCTCTCACCTGTGACCTCTACCCATGTTTAGCTCAGATAATATCTTGTTAACATCTTGGTGTGGCATTCTTCCTCAAGCTGTGACCTTTCAGGAGTTTTTGGCGCTGAAACTATTTTGCTAACAAGCTGTCAAATACATGCACTTAACCTCTCCAAAATTCTTCTTGGAGCTGCAATTTTCAGATGTGAAGGTGAATGCAATGCCATCCATGGTTTTTGAGCATAGTGAAGCAGCATTTAAAGACTCAATTAAACCATTTTGTTTAATATGATAATCATAAAATACTCTTTGCCAAAAAAGAAGCTGCGCTTAGACAGAGACAGGCTTGAAAATCAGGAAAGTAATATATTACATTATGCTTCCAGATTGCACCTGCTTATCATATTAAATTGTTCCGAAGCCACAATGTTCACTTCATATCCATTAATTAGCACATCAAGGACATTTAACAGCTGACATAATAGTATATATATCACACATTTTTTACCTTCCTGTATTTCAGAGAAGGACAGTTAGTCATACGTGAACATGGATATTCCACAGGGAAATATAGTACTCTAGACTAGCTGGAGTCATGCCAGGCTAAACCTACGGGCCTTATCAAAAGGAAATTGCATGCTAGATCTATGAGGCTTATCCAAAGGACATTAACATTTGTATTTTTTTTGGACTAGCCAGGAGGAGAATTTGTGGAAAGTACACACAGTAATGAGCCTGGGGCCTCAGTTGGAGGAGGCCACACTTCTTTGTAAAGGAGAGCACGTTAGTAAGACCACTTTGAAGAAGACTTACTGATGACTTTCACAAACATACCTGAGGTCTTAACATTTGTTATTTCCATGTCTCCATTTATATTCAAATCCAAAAATAATACTTGGGGTCACTTGGGTCCGTCAGCCCATCCAGATTGCTGTAGAGTACACAAACTTTTGGGTGCCCTTCATAGGCTATTCTGCATGCCATTTTCAAGCATTCTCATAGTTTCTGATTTGTTCTTTAATGGCTTCTTGTTCACAGGTTCAGTTCAAAGTCCTATAGACCTTGAAGTCTGAACTCTCTGTCTCAAAAGAGATAGTTCTTACAGGAGTAACTCATGAAGATGAACGTATAGGTGTACTGTAATAACAGATATTTTGTGTTTTGTCATTCATCTCTATGTATTTAAAATCCAACATCTGTCTGTCTGTATGTTTGTATGCTTTTCATAAGAGAACTACGTGACGGATTTAGATCAGGTTTTTTTCTATAATTTGTTTGAACATTCCAGTTGATTTTGCTACCTATCTCATTGTGCTAAGTATTATAGTTTGCTTGTGTGGTAGAAGGACGCCGAGGAAGACAGGAGTGCAATTAATCAATGTTAGTTTATTAAAAGAAATAATAAACAGGTGAGTAGTATAAACTCTAACTTCCCCATCTTCAGGCTGCTTATATGGTTTTTTACCTCTCTGTGCCCTTTTCCAAAATATTTTTCCAGTTGCTTCAGTGTTTCCTCTTTTTGAAAGTTTTTTTGTATGTCATCACATTTTTATTTTTATTCTTAGGCATAGAACATTATTTTGCTAATGGTTGCTTTTAAGAAATTGCAAAACATTCCTTTGTTAACAGTTGTTGTCACCCTGCTTTAAATATTCTTGCTTACACACACACTTATATTAGTCAATTGCTTATATCAGTATATCAAAATCAGTATATTAGTAATACATATATTGTAGCACTGTATTGTATGTTGTAGCTTCCACACTTGCGGTACCGATTTATTTGCGCAAATCCGAAAGAGATGCAGCTGGGCCCTCCTCACTCACTCGCCAGCCTCAGGGCGTATGTTACATCCGCTTAGCTACCGAATGAGAGAATTACTTAACGGATTTAGATCTGGTTTTTTTCTAGAATTTCCTTGAACATTCCGGTTGAATTTGCGACTTTTCTCATCATGCTAAGAATCATAGTTCGCTTGCAGGGGCGATATATTAGTGCTAATCTTAGATAGAGGTTGTGGGCCGAGAGGAGGGGGAAGTGTGACGTCAAGAGTGGGGAGCTGGGCAGGGCCCTTCTCACTGTCCTGTTTCACTACTACGTGGGCGGAGCCGCGGGGGACAGCTAGTTTTATAATAATTTGGCTTAAATGTTCTGTTTTTTAAATTTTTTGTACAAGTTTCATTTTGATTCATTTTGGGAAAGTTTAATTTTACTGTTGTTTTTAGTTAATTTAGTTTACAGTTTTAGCTAACCTATTGTCTGGTGTCTCATGACTACACCATCTTGTTTTTCACATCATGCTCAGTATCTTACAAATTCATACAATTGTCAGTGGCATCGTCTCTTAGTGGAAAAACAATATTTGGTTTCACATAGCATAGTTCACTTATTTTCTGAGTAGGTTCTAGCGGTATGTCTGCTTTGACTTTTTGACTTTCATTTTGCTCATGATTTCTGATTAACATCTTGCCTTTTGATTCCTGGTTGCTTAGTTATTTTTTCATCTACCAGTTTTGACCCTTTTATGCCTCTGATTTTGTTATCTCTTTGTGTTTTCATCCTCTAACTGTAATCCTTGGGCACTTAACATGTCTCTTAGCAGTAAGACATATTTCTTCTCTCTTTGGGGTGATTATCACTGGTTCAATTCACGGCCTTCATAGGTGAACTACCTTTCTAGTGTGAGTCATTCTCAGAACTACATTATATGTTTTTTTTTAGGTTAATCTCAATGTTTGAGCTGCCTGTTTTATGTCTTTTGGTAATTCTTTCATATTCAACCACTTCCAGATAAGTCTTGCCAAGTGAAAATGGAGTATTCAGATGATCATTGCCGTTTCATTTCAGTCTTCTTCATATGCAGTATACCTTGATAGTTGAACAACCTGTCTCTCCTGATGATCTCACAGGTTCAATTAACAGTGTTCTTGTTCTCTGTTGTGAATCATCATAAAAGGTTAAAAGCTTTTTGTCACCATCAGGTTGAACTCATCTGTTGAGCTATCTGCTCCATTTATTATAAGTATTTATAATTTTATTTTTTTTGAAGTTGACTAATGATGATATGATTGTGATTTTAGATCGTCTCATTGTAACATTCCGAAAATAATACACACAGGTTTACTCTGTGATTTTACAATGTTTTCTAAAAGTCTAAAATAAGTTATATTCCTTTGATTTTCTGAAACTTTACAATACTGAAAATACAGATAAATTGAAAGACATAGAAAAGAGAACGATGAGCAAAAATATCCATTTATTTATTGCCTCAAACAGTGGCCAGTTTGTCAGCCTACACATGCCGTGACAGCTGCAGTCAGTCCTCGCTGATCCTGGTGTCATAATAGTGATGGAAGAACATTCAGCATCTTGGCAATCTATTCCTTCTTACTTCTGTTCAAAAGTGTGAAAAGCACGATTCAGAAGCAAGAGCCTGTCTGTGATGAAGCAACATCTTCAGTGTAAACCAACCCTGCTAAAGCAATGATAGATCTCTTTCAGAGATGGAATATATAACTTTTGGCATGCATGTTTCAAAATGAGCTGCTTCTGTGGAATATAAATTAACATTATTGTTGACAAATCATTGCATTTTTTTAATTTCCTGTGATTGCAGGTAGCAAAAATTAAGACGTATTGACTTTCATTGTACTTTACTTTAGTTTTAGCAGAAGAGCAAAGGTCAGAACCCAGTGGATTGTTACCATAGTGCAAATGTAGCAGGTAGGGCAATGTTTTTGGAGTCAGTCAATTGCAGTCCCTCACTGATTTTAAATTTTCATCAATTCAGATCGTTTCTTTGGACATTTAAAAAAACGTGTTTTAGCCAGGTAGGGCATGAGCCCTTAATGTTAATGTAAGACAAAGCATATTGCCTCCACATGCTCTTCAAAGAACAAATACCCTTGTCTGGAGTGCAGTCATACAACTAGAAAACAGTGATAGTGAGGGCAAGGATGAAAGTAAATTATGGCTATGGCATTACTGATTTATAGATAGATGAAACTGTATTTGTCCCCACAAGGAAATTTGGATTTTTATAGGAGCTCTTTAAATAAATAAATACATAAATAGATAGATAAATATATGTACACACACACTATGGTCTGAACACACACCAGAATGACTAAAAAGTAAGAAAAATAAAAAAGAAAAGATAAGAAAACCTCTGACTTGACAGTCCCAGTCCCAGTGATGTGTATTACTGTTGATATAAAGGAGCCCCAGTAGCGTTTCTTGACACACTTCTGCTGAGGTCCTCCATTGTAGTGTGTCAGAGAGAGAATGTGCAACATTGTTCATAATGACACTCAGTTTTGTTTTATTTCTCTCCTATGCTGCTACCCTCCAGGGTTCCAGAGTGCATCCCATAATAGAGCATGTCCTTTTAATTAGCTTTTTGATTTGGTGGGTCTTTCTTGGAGCGATGTTACAGCTTAGAAAACCTCACTGGCCATCACAGAGTTGCAGAAGATGTGAAGGATGTCACAACCCACATTAAAGGAATTCAGTCTCCAAAGGAAGAAGAGACTACTCTGCTCTTTTGTATACAGTTCTTCTGTGTGATTAGACCACTTCAACCTGCCATTGATGTGGACCCCCAGGTACCTGTAGGAGTGCAACACCTCAACATCCACTTCCTGAATAGTGACTGGACATAGGGGCACTTTGGTGTAGCGAAAGTCTGTAACCAGTTCCTTGGTTTTGCTGATGTTAACATGCAGACAATTCTCTTTGCACCAAGAAACAAAGTCTGTCTTGTCCTCCTTGTCAATGCACCTCATAATTGCAGAATCATCTGAGAATTTCAGATGTGTTCATAATAAAGAGAAAAGGAGACAGAACTGTTCCCTGTGGTCTCCAGTGTTGCTCACATCCCTATCAGAAAAAAAATTACAGTGTTATTTGGGGGTCAAAGAAATTGTTTTTTTTTTTGGTATAATTGGATGTCTCCTAACACTCTCTAAAAAGGAATATAAATCAGGCAAGCTGAAACAGGGACCTGGTACAGATAACCATTGTAACTCTGCTTTCATTGTGTATCACAAACCTTGTTCTGGTGGTGGAGGAGAGCTGATGAAAAGCTCAGTTTGTCCACATGGGTTTTCTCTTTGTACTTTGGTTTCCGTCCACATCTCAAACAGGTCAGGCTGTTTGGTGGTTCTGAACTGGTGCATTGTAATTAATTTTTAAGATTGTGGATGAATGTATCTTACTGTGGATGGCTGTTGTTTCTTGCCTTGAACCAAATGCTCACTACCTCCATTGCCTGGTTGGAAGATGGCTGTATGTGCTGTTTAGCTTTACCAAGGCAGTTATCTAATGATGTAATAGGAGAAGTATTATTAAGGATTAAGTCGAGTTTTGCCCTCCTATACAGAAGTGTTTTTTCCAGAGTTGGCTTCTTCTTTGTGTACTTCCCACGAGAACAGGCTTCCACCCAACTGTGACCTTGTACTGGAATTTGCAAGTTTATAAGATGGATAGGTGAATAATTCATTTAATGGTTGTGCAAACTTGTCTGTCAATAATGATGATAATGACATAAAGAAGACAACACGTCAATTTAGATTTTAGGAAAGAACAGATATTTTCTGATGATGAGTGCAGAAGCTTGAACTGTGGACAATACCATTTATTAGTCGGCATTTTCGTCAGCCCTACTTGAATTGCCACCCTCTGCATACAGTGCTAGTGACAGCAGAATACGAAGCGAGAGCCTAATGATTTGAGTGTGGTACAGCCTGAGGATCATTAGATGTTTGCCATTGGGCACAATTCACAGTTTGACTGATTAAAGAAATGGCAGCTGAACTGGTCCTAGCCTATAAATATGTAATAATAAACGAAATCAAAATACTGAACCTATTCAATAAAAGATAATGAGTGATAGTGGACTGTCACATTGAGAACAGGAAAGGAATTTTAAATGAGCCTCACCACCTACTGCATGTCCCATACTGACTTATCATTCTGATCTGCTTTTTGATTTGTCTGCGTTGATTTTTGCTCATCGCTTACAGCCTCTAGGCCTTCTGGGCTGTCTACAAAGAAAGTATTTTTGTGAATCTTGGATGGTAAGCCAAATTATCCAGAGAGAAAAAATGTTGTATTGTGTTGAATTTATTTTCTTTAAAACTGTTTGGACTTTCAAGATCTAGGAAGTTTCCATTTCAAAGTAGGAAATAGAGAAACCTGAGTAAATGTAAATCCTCATCAGGCCTGCGAGGCCGGCAATATAGATTTGTGCTGACCTACATAGAAGAATCGAACTGTGGTGTTGTACACATGTTAATTAGAGCATCTGTCCTGCTTGGTTTGGTTCTGCTCATACAAATGAAGTGCAAGTTGAGCCCAACTGGTCTGTGTGGCACTAAGGAAGGTGCTAACAAATTCTATTCGCATAATTAGCATACTGATAACATGTTTGTGATCTGTGTGTCAAAGAAGCAAAAACGGAAGAAGGGATAAAAAGTAACAAACAAGCAGGGCCATGAAGTGGGGATGTTGTCACCCCTGTGAATATCTCTGAGTGCACAGCATCTTTAATGATCGACAATCGACCACTGGCATTATGACAACTGCTCTCGTGACAATTGCTGTTTGTTGCACAGAGAAGAGACCTTATTAAAGCTGGCCTAGTTTTGCAGTCGCTGTCCATGGTGCTCCTTCCCCTTGTCTCATCCCCCTCATAGTAAGAGCATTTTGAACTCGCCTGGAATTAAATTGCACTCCAGTTAATTTAAGCTAGAGAAAATAACAAAAGCAAAGCTTTCAGGAGATCATTTATTTTCTAAATACAGGGCACCTTTCCATATCGACTGTTATGCAGAGTTTATGGCTGCCCCTGTGTTGCTGGCTGTAATCAGCCTTCCATTCTGCTTTCTTATGGAAGCAAGCACTCCTATTAGGGTGTTATCATGCATGCAGACAGGCACGTAAAAGAACTGCGGATAGAAGTCATTCAAAATGAGAGCCATGTAAGTGGTGCTGAAGATCACTTACAAGAAACAGTGAACTCCTTACACTATTTTACAGTATATGGTAAGAGTTCTGTGAAAGATGTCCAGACTATTTATAGGTCAAGTGTAGTTCAGAAAACTTTCTCCCGATCATTTCTCTAGTATTCCCAATCACCTTTATCGCTTGCACGATCAGTTTTATCACTTGATGGTGGCAGCAGAATAACCTTAGAGAACCTTGTGTATTAATATGACTCACACTCTAATGTAGCCCACTTACTTTCTTCATTGCACTAGAATGAACACAACTTACTTGCATATAGTGTTTAATACATTAATTTTATATAACAGTATATGTCATATCAACTGAATTTTTTACAATGTATAAGTAGGGTCCTGAAAATATAAGAACTTTATGTGAGAAAAGTGTTCACAAATGATTTTCAATCTAACAGTGAATTTGCTTAGTATCTATCTATCTATCTATCTATCTATCTATCTATCTATCTATCTATCTATCTATCTATCTATCTATCTATCTATCTATCTATCTATCTATCTATCTATCTATCTATCTATCTATCTATTTTACAGTATATGGTAAGAGTTCTGTGAAAGATGTCCAGACTATTTATAGGTCAAGTGTAGTTCAGAACACTTTCTCCCGATCATTTCTCTAGTATTCCCAATCACCTTTATCGCTTGCACGATCAGTTTTATCACTTGATGGTGGCAGCAGAATAACCTTAGAGAACCTTGTGTATTAATATGACTCACATTCTAATGTAGCCCACTTACTTTCTTCATTGCACTAGAATGAACAGAACTTACTTGCATATAGTGTTTAATACATTAATTTTATATAACAGTATATGTCATATCAACTGAATTTTTTACAATGTATAAGTAGGGTCCTGAAAATATAAGAACTTTATGTGAGAAAAGTGTTCACAAATGATTTTCAATCTAACAGTGAATTTGCTTAGTAGTAGACTGCAGACAGGAGAGTCAATCATCTATCCCAGGGCCATTGCATACACAGTAGTAACAAACTCTGGATAGATTGCCAATCCATTACAGTACACATTCACAGACAGTTTAGAATTGCCAGCTAAACTAACCCATATAGCTTTGGGATTTTCATGGAAAACTAGGCCACCTGGGAGAAAAACCCATACTAATAAGAGGAGAGCATGCACACTCTACACATGGCAGTGACCAATCCAAGAATAGAATCTAAGACTTTGGTGCTGTGAAATATATTCATATAAGTCAAGCAAAAAGACACCTTTTCTTGCCTGAAGAAGGGGCCTGAGTTGCCTCAAAAGCTTGTATATTGTAATCTGTTCAGTTAGCCAATAAAAGGTGTCATTTTGCTTGACTTCTCACCACATCTATACAACACCCTAGTACAGTGGAACCTCAGTTCACAACCATAATTCGTTCCAAAACTCTGGTCGTAACCTGATTTGGTTGTGCACTGAAGTAATTTCCCCCTTAGGATTGTATGTAAATACAATTAATCTGTTCCAGACCGTACGAACTGTATGTAAATATATTTTTTTTAAAGATTTTTAAGCACAAATATAGTTAATTATACCATAGAATGCACAGCGTAATAGTAAACTAAATGTAAAAACATTGAATAACACTGAGAAAACCTAGAACAACAGAGAAAACTTAACACTGCAAGAGTTTGCGCTATAGCGCTACGAACTGCTCGCTAAAAAACACTTTTTTTTAATGAGTTTTAAGCACAGGGAAAAAAATGAACATTTGAAAAATCCGTAATTTAATAAACCACCAAGAAAAGTAACATTGCAACAATGCAATCTATGAGCTGATCGCTGTAAACAGAAGTGAAGTGGAGGTTAAAATCCAATAGAAAAAAGTCTTCATTAAATACAACAACATTAAAACAATGCTGGAATCTGTCTCTTTAAAAACAAGCCCTTATGCGGCCAGCCCTCTCTCTCGCTCGCTCTCACTCTCTCTCTCTCGCGCACGTGTGTGTGTCTTTCTCTCACATGTGCTCGTGCGCGTGTGTTTCTTGCTCATGCGTGTGTCTCTCTCGAGCGTGCACATGTGTGTGACTCTCTCGTGTGCGCGTGTGTGTGTCTCTCTCTCTCGCGCATGTGTCTGTGTGTGTCTCTCTCGCGTGTGCGTGTCTCTCTCTCGCGCGCGCATGTGTGTGTGTGTGTCTCTCGCGTGTGTGTCTGTCTCTCTCTCTCTCGCGCGTGTGTCTGTGTGTGTCTCTCTCGCTCGCTGCACAGGGAGAGACTGAACACGTGCGGAAATCATCGGCGTGCACAAACCGAAAGGGAAATTGGCTTGTTCGTATACCGAGTGTGTGGTTGTGAACAGATGCAAAAGTTTGGCAAACTTTTTGGTCGTAAACCAATTTGTACGTGTTCCAAGACATTTGTGAACCGAGGTTCCACTGTACTACAGATATATCAGTTTGTAAGGGTAGCCCAAACCCACAACAAAAAAACTAAATACCTTATAATCTCAAAAATGCTTTGATGGATTTGAGTGAAATTTGGTGATATTAAAGAACATTTTTTTAATTGACATGTTTTTTTTTAATTTCTTTATATATGTCGGTAATAAAGCTGTAACTAGTGGGGCATTCTTAGGCAGCACATCCTTTCCTGCTTTATCTGTGATCTCACAGAGAAATGGGGCATGCAATTTGTGCAAATGGAAGCCACAAGCAGAACACCGCCACTGTATGAGCTGATGCTGTAATTGTGCAGAGAAATTAGGCTGGTTGTGAGTGAAAAGGGGCAGTTGCCCTGCACAGGAAAAAGAGAAAATAAGATGTGAAGTGGATAAACGAAAGTTAGCCAAACTTAAGTCGTGGTTAGCAAGTTGCCTTGAAGGGTACATGCAGTACTCCCTATTCTGTCGGCTTCTTCTTACTCCTATCAGTGAGGTATAAAAAACATTCAAATTCAAACTGGATTGAATTGTTGAGTGCTCTTATATACATAAACCACAAAGAACAGGGGTTGAGGATGGTAAAATACATGCAGTGTTGTGGAGAACAGAGGTGTCCCATTCGAGGTCAGACTGCAATGTGATGCTATGCTCCAGTTCACAAAGCATAAACAGGCAAGTGCTAGTGCAGGTCATCAGTCCACTACAAGCTGGGAGCAAAGGTATGTCTTGATCAGTTTAAATCCCTGCACAGCTGACTAAAGGGGTCCCCCACGGAAAGAACATAGAAGAGGTGGACATTGTACATAGTTCACATTATTAGTTCTTAGGGAGACCAAGGGTTCATGTCCCGTATCTTCTCTGCATTGAGTTTGCATGTTCTTCCCCTGTCTGCATGGGTTTCCTCCAGGTGTTCCAGTTTTCTTTCACAGTCAAAAGACATGCAGATTAGGTGGACTGGCAATGCTAAATTGGCCATGGTACATGTATGTGTGTGTTCACCCTGCAATGGGCTGGTGTGCTGGCCAGGGATAATTCTTGTGTCCTATGCTTGCTGGGTTAGGCTTCAGCTCACTCTCAACCAAACACAGGATTAAATAGTCTTTGAAAACGGTGTGGTATTGTATGTTCAATCGTAAGGACCTCCAGTTAACTAGTAATATTAGGCCTGGGTGAAAAAAACAAACAAACAATAAAACCATGTCATACAGGAAAGTACTCAACAACCGAAGCCCATTGTCTTAGGAAATTTCCAAGGCAAAGCTAGGTAACACAGCTAGTACCTTCATAAGGGGATGTTTTTTTATTAGAATTAAAATTTATTATGAGATTTGATTTGGGTTCTCCAACATAAAATTGATTTTTATGACATCTGAACACGAGAGTGTGTTTTTTTTTCAATGAAATCTTAATCTAAAATGTTCTTGTGAAGATAATTTTATATGTAATCACAATATGAGAAAGTTGTTTCATGAAAAATAATTCATAAACTCTCCAGATTAGAATGATTTTAGTTTCAAATTGTGCCTTGATGCTGTTTGTGACAATGGTCTCTCTTACATCTGAATACATTTTGTCTGAAATTTGTACATTGATTTTATTTAGAAAATTGTTCACTCAGATGAGAATAATTCTTGAATTACCGTATATACTCATATTTAAGTTCTCCCGTGGATAAGTCAGGGCTTGACTTTACCATATAATTTCTGGTATTTTATAATGTCGGTCGTATAAGTTGAACGCGGAAAACTCACACTATTGGTCCAAGAGATTATGATATGCTAACGCCCACCTGAGAGAGTAACCACAGAGCACACGGCCTTTCTTTTCTATGTATTGTGCCTATGTGACCACACGGTAATTCCCAAACTATTCCAAAGCGACATTTTTCACTGTTTTGTGTTTTTTGTCTCTTACACCCTCATACACCTTTATCATAAGAGCATCCCTTATCTACGATGGAGCGTTCGATCAGAAGAAAATATGAAGCTGGTTTTAAATTAAACGTCATTGAAGTGGCGAATGAAATTGGTAACTGCACTACTGTTAAAAAATCAATGTGTCTGAGAAACTGGTGCGAGATTGGATGAAGCATGAAGATGTAAAAAAAAAAAAATTAAGTGTCGCATTTTTGAACGGGCGTATAAGTCGGGGTCTAATTTTGTGATCGATTGTTCGGGTTTCAAGACCCGACTTATACACGAGTATATATGGTAAATCCCAGTTTAAGAATGAGTTTAAGTAAAGAAAACCTTAGCATATAGTATATCCCTGACCAGATAATTATTTATTAAGTTGAATCCAAACTTGAGAATATTTATTACAAAATCTCATGATAAAAATGATGTTACACAAAATGGGTCTCCCTAATGAAAAAAAAAATTAAATCCACCCATTATCAAATGAACTCAGTACAGTTCAGGGTTGTGGGGACAGAATCCTATGCACCCGCACTAGGCACAAGATATTCACAAGTCAGGGATGGGATGCCAGTCCCCACATTTTCTACTCTGCTTATTCAGTTCAGCCAAGGAGCTACTATTTGACATGCCAATTCTGGGTCTAAGGTGAGAACCAACAATGGACATAATGTCGTCCATCATGAGAAAGCAGCAGATAATGAGATCATACATTAAATGAGAATCAAAATGCAATTTTGTTGTGCCATTTTATTGCTAAAACTGTCAGAGCTCCTAAAAGACATATGTGGTAGTAACTTTTCCCTAGCCAACACTTTGACTTGTTAACTTCCTTTTGTGCTTCTCTGTGTATGTAGTTTATATAGTTAGACTGCTACCATTACCTGCTGCCTTCTCTTTCTCACTGAGTAACCTATCATGAAGTTCTTTGTTATACTTTACTGTTCACAAATATGTCTGTTTCATGATGTGCTGCCATCTTGGTACCATGTGACCTATGCCATTGACCACGGGGACTATAGCATTCTGTCTGAAGAGACAACTTATGCCTGTCTCTCTACATATCACTATATTCCTCAGTTGGAGTTTGAGTGGTACATGGCTTAGGCACCATATTATCCTTAAATAACCTGAAATGACCATTACTGGATCACTTGGATGCATTATGAATGTAATCTATTGGTGTTAAATAAAAAAGATGAAAAGTGTGGGAATTAAAATGTTGTATGGATCTATCTATCTATCTATCTATCTATCTATCTATCTATCTATCTATCTATCTATCTATCTATCTATCTATCTATCTATCTATCTATCTATCTATCTATCTATCTATCTATCTATCTATCTAATTGATTTTATGAAAAGGCTATTGCAAATTGGTGGGTTGTGGGAACCTAGGAGGCTGAAAGTAAAGACAAGTGTTACCATCACCATAGGTATGAAAGGTGATAGCTAGCTGATACCACTTAGCACCCATTTTTTGCCACAGACACTCTCTTGGGCATGCTGTAAATGCCACCCACCTGTATCATCCCAACTTGCCTGAGGCTGAGTCTTGTCACACCATCCTTCTACCCTTGTACTATTAACACTTGGCATTTGATTCTTATATCTACTTAACCTTTCCTGTTCCTCTTTGCTGATTACAAATCACAACCCCTTTAACACCAAGTGAACTCCCTTGTTTGTCTGCATCAAAATAATGCCATTTTGATATTATTATGGAAAACTGCATGCTTCTGCAGAGCTTTCCCCAAATCTCCAGTTTTTGATGTATGCTGGGATTTTTTCACGTTGACTGTGAATTTGTTGCGCCACGCTTTTGAGAAGCTCAGGAACATGCATGTACAAACTTTACTATGATGTCATCTTTGCATGTATGTGTAAGCATGTGCACTTCTTGTCGGCTGAAATATCTAGGAGCATTTAGGCATGTTCTTGTTATTACAGTGTGTGTTTGGTGTTTTTAATGGTGCCTAATATGTTCCTTGTGTCAGGACAAAGCAGGTGCTTTTCCTTCTTTCTTTCTTTTTTTTTGCTTTAAACTAGAAGTTGCCACTTGGTGGTACTCAACTGGTTCCTTTGCTGTCAATGCTTATTTGGAGGACATTGTTGTTACAGTAAATGCTTGAGACATGCCTGTAGTTAGGCTCTTAATTTAAATGTTGCTTCGGGGTTTTGTGATGGGAACTGCTGTGAATTTCTTTTTCAGTCCGAAGACATACCAGCTGCTTTGTATTTGCCTGTATGTGAAAGTGTGTGTCTATTTATGAACTGCAGGTGACCGGCAAGTCCAGCTTATGCCCAGTATTTGCTTTAGAGACTTCTTCATCGTGTTTTGAATACCTAACCTTTAATAAAATGTGTCTTTTCCACAAGAGTTTCACAGAAATGTATTTTTTTAATAGAATCCTTCGTGGAAAAAACCTGTATCAAACCAGATATATATCTCCAGATCCCAAGAATAATTATTTTTTTAAGTTACATAATACTTTTCAGGGTGATTACAACCTCAAAAAATGTATTTAATGTAATAGTATCACACAATCTAAAACAATATTTTTAGAATAGTTGAACAGGCAATTTAAATGGCTAACTCACTGTCACACAGCAAGGCAATTCAATACAATTGAATTCCTGTATAGCACTCTTCAATGAGTACATGCTCAGATAACTCTAATGCAATGACGGTAAGTGTTACTACATTTACATATACTGTATGAACACACTAATTAAGGTAAAAGAAAAGTGAGCAGTGGGATTCTGGGCTACAAGTCCAGCATCTTTTATGCCGGGCCATAATGTGCCTGTGCTGCACAACTTAGGAGTCTCGTTCTTACGTTTGTCAGTTATTCTGTGTTACAGTTTCAAAGATGACGTATCACTGTGTGTTTTCTTTTTTTTCTGTGGTTATTTTAGCTTCAGTGTTCTGATCTGTAATGATGGTTTCTATGGTAATGGGTACGATGGCTGAATGATGCATGTGTGAATATGATGGCCTGCCAGGACTCGCTATTAACTGGGCTCTGTCTGCACTTTAGTGGAGAACTGCTTTCAGTAGTGCTGGGGTAAGTGTGAAGCTGTTATATGAACAGTATGGACGTGTATGACGCTCCAGGCTTATGTGTTGACCAAGGTCTGTGTACTTGTAAGGCATGATGGAGTAATGCCAGCAGGGTGAAGAAACAGTTAAACAGACAGCAGCTCCTCACAAATCATGAATTTTCTTATGTAAGAAATCTTATTATTATTTTCAAATGCCTGAAACCAAACAACATTTTAGTAATTTAAACTAGATTAATAATTGCTTATTTCAGAACTCTCTCAGCTGCTTTCTCTCTGTACTCCAAGAGCTTAATCACTTGCTGATTCCTACACACTCCAACGCCTCATTCTCTTTTTAGTATACTGGAAGAAGCCCACTTGCTTTCCAGTCTTCTGAACTTTCTCCCTTGTCTTGCAATCATATACACACCTATGTCAGCTTTTCAACTCCAAGAACATCAGCAAAGCTACTCTCAACATTTTTGAGAGCACTACAGTTGAGCAAGCTGAGTTACTGTCTCTTCATCTTCTTCAACTGTTGGACTGTTTCCCCTTCCATTGGTAGCCAAGTCCTTCAGTTTTGCTCATCCAAGAACCTTGTGAGACACCTGACCAGAGTAGGTAAACACAGTTAACTACTGCACCACCACCACCCTATCGAAGCACCTTGCTGTCCCTACGTTGATGGATTGAAGTCCACATGACACATCATCATCAAATTCTTCCATGTGAACCCTGAATACCATGAGGACTGATTGAGGTCATGTATGTTAGGTAGAATGTCTAGAGGGGACTGGGCAGCCTCATGGCCTAGGAACCCCTGCAGATTTTGTTTGTTTCTCCAGCCGTCTCTTTTTTTTTTGTTTTTTTATTCTATGTTAATTAGTATTGCCTAATTGTATTTTTTATATTTTGTCTTTTTTCTCTTTCTTCATCCTGTAAAGCACTTTGAGCTACATCATTTGTATAATAATACAATAAATATTGTTGTTAAATTATTTTTCATTTTCATTTTATGATCAGGGGCGGCACGGTGGCGCAGTGGGTAGCACTGCTGCCTCGCAGTTGAGAGACCTGGGGACCTGGGTTCGCTTCCCGGGTCCTCCCTGCGTGGAGTTTGCATGTTCTCCCCGTGTCTGCGTGGGTTTCCTCCGGGCGCTCCGGTTTCCTCCCACAGTCCAAAGACATGCAGGTTAGGTGGATTGGCGATTCTAAATTGGCCCTAGTGTGTACTTGGTGTGTGGGTGTGTTTGTGTGTGTCCTGCGGTGGGTTGGCACCCTGCCCAGGATTGGTTCCCTGCCTCGTGCCCTGTGTTGGCTGGGATTGGCTCCAGCAGACCCCCGTGACCCTGTGTTCGGATTCAGCGGGTTGGAAAATGGATGGATGGATGGATGGATTTTATGATCAGGTTTTTTTTTTTTTATAGGGGCGGCATGGTGGCGCAGTGGTAGCACTGCTGCCTTGCAGTTAGGAGACCCAGGTTCACTTCCCAGGTCCTCCCTGCGTGGAGTTTGCAAGTTCTCCCCATGTTTGCGTGGGTTTCCTCCGGGTGCTCCGGTTTTCTCCCACAGTCCAAAAACATGCAGGTTAGGTGCATTGCTGATTCTAAATTGTCCCTGGTGTGTGCTTGGTGGGTGGGTGTGTGTGCGCCCTGCGGTGGGCTGGCGCCCTGCCCGGGGTTTGTTTCCTGCCTTGTGCCCTGTGTTGGCTGGGATTGGCTCCAGCAGACCCCCATGACCCTGTAGTTAGGATATAGTGGGTTGGATAACGAATGGATGGATGGATCCATTTTTTTCACCTATGGCTGTTGCTTTTATCTAGCATACAAAATGCCAAAATCAAGAGGGGTTTCAGATTGAACTTGAGTAGTGTGAAAGTAGAACTTCAAATCAGCATCAATCTTTCTCAAGTTTACAAAACCATATGCAGTACATAACATCCCCGGATGGCCCAAAAGGTGTGGAAGCACTGTTAGAACCTAATACATGCTAAAAGTTGCTCTCATTGCTAATACCTTTAACATCGTTAGGGTAATGGCAGATGTCATGCTGATTAAAACCCTTAATCACTGGTATGAATGGAGTGACTGAGAAGTGAACAAAAGGGGATCACAGAAAGGAATTGAGATGAACGGGTTTATATATATACAGGTGCACAACTGAGCATAGCTCAATATGCATTCAGAAAACTGAAAACTAAATGCCAAAAAACTGAGATGTAGGGTTTCTTTTGTGGTCTTTTATGTACCATTGGCAGTAGCACCTTTTTACATTTATAAACTACTAGCCGTCCCCTGCGACTCTGGCCACGTAATAGTGAAACAGGACATTGAGGAGGGCCCTGCCCGGCTCCCTGTTCCATGCTTCCCCCAACCCTTGGCCTGCTGCTCCTACAAGCAAACTATGATTCATAGCGTGATGAGAGAAGTCGCAAAATCAACTGGATTGTTCAAGCAAATTATAGAAAAAAACTTGATCTAAATCCGTTAAGTAGTTCTCTCATTTGCTAGCTAAGTGGAGGTAACGCCCTGAGGCTGGCATATGTGTGAGGAAGGCCCTGCCTCCCTCCCCATGGCTCACTGCATGTCTCTCAGATTCACGCAAAAAAATCGGTACTGCAAGCGAACTATGATACATAGTGCAATGAGAGATGTCGTGAAATCAACCGGAATGTTCAAGCAAATTATAGAAAAAAAACCCGATCTAAATCCGTTATGTAGTGAAAACCAGACAGACAGACAGACAGACAGACAGACAGACAGACAGACAGACAGACAGACAGACAGACAGACATGGATTTTATATAGAGAGAGATAATGGACAATCACACAAGCTGACAAATAAAAGAACAATTTTTATGTGTGTTGTGATTTTCAATAGGCAAAAAAGTGAGAAAGAATGCGTACCTATCACACATTATGGGATCATATTTAATATGCTTATTCACCACTCATTAGACACTCCATTTGTAGGTACATTGTGAGATGCTTGGCTATAGTTCACTAATGTGCACCCATTGTAGGCCTCGAGAAAAGTACTTAACTTGTAAACGCTCCAATTATATGAATAAAAGGTAAGCTCCATCATTGTGGTTTTCAAATACTATTTTTGGTGAAATCTCAGACTAAGCAAAATGTCCATTTGCTTGACTTTCTCCTTGTAATGGCAGCTAGCTAAGCTGTGTTTACAATACATTCTCTTTAAAATCAAAATAAAAAAAAAACTTTTTTTCCCCTAAGACAGCTCTGCAAAAGTATGCTGAGTGTCCTGTAAAAGGTAAAAGACAGGAGCATCCAGAAATTAAAAAATAATGCAACCTGGGTAGCAGTATGTGTTATTCTTCAAAGACCTGAAATGGCAGGTGGTACAGCAGTTGCCAGAAATGCCTGGTCATACGTTGAAAGAGAGGCAGAGGCTTTAAATGACTGGAAAGCATTTTGGGAAAGAATGCAGCCCTTTTGAGGTGATAACCCTGGGAGTGATCACATGGCTTGGCTGAAAGTGACCCTGGGGTTTAAAGCCACCTCAAGCAACAAAGACTATTGAGTCCGGAGTCAGGAGACGAGCAGGGACAAGAGCTCAGTTGGTGTAGAATGCATATAAAGTTGAGCTATTATTATTTACGGTTTTATGTTTGTCTGACTGCTTTTTCCAGGGCAGATTACAAGATTAGGATACACTGCAATTGGTTATATACAATGAACTAATGAGTCAATCAAATGAGCTGCCCTTATATGTTGCTTAGTTGAGCAAGTCAGCCCGGCACTTGGCTTGCACAAACTTTGAATGAACTTTACCCTCTGCTTGATTCATCTGCTTGCATTATGCATTACAAACCCAAAGGTTGGTCTATCAAATGCAAAGTAAGATGTTGGCTACAGACATCACAAGTGGTGCAGTACAATTGTTCTAGATGTTGAAGTATTTTTGTTTGTTACTCATGTGGATCTCATACTGTTTGCACAGTTATTCTATTTCCCTATTTTGTCACAAGCATGTTGATGCTACTTTAATATACCTGCTGGAAGTCGGTCTGTCCAATGCTTTGCTTCATTTGCTGTGTTCCCTACTTTGCTTTTACATTCTTGTCACATATTCTGACTTTTGCTTTCCTCTGATTTTGATTCAAAGCAAAAAAAGATCCATTTTAAACCTCTCAAATTCTCCTTAGTTATGACTCCGGGTCAATGTTCTTCCATTATCAGCAGCTGCAGGGAATTCTCTTTATTTATTTTTTTCTCCTTGGCAGCCTGGTACGTAATCAATAAGAGGACAAACAAGGGAAAGTTAGAATTTATTATTTTAAGTGGGTGACTGAAGAATTTTGTTTGATGAAACCTCCGGGGCTTTAGATGCTTTTGATAATATCGTTAGTAAAAATTTGGTGACATTATAGAACTGTGGAGTGGCATAGAGACCCAGTGATTAGTACTGTTTTGCACCTCCCAAATCCTGAGTTTGAATGTCAGGCTAGACACTGTCTGGAATTTTCATGCTTTCCAAATGTCTGCCTGAGATTTTTCTCCTTGTCTTAAAGAGGTTAGTGTAAGGTATGATTGATGACTCTACATTTGTTTCCCCATGAGTAAGTGTGTTTATGTGGCTACGTATGTCCTGTGATGGACCTGTACACTATCAAAGCTTGTTTTCTGTACTGCAAACTGATGCTGTCTTCCCCATTGATCCTAAATTGGGTAAAACAGGTGCAGACAATGGTTGGATGGTAGCATTGAGTTGTTAATAAATTTTGTAGCCCTACTTCTAACACTATCTGTGTGTCCCACCCTTCTTGGTGGTTTGATGATGGTTTAACTATCATGAAGCAGCTGCTCTGTTTCTCCAAGCTGGTAAGAAAGACTCCTCTTTGCCTTTACCATGCACTTTTCTAATCGGACGTACCCCTTCTGGTTTTTATATAAATTTAGTGTTTTGTTTTATTGTAAATCTTTGCAGAGTTTAAGCTTAATTCTGCAGTGTGGGATTTACCCATCTTGCACTTCAAATGACTATTCTTTCGACTGAAATTAAAAAATAAAATCCTTATTCATGTACTGAACAAAATTGTTCATGTTGGTAAAAAAAAATAAAGATTAAAAAAGAATAACTTATATTTCCCATTATGATCTGAAAGGCCCTATTCCAGTATGAAGCATATCCTCAGCACATTTTAGTTTTACAAAACTATTGGCTGCAGCCAGTCTGCAGGTAAAACGCAGTATCAAATCGACAAAGCCATGCATATTTTCTCTCGTAAATCCTCAAGCTCCCCAATTAAGTCATTCACAAGGAGCCACATGTTTGCTCTGCTTAAGCTTTGATGGACACTATGATACTATGACAGATGCCCTACTATAAAAAATCATATAGCCTGATAGTCACTGGGTAATTTAGCACAAACATGACTGTCTCCTGCTTTTATAGCTGTTATCGTTTACAGTGAGAAAGAACATGGATCCACGTGTTTGCTAGGGGACTTAAAGTAACTCTACTTGGACCTAAATCTTGTTATTTCCTTGCCCTGTGTGCATATTATTCATTTAACTGATCCAAATAAAATGGATATGATGTGGACACTATGACCCATTGTGACGATGTGGATTCCACTTCATGCTCCCAGTTGAACCCGACACAGTCGGTAATGTAACCAGATGAGCTGGACAGTGAAGACATCACGAAGCAAGGGGGTGGTGCAAAAAGGTGCAAAGTGCTTTTATTAAAACAATCCAACAAAACAGTGTCCAAATAAATAGTGCAGTGCAATCCAAATGTTATTCAATTAAAAAATAATCCAATAAAAAGGTAAAAATCCCAGGCGTTAAAACAAGACTAAAACGAGATTAAAATCCTTCTAACAACATTGGGGTCACACCTGCCAAGCTCTGTTCCTTCCCAGTCTCTCCAGTTCTTTCAAGTTATGCTCAGCGGGCGAGACTTCAACCACCACGTTCCTCACACTACCAACACCCGTCCAGGCTGCCTCCGCCGGCATCTGCCTGATTGTTTGGGGTCAGTTGTCCTCCAGTCTTCCTTCTCGCACTCGAAGTTGTCGCTTGGATCCCTACTTCGGACCTGTCCCCGATCGTACCCACTCTTCTATTAACTCAGTGGGCACAATCCTGTCCCAAGAGCGCCGATCACTGTGGGACCCCTGACTGCTCTGACCTTTCTCTTCTTCAGCTGGCTGGCTTGTACACTCTTTTCCCCAATGCTGCTCTCTTGCTCTTTGCCTCTTCCTTTCTTTTACCATTCCCCTTTGCGCCACGCGCTTCTCCTACTTATCCTGGGGACGTGGCTCAGGTGTGGTGATTAACAGCTCCCGGCTTCAATTACGGATGCGGACGATTCCTCACCTGTGCACATAAGCAAGGAAACGCTCCGGATCATGTAGCGTCCAGGAACTGCTCTGGGCACACTACCACATCCTGTTTTTAAGCTGCGTGTGCAGCGATTATTTATTTAAAAACTGGCTTTTATATCACACCCATATTTAGTATGTTCTTTCTAAATAAAGTTATGAGACTTTAAAAGTACTTGAAGTTTGAGACATGGGATGTCCTGACTGATCAAGTGTAATAGCTCTGGGATGTAAAAATTCTTTATGTGGCATTAGAAATGAAGACTCTGCAACATGTGCTGAAGCTCATATTCCAGGCAAGTGTATGCTCCTGAACTTAAATATTAGTGTAGAGCAGGGCAGGTTACCATGGACCTAGAAATCTGTAGTAAGTTTGGTAGTCTTTCTGAGTGAGGTACAAAAAGCTGTGATGTAAAATGGTGGAGGCCCTTGCCCCAGATGGTAATAAAATGGGTTCCTAAGCAAGTAATTAAGTAGGACTAGAGTAATTTTTCAGTCTGAACTGGGGTTAGCAAGTGTGGTGCCACCTTGATTATGTAGCAGACTTTCTAACCTGGCCTAGCTGTGCAAATCAATTTTATCAGATGCATCCTAACAATATAAAAGGCATGTTATGCAGTGAAAAAATTTCAGACTTCCCTTTTTCTGATTCCATTTAGAGCGCTAACTTTGTGTAGACTAAATTTTCTGTTAACAGAAGGAAGCTGTGAAGGTTGACGATGCCTGCTGAGCGGTAGCAGCCATTGGTCCAGCTAATGATGCTTGTGTTTTAAGGAGTTGCTTCCCTTTCTTTTTCTTTCGTTTCCCCCCCATGTGTCCAGGCAGATTGAATCTCTGATTAAAGAGGATTTTTCTTCCTTTTGAAGAAAAGCTGCATTTTTCTTTTGGCTCTTCTAAGATTTAATAAAAGCTTGCCCCAGATTCCCCGGGCTAGAGAACAGTGAGGGATTCTTATCAGAGCCACAGCAGCACGGCGTTGCTACTTTTGAATATAATGACAGATGCTGAGCGAGCCGGCCTTCGCAATCAGCGCACCACAAGGGCCGCCAGGGCGCTTTTCCTATTTATTTATTTACTTATTTGCTTTTGTCTGTATTATTCACTGAAAACGCAGATCCAGGCCCACCCTCCACTGGGCTGCTGGCTCATTTTTTTTTTCTCGCTTCAGCTAGTTGGATGCTACACTCATCATTCCAGAGATATGTTTTTTGAAGTGATTAGTGAAAACTGAAAACCAATCATTTTCTGAACTTGCTTTAACCAATGCTAGGCTGCATTTCTTGAACGCATTTAGAAGTGTTTGGTGAATAGGACAGCAGGGCGGCACAGAGTTGTCTACCCACCTTCATGCACATCTTTGGAGATTGGGAGGAACCCAAGAAGACAAGACGAGACCCTTATACAGATTCTAGCTGAACCCATGATCCTATAATGTTTAGGCAGCACTATTACCATGTCCCTCCCAATTTCAGTATCTACAGATATCTTGTTTTGGTATATATATATATTCCAATGAATAGCACCATACAGAATTAAAGATTGCCCATTCCTTTCATATTTTATCTTGAAATGGATGGAATATGCTATTAAAAAGGATATTCTGTTTCACTGTTAGCACTGTTAGGCTCTTATGTATGTTTGCTTCTACTTGCTCAGTTTTCCAGGTTTTATGAAATGAGCTGTATAAAGTTTAATAAATAGTGAGCTCATGTAGTCCATCCATAAAATTATATCTTCATATATAATACGCTACCGTGGCTGTTCGTTTGTCTGTCCAGGATTTTAAATCACCTGTAGCTAGCAAACCGTTTAACCCATTGACCTGAAATGTCGTACACGAATATAACGTGACATCTACTATCCGCTTTCGGATAACCTCCAGGGTTATTCCTCTTTTTATTTTAATTTCATTATATTGTAGAGTCAACTCTCGGCAGTGGGGCGACCGTGCGGCGCATGCGTATGGGTGTTGTTCTCATCCCTACCACCTTTTCCGTCACTTTCCCTACCTCTTCATATCTTAAATCATTCTGGAGGCAGATTGAAAACTTAAGTGCCAGCTTAAGTGAAAAATTAAAGAAAACGTACTAAGTAATTGCAACATAAACACTGACTTAATCAGTTTTAATGCGAAAAGATGCCGACGGAAGAAGAGAAGAAGCGGACCGCTATGGGTGGAGAAAAGAAGAGCTGCTCAGGAAGCAGCAAGTGCATCAACCTCTGAGCAAACAAATGCCAAATGTACAGAGAAAGAGGATGAAAACTAGGAATGCTCAAGTCAAGTCTATTCACTGCACATTATCGTGCAGTGCGCAGTTACCGGTAATTTATAATTTTTGTTTCTCATCTGTGCCGGATATGCAGGATATAATATTTTTAGAATGCATGTTCTACCTCGGGCGGCACGGTGGCGCAGTGGGTAGCGCTGCTGCCTCGCAGTTGGGAGACCTGGGGACCCGGGTTCGCTTCCCGGGTCCTCCCTGCGTGGAGTTTGCATGTTCTCCCCGTGTCTGCGTGGGTTTCCTCCGGGCGCTCCGGTTTCCTCCCACAATCCAAAGACATGCAGGCTAGGTGGATTGGCGATTCTAAGTTGGCCCTAGTGTGTGCTTGGTGTGTGGGTGTGTTTGTGTGTGTCCTGCGGTGGGTTGGCACCCTGCCCAGGATTGGTTCCCTGCCTTGTGCCCTGTGTTGGCTGGGATTGGCTCCAGCAGACCCCCGTGACCCTGTGTTCGGATTCAGCGGGTTGGAAAATGGATGGATGGATGGATGTTCTACCTCACTGAATTTTGCCCTGTCCTGGTCTTTGCACCATGCCTAAACCTAAAAGTTAAGCTGCTGCAATATGGGATTTTGGGCAGCATCAATCATTAAGTTAAAGCACGGCTGACCTAAAGCAAAATCTTAGAGCCAGAGGTGCAGATCACAAATCTACAATTGCTGTCCCAGACTAGTGATGACCCATAGGTGTTGAGTTACGGAGCTGAATGCCATGCCATATTATAATTATTATGAACATTTCAGCCCAAAGCAGTAGAAATGAGATTCTACCAGCAAGACTGCTCTAAGCTATATTGAACATCTAGTTGTTGTTACAAATGTAATAAGGTTGAAGCGAAGGTCCTCTCTTAGATACAGCAATGCTACCCCAATATTTGAGCTGGAAATTCATTCCATAGTCTAAGTTGAATTTCACTTCAGGACCCTTTAAATTTTCTCAGATACTGGCGGCACCTCCCTACTCCCTCAAAAGACAAGCACTAAACAACTGAGTTGATCTTTAACTTCTAATGCCCATCTAAGATTTATGTAAATGCCTGCATATTTTCCACTAGATTGCAAGTCATTGCCAGGCATCTCTTCCATGTAATGACACTGTTTTTCATTTGTAGAAGCTGCCCGTCACTAATTGGAATGTCATCCACAACTTTGCCAGATTTCACAGAAGCAGGAAGAGGGCTGCCTCCTAGCTTGTCAGTCTGAATTTTTGTTATAATTCGACTGGGCGCACAGAACTGTGAAATACTGTATTACCTGTGCCTGCATTTGACAAGTTTCTCTGGAAAGGGTCTTTCAGCTGCTGCGGAGGGCGCAGAATATTAAGAGGCAAATACATCTTCTCTGGGCCTCGTCACAAATTCCATGAATTGAAATGCTCTGCGCTTCATTTTTGTTGTGTGTGGCCACATACCAGCTGAGAATTAATGTTTGGAGCTACTCTAAAAAGCGGCGAATCCAGCTCGCGTGCTGCCGAGGTGCTTTCAGTTGCTGGCTGACGCTAAGTGCTCTGACAGTAATTGCACTTTACTTTTTCAGCATAGCTTTTTTTTGCCATTGGAAAAAGGCTGAAAAGAAGAAGAAGAAGATGGAGAAGATTGCTATAATTGTGCATCTCGGCAAGAATGCAAGCTCGACGGGCGGGAGGGATGGTGTATGCAATGTGACAGTGATTGCCACTCCACACTTCTTTTCTCTTTCTTACTTCCTTATGCGTGTCTGTAAAGCACTGCTTCAGTTTTCGAATGACAAACAAGCCGGCGAGCAGCACCCTGCTCTTTCCGTGTGTTGTTTGCAGTGAATTATTCAGTTCTATCCTCCGGCCTCCCTGCATTTTATACTCAGGTTAGTGAGTGGGCAGCGTTACTGGGCCTCCTAATGCTCAGCAAAAACCTCTAATTAGGTGCAGCGATGTAAACAGCCGTTTGCAGGGGCAGCAAATACGGAATCAGGGGGTCACCAATTTGCTGCCTTTGCTCTTCAAGTACGTGGATTGTTTATTTAAAACTCTTTGGGGGAGGGAGAATCTTCCCCTTTAAATATATTTTTTTTGAAGCAGACTATAAGTGGAAAGCTACTTTCTAGTGTGCTTAAAGCTGATCATGCAAATGGTGACCCCATTTTAAATAATGCCTGTACTGATTATGGGCAACAGAGCATACTTAGTTATTTATGTTAAAGAGATTAGAATGAGATGAAATGGTGTTGTGGGGGGGGCAAGGGGAAGGTCCCCCTTTGTAATTTGTTTTGTACAGGGTGAAGAGTTTATGACAACTGTGACGAAGAGCTTCCTTGAACATGCGTTTAAACAGTCTGGAGCAACATGCAGTGAGCCAGCCTCTCGTATATTTTAATAAAAGCTAGTAAAATGATTTTTCCCAATTTATTTTAAATGGATTTGGAACTTCCCCTTTAAGATATTCAAATAAAACCTGGTATGTACATGGCTAATTTATTTGAATTACACCAGTGCACGGAGACACCTTCTTAATGTATTGAAATAAGACTTCGTTAGTTTCTGTATGTGAATCAGACCTGAGCCGGAGCCCTATTATTAATTTAATCTAATGGTGGGTTCCTCCTTATTGATTTATTTGAGATTAGACTATTCAAGGGAATCTCCTCCTTAACTGGTTGAAATAACACAACACACTTGTGTTCCTTTTTCCCCATTTTGGAAGTCTGGCTAGATCAGGAACCTCTTTTTGATTTTATTTCAGTGAAAGTTCCTGGATAGTCCTTTCTAATTTATTTGAATATGACTTGAGCAGGGAGCAGCCTTCTTAATGTACTGAAATAAGACTTGGGATTCTCTTTCAGAATTTACATAAGTCATACCAGAGTAGATGCCTCCTTCTTAATTTATTCAAATTAATTTATTTAAATTGGACTTCAGCAGGAGCTCGTTTCTTAATTTATTGAAATAAGACATTGTGGGATCCTCCTCCCTCATTTATATGAATTGGACTAGTGCAGAAAGGCACTTTCTTAAGTTATTTAATTATGACTTTGTGGTTCTCTCTGCACTTTCTTAATTTATTTTAATAGGAATTGGTTGGATCCTCATTAATTTATGTGAATAACACTGGGGCAAGGTGCTCACTTCCTAATGGTCCTACTCCATTTATTCTCATATCCTATCACACACGTAACCTAACCTAACCCATGTTCCTGCATTCCACCCGGTATTTTCTCAGTACCTTTCTAGCCATGCTTACAGTTTTCTTTCCTCATATTTATCCGGTCATCCACATCTCCTTCCTCACGCTTGTGGAACATTTCATCCTGCATGAATATCCTTCTAACTTATGCCCGGTAGTCTCATTGTCTGTTACCTGAATGGCTGCATATGCTGCAGATTTTTTAAAATTCCTTCCAATTTTACTCATCAGTAGCGTTCATAGTCCTCCCAGTAATTTGTCTTGCACTGTTTTTTTTGGCTTTGACACCATGGTTTCTAAGTTTAGTGTGCTCAATACTTTGAAACTTTACAATATTTTAAGCCTAATGGGGACAGCCTATTTCCTATTATCTTTAAAGAAGACAGAGGCAAAGTAAGTATTCCAAAATATGGGAAGCAGATGTAAATGTTGAGGACACATTATAATTTGATTGTTAGACATTTGGAAAAGCAGATCAATTTCTTAACCTTTTCTAGATAATCTAAAGGACATATACATTCATTTTCCAAATTGCACTCAATGAAACAGAAATTGTTAGAAACAGTAGTCATGCACTAAGACTGGAGTTGAAGGAGCACAGTAGAGACAGGAATGGCTGCATGACATTTCAACATCATTCCCCTCTATGAGGCAGTAAGCGCTCACCCTCCCCTGCTTCTAATTCCAAGTCCCAGTGAAGGATTCACCGCTTGATGTCTTATCAGTTTTATTTTAATGAAAATGCAGGGAAAAAAAAGAGAGGAGGCTTCTGGCCTTATTTTAATGGACAAGACATTCTGCGGAATAAAAGTCAAATGAATCACGTCAAATTAGATGTAAAAACAAACAGAATTTAAGAGTCAGATTCCTTTTATCCTAATGGCTTGCAAGAGTGAAATATATTAAATGTAGGATCAATATTGATACAGCATTTTTTATTTAATTAAGGCCCCGTATATCAACCCATTTGAATAAAATGACTGTGGTGAATGGATTCTCTGTGCCAATTTCAGCATCTGCCTAAAAGATTCAGTGTCAATTTTCATAAATGCTGGTTTTCCCCTTGAGGGCCCGTAAATCCTCGCTAATGACTGCAGTGCACATGGCAAACTTGGAGCCCACCTCCCTCCCCCACCTCACTCGCCTCCTACATTGATGTGTCAACCTGAGGTACTTTGGACTGCCCTCTTTACACTCCCGTCTAGAAGGCTCCTTTAGGAGGTTGTATATTATTTATACAAAAGCTAAAACTGGCTGGAGTGAATCCTGCTGGGATGTTTGTTAAAGTGAACTGCTACAGACGTTTACATTCGATACTTTGTACAAATTTGTCAAAAAGTTACTTTGAATATTCTATGGAAATTGTCAAAGAACTCATACAATAATACATGAAAAGGGATGGCGAGGGGTCCACTTGTGTACTTTGTTAACCATTTTCGTACTGTAGCTGCTCACACTTTCAAGAGTTCTGTAAGTTCTTCCAGAGTCATCAATTTGCCATATATGTTTGAGAACCCTGTGTGCAGGCAGGGTAGAGGGTAACCTTTGCAGTCACATCATCTATGGACGTTGTTACTAGAGAGAGAGAGATAATAAACTGGTACATAAACTTCTGCCCTGTGGTGGGCTGGCGCCCTGCCCGGGGTTTGTTTCCTGCCTTGCGCCCTGTGTTGGCTGGGATTGGCTCCAGCAGACCCCCGTGACCCTGTAGTTAGGATATAGCGGGTTGGATAATGGATGGATGGATGGATAAACTTCTGGTTGGAGGGTATACACCATCTTGATTGGAGCAAAGGGGGAATTTAGTCTATTTCTCTTAGCTACAGAAAGAAATATCCCACCCAAAATGTATGTTTTTTTATATGTTACTTAATCAATGTAGCTTTTAGTGATGGCTGATAGCAAATTTTAATCTCATGTTTACATGCAGAATTGGGGACGTTTTGAAAATATAACTGGACGACTGGACATGTGGATTATGCCATACAAGTGACGTGAGATTTTTTTTCATGGACATTTTGATATTGTTTGCTGTTGAGTAGTGTTGGTCATCGCAGACCTTGTTAATTTCAGAAACTTTTTTATCTCCAGTCTGCATGAAAACATGAGATTAATCATTTTTCTTGGCCATCACTACAAACTCCATGGGGTAAGTAACATAAAAAATTTTTTTTGGCCAGAGTATTCCTCTAAGACTTCAGACCTGCATTGGTTTTCTGGTTTTCTGGTGGATGCATCTTTCCATTTGTTTCAAATTTTTTTTATATAAGCCCTTTCATTGAAACCACAATGTGAAATCTCAGTACAGAAAAAAAAAACAGTATTATCTCTCTGTTATATAAAACAATCTTCGGTTGAGACGTGATTTTCTCGGAGACACTTTAACGTCCCGCTAGACAAGGAGGACAGCTGCTGTACAGGCTTTTAAATGTTCGAAACGCTGCGCGACAAACAGTTCACGCAGCGCGGCACAAGCAGCAGCAAGCCATCTCATCGAGCATAGAGGAGGTAAAAAAAAATGTATTTATTTCCCATTGAATCACCGTTTAAAAGGGGGTTTCGGAGAACTGACCACATCTCCTTAGTGTGCGTTCAGCACCCCTCTTCACAACACGAGGCAGAGATGCGAAGTGGCTGGCATGTAGGGGGAAGGAGGTAGGTGAGTGAAGCGATGTGAAGCAAAGCCACCTAGTAATTTAAAAAGATTTATAAGGTAGCAAGGTGGTACAGAGGGTACTGCTGATGCCTTACATCTCCAAATGTCTGTTCTTGTAGTTTGTATGCGCTATGTGTCTGCCTGGGCTTTTTTACTTTCCCTCTTAATTTCCACCAACATCATAAAGATTTGCAGCGTAGGTTTATTGGTAATTCTGAGTTGACCTGATGTGTGTGTAGATGTACTCTTTGATGGAACAGCACTCTGTTCAGGTTTGGTTATTGCCTTGTACTCATTGCTACTATGTCCCTGAAATGGAGAAATGGGTTGTAAAATGAATGGTTGGAAACATAATCATTATTTATAGTGTGTAACATAAGGAGGAGCATATTAGAGGTTAGGGTTAGGGTAATCCTTTGTGGGGCCTGAGCAATGGGCAATAACACAGAAATGAGAAGAATTGGCTGACCATTATCACTTGTGAGACTTCATAAAATCTAGTTAGTAGGAATATGAGATGACAAAGAATCAATAGGATTTTATTCAAAAGTCAATAACTGGTGGCAGTTGACCAAGACATAATTATGCAAGATAGCTGGACAGTTGTGGGGCCTGACATGAGATCTATGGCATAGAAAAGAAGAGCATGGGGGAGTAGAGGAGGGGGACCTCTGTTTGAGACAAAGTTGGTACTGGGAAATAGTAGAAGGAAGCAGGATACTGATGGGGGATGTAGATGATGTAGGAGGCATGGGCAGCTTACCCAGCACAAAAATGGCAAGTAAAGAAGACATGTTGATCGATTTTTCTATATCAAAGGACAGTAGTAGGGAGTTTAGATGATGCCGTTTATTGATATCAGCGATAATATTATGGACACTAGTGTGTGGAGGATAATTTAATTATTAGAGCAAGGCATGTCTTTACCCCTGATTTGCAAGTCAACTGATACAGACAAGTGTCTTCCCAACTTAGTCATTCAGGATGATCAGCCTGTCTGTTGCAATATAAATCATGCTGTGGCTGCAGGCCAGATGTCTCCTAAACAATAAAGACAAAGTTATTAATTCCGAGATCACCACAACCCTATGTTTGGTGTCCTGCCCATGGTTTTTCAAATTGACACGACAGTATTAACACTATGATCCTATGAATGTGATGGTGTGAGAAGAATCGCAAAGATGTGATGACCTATGGTTGTCTGAAGCCAGGATGGGAGGCTAAACTCGACAATTTGTTGAACATATGTGCAATACCATTTATACAAGTTCCATTACTACTATATCCTCCATCAGTGCCTCCATTTACTTATCTTAATTCTGCATTCCCTTTGCAATTTTTATATGTCTGTTATGTCTCCTGCCAACTTTGGTTTGTTTATGCTAAATGGATTTAACCACTTCTGCCTTTCCTCTATATTGGTCAGGCACCCAGTCCTGTCCACTAAATGACACATGAGGAGACATGTTCTACTTTGACAGTTAGCACTTGTTGGGTTTGTGAGTCTGCTAGTCTAGGACAGAATTTTGATGAGCCAAGGGACGTGGCTTTTACTTGTGCTTACTCTTTTGTAATAGGCACTTGTAATAATAATTGAATGGTTGGAGAAAGCAGACTGTCTCGCGTTTGGCGCCACAGTGGTAAAGGTCACACGGTAATAAATCAATAGCAATATTACTTACCAAATAGAATAAGGAGTGAATGATTTATTCCTATAAGAACTTTCTGTTGTGTCAAATGGATTTTGCCTTAAAATAAATAAATAAATCCATATGAATTGTAAAAGCTGTTGAGTGTATCACTAACTCAGAAGTCGCAGCTAATGTTGCCAAGCATTTGATTCACACTCCTCTGTCTTCCACGCCCTCTCCCCTCCCATTAAATAGTGGGCTTGTAGTGGAGTTGCAAGAGTCTCTTTCTGCATGTCCTTTAAGGTCAAATGAATGTAACACTTTTTTGCTGAAATGTTTAATGTAGTGGTATGGATTGCCCTTATATACTAGGGTCTGTAGGGCGGTGGAGATCATTGCTATACATGAGTATTCAGTGCATATTATATTCATTATAATTATAGTAATAATAATAATAATACATTTTAATTATAAAGCATCTTTCCCATGCTCAAGGTGCTCTGCTGAGCTCTTCAGTGCACGCTCATGTTGAGGTCTTCGTTGAGACCATAGTGCACATTCCTACTCAGCTCTTTAGTGCATATATGTTAATCCCATTGTTGAGCATGTCTGCTGGGCTCCTTGGAGCATAGTCCTACACAGGTCCTTAGTACACGCTGGTCTAGAGGTATTTAATGAACTCTTTATCGAGTTTCTCCATTGACCATGTACAGTCTTATTGACAAAGTGAACATGCCAGTCGTCCTGCAGTTCTTAATCTATACACTGACCTAGGATCTTGCCAAATATTTCTTCTTGGGTTCTCAGCAGGTGAAGAGTCATATTGATGTTTTCAATAAGCACCCTTAATAAACACCTTTAGTAGAGGTTTTTATTGAGTGATTGTAATGAGATTTCATTTGAGTGCTTTTATTGGGGTCATAATAATCACTTCTCGTGTTATCCTCTAGAAATAAATGTCTACTGAGGTAAATAATACGCAATGATTTTGAGTTCCTTACTCAACCATTTTATCTAATTCCATGTGGACTCTGTCAGTGAGGTCCTTAGTGCACACTCACACTTAGACCTCACAAGACAAGGTGCACTCATCTGTGAACCCACCCATCTTTGTCCTTAGTGACAAATCCTACTTCTTTAATGCATATTTCTATTGAAGTCCTCAGTACCTAGTTCTGCTGAAGTCACTAATGAATAGTCCCACTTGAGATCTTTCTTTGCACCTCCTTTGTGTCATCATTAATGTATGTCAGCTGGTATACTAATGCACATTGTTACTTAAACAGTTAGTGAACACACCTTCTGATGCTCAGAGTGAGTAGACACCTTTGTATGTAGACACCCTCATGTTTTGAGATCCTTAGTATACACATCAACTAAGGTTCCTGGAATATCTGCCACTCTGTCTCTTAATACAAACTGTTACTGAGACCTTTAGTAGATCAGGCTTAACCAAGTGATTAGAGCTCACTCCTTCAGACAACTCTCTGGAGTCCTTAGCTCACACTTGCTGCATTATCATTATATGTTCACTCTTACTGCAGTTTCATGAGTAATTCTTAGAGCTCACTCACTCCTTACTGCACAGTTCTGGAAAAGTCCTCAATATACATAGCTGCTGGCTTTGCCAAGAAGGGGAAACAAGTGCATTCATCAGAGTGGACAAGGTGACCTCATCACGCTTGCGATGATGAACAGATTTCTTAGGAGCCTGGTTGCAGTTGTTGGTCCGTCATGGTTTTGCTTCCTCTCCAGTACAGTAACTGGCTCATTTCTCCATGCCTGGAATCCCTCGAAACATTCACAGATCAATCTTAACTGTCCTGTTTAATTTGATGCGGTCAAGAGGCACAACGACAGCTGCCCTTGTCGCCTCATTGCTCTGGCGAATTAGAAATTTTTACCGTGTCAGGTTATCACAGCGGGGGCGCTATGTGCTATCGACCGCCTCTGATCTGACAGAACCTGAGTCCTGAGGCCCCCAGTCTGCCATCTGATTAGTTATGCAGCCACGTATTAAGATGACCCTATGACAGAGTATGCCACACTTCATTTTCCACTGTTGATAATTAAATTATTGCTGTAAGAAAATTGATTGTATACTGAGAAGGTTGGAGAGTGGTTAGACTGACAGCAGCAGTATGTTTCCCTTCTTGAACAACCTCTGCTGCCTCTGATCTGCCCTGGCCATTGCTGTCCCCAGCATACACATTGCAAACTGACTTCACAGTTCAGTTTTAACCAGTTAGTAGGAGTGAAATATTCCAGAGAACATCTATAGCATTGCTTGGCAGTTATTGTAGTCTTCCCTTTTCTTGTGACTGGAAATCTGAGAATTATTAATTGGGAGAATGCACAGACCTCTTTTTAAGGTCACAGGGGGGGAAACCACAATTCCAATCTGGAGAAATGTTTTGATGTTTATACTGTAATGTAACTAGTAAAATTAAACACATAATCAGCATTAAAAAAGAGATGAAAATCATGATGGAAAAATATCATTTACTGTGCCTACTACTTGCAAAGTTTGCATCTCTGCAAGCCAGTAGTGGAACTAGTCTTTTGCTTTATTTAATATGGAACAAGCAGACTCAATCCTGAAGCCCCACTGCAGGTTTTCAAAGTTGTTGGTTTTAATAGTCGAGACCAAATCCTTCCTTTTAATTAAATGGTTATTTAATCAAATGTTTGCTCCACGGAAATGCGAAGAGGAGTACTTACCGGTATGGGTATATCCTACTTTAGAAGGAAGGATGCTTTTGCCACAGCTTTTACAATGTGGCAATGTGTGTCTCATCTTCATCAGAAATTAAAAAATCAATCTAAGAATGGCTTGCATTTAAAAGCCAGAGAACTTGTCTGGAATAACAGTCAGTGGCCACAGAACTCCTCAAAGCTGGTATTTGGTTCTGACATAGGAGAATTCTATTGCTGCAGGATTCTGGTTTTGTTTATCATTACCAGGCACTTAAAATACCATATCTTGTCCACTTGTGTCTTAAAGCTTTGGTAGAGGACATTATACACTCGCACAGTTAAGTGGTGGAAGGGTGCAAGATGAAGCGTTGACAAATATTGGATTGGGCTTCTATGCACTTAATATTTGCATTTAATAGCATATGGTTTTGGACAAGACAATATGCAAAATAAGACTTCACAACCTGATATTGTGCCTCTTTTCTGCTGGTGTAAATTGAACTATAATCAGAATTTTTCTTTTGTGAAGGAGTGTATTTCAGTCAACCCATCCTTAGCTTACATGTTTGCAGCAGACGTCTCCACATTTCCCTTATGTCTGTAACTTAATTTCTGATATGTGGCATTGCAGGCACGTACAATTCTTGTGTGCCAGCTATACTTCAGTCCAGAAGCCTCTTGTATTAGTGAGCATCTCGTGCCTTTTTCTTTGGATTCCTCCTATGGTCCCTTAGTATATTATTCCACTCCATTTTATGGTTCTAACTCAAAAGTGTTCACAATAATTAGGATAACCTTGGACAAGAACTTTGCACCAGTAAACATGCCTCCTTCTGTCTCTAAATTCACCCAGACAACCTAACCCTCTCGTTTTTAGAGCTGGCTGCTCAGTAATTGCTTTTGTGGTGCTGAGGAGTGCACTCTCCACCAACAGCGTCTAGCAATAAGGGGGCCTGAGTGAAATATGAAGGCTTGGGATTTTTAAGATTCCCCATGGAACAACTGTAGCAAATTAAATCGAGCTCACATGTTCGTTCATTAACAGCTTTCAGAAAAACTGGGATTGAAAGGGGTAAAATCACAAACATGGGCCACAATCTGATGAAAGAAAGGAAATTGATGACATTACAGGTATAGCGCAGTGTTTAGCTGTTGTGTGGTATTACGTTCTTTGTGGTGACCTACTTTTGTTATGTACTGAGCTTTCAAAGTGATCTGGAGTCTTCTATAAGACTGACTCTTTAGTTTGTTTGTGATGATTGAGCTGGCGTCTACTAATGCATTGATTCTTTCTTGTGCACATGATAATTCTATTCTGCTGTCTGCTCATGACATATACAGTATATCTTAGTAATTATGATGCCTGCTTTTGGTATCATAGTAGTCATGATGACGTGCTTTGGCCTATGCTCATAAACTGACTCTTCATAACAGTTATGATGTGTTGCGACAGTTATGATGTCTTTCCTTAGAAACTACTCATGCTTTCTTTAGATACTACTGGATCTTTTTGTCAAATTGGTGGAACCACTCTCGTGTTTTTTTTAGTCTCTCCATTTGTTGGACTTGTTATGGCCTGCTTTGGTGTCTACACACAGAATGGGCATTCATGGTGGATATGATGAAGTGCCTTGAGATCAACTCTTGGCCTCTTGCTTCTTTATAAAAAAGATGGCCTAACTTAGCAATCACTAATGGTTTGTATCTTTAATACACTGGAGATTACCTTGGCATCTACTGAATAACTGCTTCTTCAAGGAGCTTGTGATGGCCGGCTCTTGTGTCTGCATATGACTGGTCATCATTTGTGTAGCTGGACTGTTAAGGAAAGAGTAGGAAAATTCTTTTTGATACCCGCTCATGTACTGAAGTTTTATGTTCATTTTATGGTGTTGTGTTTTTGTATAGACATGCACTCTTCTTGTGAATTGACTCTTCACTGGACTGGGCACATGCTGTTCTTGAGAGTTTACTAATGTGCTTTTTGTTTGGTATCACTGTGATCCTGTGATTCCTGGTGCTAACTTTAGTCTTCTTTGGTGTTTACTATTAAACTAAGTCTCTTAAACAAAGGCACCTCCTTTGGATATCTGCTTTTGGTCAGACCTTCATAGAGTTCACGTTACTCAATGAAATGGTGACCTGCCATGGTGCATTCTCACAGTAAGAACGTTTAAAGTGGACACAGTGGCCAATATGGACATCTGGACTGGAGCCTTCTGGTGATCACGGTAACCAATTCTATTACATCAGGTCAAGTTTACTGTCATGTGTGTCAATGATGTGCTGCCTTGACCTTACCTGAAATACTGTGGTGCAGTAATTTTTGAAATGCATTTTTAAGCATATGCTAATGAAAATAAAACAAACAAACAAATAAACATTTCCAGCTTTTTAGCATAATTGCTTTTAAGTGGAGGCTATGAAAATACAAAGAGATTCTGAGGGAAGGGCATGTTCATGGTATAAATTAACAAGTTAAATTGTTCACAGAGGATTTGAGACATTGGAAGAGTATTGTTTTTAGAGATCAAGAGCAGAAGCACTCTGTACCGGGTATTTTTCAGGCTTTCTCCTAAACCTTACAGGCCATGTGTACAAGCAATCCAGGGGAACCAGACAGACACACCAACTAGTTTTTAAAAGAGGCAATGACATATGATAACTCACATTGTTATAATAGACCTTTCTATCCATTCCTATGGATTGGCTTAATCTGCTTGAGGATTGTAGTAGACTTGAGTCTATCCAGGTAGCATTGAACTCAAGCTGACATGGAGGTTAAACATCAATGAGCCCACCAATGCTCATGCTCATGTTTACTGACAGTTTAGAGTTACCAGTTAACTTAACGCACACAATTTTTGTGATGTTTAAGTCTACCATACCAAAACCCTTATAATAAAAAGCCAGTGAAGAAGATCTATCCTGATTAATCAGCAGGTACTCCAAACTTGGCACACCTGTAACCATTACTCTCTTTCTCTCTCACACTTTTTGTTAACATTTCGCTGAGATACAGCTTCCCAGGTCCCTTTCAAGACTGTGCCAGATCAGATTGTGCTGTGCTAATCAGCAAGCTTGTTCAGCATCCCTCTCCATAATTTGGGAGGTCGGTGGCTTATGCTTTATTAAAGACTAGCTGTCCCCTGTGGCTCCGCCCATGTGGAAGTAAAAACACGTCAGTGAGAAGGGCCCTGCCTGGCTCCCTACTCCTGGCTTCCTCGTTCCCTGTCTCGGATTAGTGCGAATATACAGTATATCACTCCTGCAAGCGAATCTGTTAAGTAGGTCTCTCGTGAAAAGCAGACAGACAGACAGACAGACAGACAGACAGACAGACGTTGGATTTTTTATATATATATATATATAGAGAGAGAGAGACTGGGTGTTGACATCACATATATGTTTAATAGATTCCATATGAATTTACGTGAACACCTGATAATCTAATACTTCCATCTAATAGCTTACCTTTTACCACAGAACCACTTTTTATGGGTCCATTCATGTAATGGGAAGGGATTTGGTTTCAAGCTTGTAGACCTATTAATAATCAACATCGAAAGTCCTTTCAATGACCATTCTGTGCCCTGGGGTAATTGGGAACATTTCACCACATTAAATCCCTAATAGTCCAACACAGTCTTTGAAAATATATTCTGTCCTAAAGAGATCTGGAAATCATTGATCATCATAGACTACCTACAACACGTCCTAGGTTATAAACCTAAAGCTATCAAAACATCTTCATTTAATACATTATATCATTGGGAGCTTTGACTTGGAAGTTTTTTTTTTGAGTTAACCAACACTGCCGGAGCAATCTTCCCTCCAACAATCCCACACATCTTCTCATCATCCACTCTCATAGCATTAAACATCTGACAGTCAGGCTTCATTTCCTATTGGCCTTAAAGGCCTTGACCAGCACTGACACTGTGACACCCCCACACATTCTCTCATGGGCTGTTCTCTCCTTCTGTGGTTTTGAATTCATTTCCCAGCATTAAACCTCTGACAACCCCACACATCGTCTTACAGCTCCTATAGTCCCTTGGGGGTGTGTAGAAAATTTCCCAGCATTGAACCTCCGACACCCTCTCTTAGACACACTTCTGTGGTTTCAGCAAAGCAATCCCCTGTTGAAATTTCTAGGTCATCTGCTTTTCCGCTACTTCCTGAGCCCCACAGAAACACAACTGAAAATAAATTGCATAAAGATGAAACACTGTACAGCTGAATGACCCTTCTTTTGGAAGAAATGATAACAAGATTTTCAAAAACCCTAGGAACTCTGAAGAAACAGCATGAAGAAAGTAGATTTACGGCAATGTGACTATTGTGTCTTATCTCTGACAGTTTCTTTCCCTTGCCCATGATTTGCCAGCTGCTAACGAGTAATTTATTTTGAGGTAGACCATTGCAGACTTAGTGACCGATCATGATATGGTGTGTCTAGATACAGTATATTGTAAATCAACATTTCTCTTCATTGTTGGACTAAGGCCTCATCCACACGTACCCGGGTATTTTTTAAAATGGGTGTTTTCCTCCTTTGTTTTTAAAAAATTCCATCCACACACACACCGTTTTTAAAAAATTTCCATCCACATGAAAATGCAAATATCCACTTTCAAGAGCACAAAATAGGCATAGACAACAAAGGGAATGTCATTTAGATTATGTCCTTTTTTTAAAATGTGTCTTCAGCATGGAATTTGTGAAAATACTGGCATCATGAACACTACCCGGCCATTTCATTACGACATTAATAAATTAGAAAACCTCCCCTTTCTACTCAAATAATCCGTGGAATTTGTGGATGGCTGCTTTATTTCTACATGAGTCCTGGTGAAACCCTACTACAAGTCCCTCTACTTTGGGCTCAGTGACAGGTAATTGTATATACACAGGGCCCAAGTGGACTGTACTATTTTAGAAACCTGTCTTGACAACCTAAAGGCGTTCAGCCATCTTGCGTAATCTTCCCTCGTTTGCTAGCTAGTAGAGTGAGCAGGCGACATTTTTTAACAACACTGACAGGCGATCTCATTACAGTTGTCTTTTCTTCGATGTGCAGGCGAAGCAGCTCACTCAAAGACAACAGTGATGCCCTTAATAAACAAAAATTCTTGTCAGCAATAACCACTTCATTCTCAAAGTTGTCCGACTAACTACAGACCTGTGTCGTCGGAGTGTTCAATGTAGCAGTGACCTCTGTAGTGCATTCTAATGCCTGTGTTGCTCGATATACAGTACGTTTAAATGTAAACATGTAAAAAGTCCCGTTGACTCCAGCAGTACTTTAGCTATGACCGCAATAGCACAAAGTTGCCTCAAGTAAACAAAACAGATAATGGTGCACACCCTGACATCAAGCAAAGAAGATAACGGCACACAATCTGATGTTACAAGCCAAAAATCTTTTGGCTGTTTTTCCTCTCTACACATAAACAGGGAAGACAGAGTTTCTAAACATCTTCACCTTGGAAGGAGTTTTTCAAAAAGTCTATTTTCAGGGACCTAAAACACAGTTTGCGTGTGAACGAAAGGCAAAAACACCTACAAAAAGCAGCGTTTTGAAAAATACCCAGATATGTGTGGACGGGGTCTAAGATGTTCATTGATAGACTGGAATTTAATTTGTGGTTGGTTCCTACCTTGCTCCCAAATCTGCTGGAGTAGGTGTCAATACTTCATGAATCAGTAATGTAATAAATAAGTACAGAAAACAGACAAATTAAGATTTTAAACCTTCAGGTTTATCAGATGTTTACAACCCTATGATTTCTGTGACATGGAGAACATGGATGGAATGGTGGAATGGACACATAAAAACGAATTTCAGATATTGACACAGAAGTGCATGGAATTAGAAGATTTGGAGGAGAGTATTATAAAGTTTCTAAACTTATTAAATGTTTTGAGTAATGTGGCAGGAGGCTGGGGGCTAGACCCTGCCGGGATGCCTGGAAGGACTGGGAGGAGATCTATACGTACCCCGGGCAACGAGGGGGCAACCGCCCTGGATAGCAAAGGGACAATGGGGAAGTAGCAGGGAGGATCAAACCTGTGGGGACCCATGGCTACCGCCAGGGGGCGCCCCAAACCTCATAAAGCCCAGGAGATCTACACTTCCGCCACACCTGGGAAGTGCCGGCGGAAGAACGTCAGCGAGCACCTGGAGCATGTCCAGGTGACTATAAAGGGGGCCTACTTCCTACAGTCAAGGAGCAAGAGTCGGGAGCTGGAGGTGGACGAAGCTCCAGCGACAGGAGGAAGGAAGGCGGTCCACGGACATTTGAGAGGCCCGTGTTTAGGGTTGTTTAGTGCGGGAGCACTGTGTGCTGTGTGGGACTGTGTTGGGACTTGTGGTTTGAATAAACGTGCGTTTTATAACCCTGATGGTGATTGTCTGATGGTGTTCGGGCGACCTCTCACAGTAATCTGTTCTTATCATCTGGATAATATATCTACATTTGTTGTTCTTTTAGTGAACACTATTCTTCACAGAAATCCCATTCTTCTGTGTCTTTGTGTGTTCAGTTATGCATTACGATATGCAGAGCATCCAGCAACTGCTCTTCAGTGAAGGAATGAGGGTTAGCTAGTTGCATGGAGCTAATGGGGAAAAGGACAAAGTGACTAGAATCAAATGCTACACCAGTTTTCAAAGACTAAGAAACACAATCTTAAGTGCAAAATTAAGGCTACATCATGTGACAGTAGGATGGCGCTATACCAGCGCTTAACCCGACACAGACAGACGCACACGGTACACTTATAAAAGTACAAGCTTTTTATTTTCTTTTCTTCCCTCGTGAAGAACGTTCCCATTCCCACAAGTACACAACACAGTCCCAAAGCACAAACACAATACTTTCCTTCTCTATTCTCTTTTGTCTTTCTCCTGCACTCCAAGCTTCGTCAAGCTTTGTTTCCTTCCTCCCGACTCTGGCTCCTTTTATAAGGCACCCAAAAGTGCTCCAGGTGCCCGTTGACCTAATTCTGGCAGTACTTCCAGGTATGCCGGAAGAGCTGCTCTCCAAGGCTCAGCAGCAGCTGCAGCACCCCCTGGTGGCGTCCACAGATCCCAACAGGACTGTATCCAACTCCATCTCCCATGAAGCCCTGTGGGAGTCCGAGGCACCACTGCAACACATGGGCACTGCCATCTAGCATCCCGGAGGAGGAACTGTTCTGGCCACACTTGCTCCCCTGGTCCTCTCAGTGAAGAGACGGACAAGGACCTCGGCCGTCTGTGACAAGCAATAGGATTTTAAGTAAAGGTGTTTGACCCTTCTGCGGAACTTGCTGATTATTGTAAGGGAGCAAGACAGTGATTTCCAAGGGCTGAAAGGACAGCATGTACTTCGCAGAGTTCAGCTGTCTATGAGAAGAGCTCCAGTAAATGCAAGACACTCCTCCCAGATAACAGCAAGCAACTCACTATAATAAACTTCAGTGGTGATGTGCATGAGAGATGGAAATAAACCAAATGAACAAAGTACAAATTGCACTGATAAAGTGTCTTAAATTGTAAGGACTTTCAGTTTGGTGAATTCCAATGTTTTGAATTGCAAATCACACTTTAGCTTATAAGTGTAATATGTTTGCTTTTAGTTGTGCTCTAATGTAAACATTTGTTCATTTGTTCATCATTTTATTAATTATATATATGCACCAAGCATCGTGTTTTAACTGAAAATGTGCATGAGCAATTTGTGCAGTTGTACAATTTCATTAAAACAAATACAGAGCCATTTTAATGTTTGTGCTATTATAGCTGAATAACCAAAGCACCAAGAATTGCCTAGATATATTTATATAATGGTTTAAGATAAAAAAGCAGATATTTATGTTTTTAAATGTTTGCCCTTTTGACCCATTTCTCATCTATTCACTACTTCTCTAATAACTATGATTTTTTCTGCTGTTAAGACTCAGTATTTTGTTCTTTTTGGCTATGATTGGATTCAATAATTGGGCTACCTGTTTGCTGTAGTTGGAATCATGAATGCTACCGTACTTCTTTGTATACCATGATTTACTGTGGTTTCACAAATTAGTTTTTAGTGACAGAATAATAAACTGGATGGCTTGTTGAATGTCTTAATCATTGTATCCTGTTCTTTTCTTATGCTGTTCCCTCTATTGAACCCCTAATTCATGATGAAAGCTTTTGAAACTCCATAAACACATGCAAAATTTCATGAATGTCCACTCGGTTTTTTTGGTGGTGGTTTTTGTGGGGTTTATGACTCCCCGTACAGAAGCACCCCAAAGCGTATATTTTTAATGGCAAAAATAATACTATAAATACAAACTTTGTAGACATGGTAGACATGACCAGTTTAGGATGATGCACCAGTTTTGTATTGGTCCCAGATCACAACACATATATCCCACTGCTGTCATTTCCGTTGAATCGCTGACCTGGAATATAGCCTTCACTGCAAGTAACCAACATGTCACATGCATTACGATTGGCTGAACCATTTTGGTGTGATAACATGGTTTTGGTTTAGAGCTCCATTACAACCCGGTTTCTGGATGGAACTTTTGAAGAGCCTTAAAGTCTAGATTTTAGATTCTATCAACAGTTGCATACACACTAAATGTCGTCAACATCACTCAACTCTTTTGGAGTAATGCAAGCTTTTTTGGTCTTGGTTATCTCATTATAACTCCTCAGTAGAAACTTGAATGAAGCCTATATGTTAAGTTCCATTAACAATAATGTAAGTACAAAAAGTAGACATGGCTGTTTTTGAGGGATGCATGATTTTTATGTTGGTTCCAGATCACAACACATGAACCTGCTGCCATCGTTTCCATTGAATCGCTGACATGGAATGTAACATTCAATTGCAAATAGAGCCTAACCCACACAATATGCTAAATTCATTACCATCGGTTGAACCGTTTTGGTGTGATAACACAGTTTTGGTTTAGATGCTCATCTCCATTTCAACCCATTTCTTGATGGAACTTTTCGAAGGCCTTAAACTCTAGATTTTAAGTTTAATCAACAGTGATATTCATGCAAAATTTCATTTTTGAGTAATGCACCTCTTACTATTACAACTGCCCTTCCAGATTACATTTTTGAAACACCACATAGCCTTGATTTTGAATTTGTTCAGCTTTACTACAAATGTAAAATTTCATTACAGACCAAACATTTTAAAATAATACACACTGGTCATCGTCATACACAAAAAATCAACATAATAAAAAAATAGAACCACCAAAAGTGTAAAACAAAGTCAAAAATCCGAAAAGTAACAAAAAGGTCAAAAACTTAAGATACCAATAAATATCCAAATCATGAAACTTGTCCAAGGTTGCTACCTGACTTTAAATCTGAGACTGCTGGAATAGACTCTGGCTCCCTGTGACCTGAAATTGAATCGTTCACAGCTGTTATGGCAATAATGTTATGTTATTAACTTTGAAAATCAAATATAGTTTTCAAAATTTTTAAAATAAGAAAAAATATACATTTTGGAAATCTCTAACCTTTCTCAATAACTGCTGCGTATGGAAGTGTCATCTTTAACTCATATATCTTATCTTAGAGTCAGGGATAAAATATTATGGAAAAATAGAACATTTCTTACATTTGTGTTAGCTTGAGGTTAAGAGTGATGGCATGTAGGCTCAGTGGTTAATGCAGCTTGCTCTTTTATAGCTCCTGCAATCTGAGGCAGCTTAAACATTCTGTGTGTGCAGTGCCCTCATACTTCTTGTGTTTAGAACTATATTTCCAGATTATTTAGGTTTCTTCAGTTTATTTCTAAAAGTAGACTCAGCATGAGTGAATTTATGTGTTTGAATGTATATGTGTAGACTACAATGGGCTGACATACCATCCAGAGTTGGTTCTAATGGATATACCCATATATATAATATATTATTATTATTATTATGAGTAATAGTAGATGTAGCAGTAAAAGTATTAGTATTATGAACTTGTTGCTGAGGTGTCTTTTGCACTCCTGTGATTTTAAAGCGGATGTAGCAGGAACTGATGAAGTATGCTCACTCACTCATACTGGGCTAGTCTGGAGTCTCTAATTAAGTTAATTTAATAACCGTATTTTGGATGTGGGACAAAAACACAGACTCTACCCAAGAAAAATCAAATTGATCTCTAGTACAGCATAAGTCTGTGGTTGTTTTGTACCTCTGGAACTAATGAAACAGACCAAAGATCCCCAGAAGTGTTTTACATTTATTTAAAAATCTTTCCAAATTTCGGCAGGCTAAAAGAATAAAAAATTGATAGCTATTCAGTATGAAACTAATGTTTAACTCATTCACTATGTGAAGAGGAGTGTTTAAGTATTATTGCATTACCCAAAATAATCAATTTCTTCCTTTTGATCTCCTCCACTCAATATCACTTAAGAATAACAATGATGAAATCAATTCCAACCGCAAATTTGCATCTCATCCAGTTCTTATATTTAATATATTCACATAATGAGTAACATATGTATCAAATACAAATGAGATAGATAGATAGATAGATAGATAGATAGATAGATAGATAGATAGATAGATAGATAGATAGATAGATAGATAGATAGATAGATAGATAGATAGATAGAATGTTATTGATCCCAAAAGAAAACTGCACTCTGCTGCAGCCTCACAACTCCAGAGTACTAGGTCCACAGATATGGCTACTGTCTATGTTCTGTTTGCACATTCTCCCGATGCTCCAGTGGGGTTTTCTTATGCCTCCACTGTTTTTTCTCTCATATTCCAAAGGTGTGCATTTTAAAATAAGTGACACCTCTAAATTGGCCTTGTATGTATGTGGGATTGTGTGCGAGTGTGCAATATGATGAACTCATCACCTGCCTTGGGTTGAGTGTTTCATTTTTCTCAAAGCAGCCATGATAAGCCTAACTTCCCTATAATTCCGAATTGGATAGGTGGGCTTATCGGATAATTTTGCCAAATGCAATTTGCAAATTTGAGCACGTAATACCTTCACTTCTGTATTGGCAAGTGAAGTGATTTGCTTAGGTTCACACAAGTCTATGGTGGTGATTAAGCTGGCAGCCATAGGATTTATAGTCCAACACCTTAAACTCCAGGATCCACTCAGTGCCAGTGCTAGGTTTTTTTGTGCCCTAGGCCAAGCTTATTAGTGTGCCAGCCGACTGTTCCGTAGCTAACCCGTGTGGCTGGGTTTTACCTCCCTTATGATCTGTGCCCAGGGCGAATGCCTAATTCATCTTAATGGTGGCACCGTCCCTGGATACACTCTTTTCCATTTTGAGGAAAGGAAGATAACAAGCCGCCTTATTGATCCATTATCAAACCCACTTAATTCAGGTCAGGTTCATGGAGGCCCATAAAGATAAATTATATAGAAAAAGCAGTTAATTAATTGATAACTTGATCACCTAATTAATTCATTCATTCATTTATGAAAAGTATACTGAATCGAGGACCTTCAAATGTCATGTAGAGCTCATTTATGGCTGCTCATGAAATCAATTTGGCACCCAGCTGGTAAAGACTCAACAGAACAAACCGATGAGACAGAAGAATAAAATAACAGCTGCAAACCAGTGAGACAGAACACTAAAGAAAACTCTTCACTGAACCAGAACCCAAATTTATCTGCACAAAGGATCCCGTCAAAAAGGCTGACAGAAGCAAATGGCTTTATTTGAAGATGCAGAGTCATTAAGGTCAGGTGCAAGCAAGTCTCTGCATGTGTTTAATTTTTTATTCAGATGCACGTGGTTACTTGACTGTGTGGCAGGGACTTTCACTTAGATGATGTTGTTATTTCTGCTGGTATAGGAGTAAATGTTTCCTTTCTAATTATCCATTACAGTAGTACCAATGGTTCACACCATGCCTCATAATCAATCACAATAAATTTACTTATTTGTTCTCCTTTGTTTCATTCAAATTTTTGACAGCTTTATATGTAGTTTTTTTTATTTAATCCAAAAGACATACCAGATGACCTGTCTTGGATTTGAACCAGGTGGAGCTCTAGACTTACACAAGGACAGGTGGACTTTATTAAGAAGCTTATCCTTAAACGCCAGGCCATATTCTATCCACAATGAAGGTACATGTGCTACTGCATGTGCTGGCAGACTGATGCCAAGGGACACACTAGATTCCCATGGTCTCTGAGCTAGATTGTCAAGCCAGTATAAGGACCTGGCCCTTTCTGATATTCTGTAAGAGTTGTTGAGAGAAGAGGAGGCAGCAGGCTGACCTCATTAGCTATTTACTTGTGAGCAGGTAAATAATTCATCTGTAATTGATTTCTGACCCCCTAGGAATTCCTGAACATGGCTGGCTCTCCCCTATATCAGTGTGACTATTGCCGAGAGCAAGATGAGCACAGCAGGGTGTAAGTTAATATGAGATGGCAGCATTCTGTTAAGGACTGTCCTGGCCTGTCTGGATCCAAGATGAAGATGGCTTCTGAATTCCATTATCTAATATTAGCTGGAGTTCGCTGTCAGGTTACCTTTATATCATGCTGAAAAGAAATGGCCTTTGCTAGGAGTATCAGCAACATGGACTAAAGAGCTAGCCTGTTGCCGAGGTGGCCACATCTCACTATAATGCAGCTGAGTGTGAGGATGTACAGAACTGAGGATCTCCAACATGGCAGACTACTCTTAAGCAGCTGGCTCTCATATGAAGGAGCCAGATTTATTCAGATGCCTCACTTCATTCCTTTTAGGAAATTTGATGATATTCAAATTAGCAGGATGCAATGTTTTTTATTAATCTGGTTGGTTGTGTCATTTGATTCTGTATAGCAGATGCATGTTGACTTTTTATTGCTATTCAGGAGCTTGCCACCAGATGGCAATGAATTTTGTTTGAGGAGGATGAGAGGACTTAAATACTTAATGAATCCATAAGAAATGTTTGGGAATTTAAAGAAAGAGGAAAATGTCCCTTAGATAGGATTAGTGTTAGCCTTTGAATTGTGTGTGGAGCTTTTTGATCTTTAGCAGGACGGTTGTTGGCATCACACCTGACCCAAGAGAACACAAGAAGACCTCAGCTTCCTCATTCCAGAAATTGTGCTCAGTGTTTGCATAAGAGTGGTGTCCCTCATTGTTTGCGTATGTGCATTTGTTGGGTGGAGGTAATGTTTTGAATTAAGGAATGAGTGTGTATATTATTTAAATTATGCTACTGACCACTTTTTTCTACTACACATTGTCCTATTTTCCTCCTGAGTCACTTAGCGCATCTCCTCACACATATCCACAGAAAACAACATCCCTCCATTTTCCCACTTTTGCATTAATGTACACTTGCTTTCTTAATGGAAGATTACCCAGCACTTGTACACACTTCTCCAAATGCTTCTTCCACTTGCACCTTTCCTCTTGTGCTTCTCAGCCTTTACCTATTACTTCCTTTCAAAAACAGACTATATATGTATGTCCACCTTGTGAGCATAGTGAGCATCTAATGGGCTCTTGTTGGGTAAGCATGAGGTGGAGGAGTTGGACTGGCACACATTGAATCTTTAGAATGGAGGAGGACACTCCAAAAGAACAATTACGTTCCATCTGCTCCTCCTCTGTGAGGCCAGACTCTCCTGGCCAGCTTGTTATATAAGAACTAGCTGTCTAAGCCCGTGCTGTTAAAAAACCCAGGGTCCTAGAAACTGTTGAAATCGTCTGAAAATAATTGAAATGTAGAGATGTCAATTAATTGAAAGGAACTACTCTGGGCATCTCTCTCCTAGGAGGTTTCGTTTTGCCAACGTGCTCATATCGCTTGTGCATTAACGGCTAAGCGACTTTGTCTTTCTTCGGAGGTTTCGTTTTGCCGACATGGTCGCCTCTCTTGTGTATTTGCGGCTAAGCAAGTTTCCATTTCCCTTACCCCAACTCCACCTCTCACTTCTGGGCCGGACAGACAGACACTCACACTTCCACACGTAGACGTTTATATATAAGATTTCCAAAACTGGAAACAAGTGTTTATTTTGGGGCCACCATCTGTGTAAGATTTAAATCCAAAGAAGAACCCAGAGAAAAATTTGTTGTAACGCCACAAGGCATTATTGATAAACTTTGTTTTCTTTTTGTTGAACACTTGTTTTTTTTCTCCAGATTAAATGGGGGTCTTATGTTGGAACCTCAACCCTTTATCTGCTTTCTTGAATATTTATGTATATTTTCAAGATATAAGCCAGAACATATATATGTATTGGGTAACCTGAGAATAAAATCTGCCCCTAAATTTGCTAAGATGACTGTTGTTGGTCTTGTAGTTTCTGCTAAAACGAAAGAGAGAGAAAAGCAACCATGTAGGATGGCTGAGCTCTTTCATAATACTGTACATCTTTCTCATGCATTGTATGTTGTACTGGATATGTCCTGAACAGAGGAGCAGAGGTGCCCTCTTTAGTGCTTTGCAGTCCAGAGCTTAGAAAGTGCCATACAAGAATTTTGTATAACCAGGATGGACCAAGTCCACATCGGTAGAAGTTGGATTGTTGTGTAACTATCCAGGCATATGCCTAGGAAAGAATCTGAAATATAGGAGCGGGGGCAAAGCCCACTGGAGCAGTTCTCTAGATAGAGAAATCAAATATTTAGCCTCTGGCAATCTTGCCTTGATTAAACGTTCATCACAGCAAAACATTGCTCAGATTAGAGAAGTCTTTGGAACTGCTTTGCCTTCCTCTTAAGTTTCTGTCATAGATATCAATCAGTGGGGTCAGGGGAAGATAGGATTTTTTTTTTTTTGCTTATTTTGGTCGTGTTCCCATTTTTAGCCTTTTCCATTTCTTTCCCAGATGTATCCAGTTTACAGCAACTACCGTGCCTTTGAAGTCATCAGCCCTTAGATAATGATTCTCTGCCATCTTGAAGTCTTACTCTTTTCTGGGACATCTCTAACTGCATTAAACATCAAAGAAAGTACACCATGGGAAAGATGTGTCAGTCAGGGTCAGAGTTTTTAATTTTGTCCAGAAAACCCTACAACTCTGAACAAAATACTTTTGTCTCACATATTTTCCATTTCTGTTCGTTTTAAAAGCTTTAAATTAAGTAGTTTCTAGGTTCAGATCAGAGTTTCCCAAACACCAGTCATCAGAGCAGTCAGAATTACAGACTCCAATTCTAAATGACCTCGGGAAAACTAAGAGACTGGAAAATTCTCAGACATCAGAAGTTACTTACCTCATACTCTGGTCCACAAAGGTTGTTATTTTTTATTGTTATTACAGTAATGTAATTGTAACAAACCTATTAGTATTTCATTTTTGTTATTTTCATTTCATTTTTATGTGTTATTACTTTTTGTTTCTAAATATTTTCATTGTATTTGGATATGCCAATTAAAAAGGAAAAGAGGAAGGCCTAAGAGAAGGTTTTTGGATGTGATAAGAGAGGTCATGCAGGTGATGGGTGTGACAGAGCAAGATTTAGAGGATAGGAAGATATGGAACAAGATGATCCACTGTGGCAACCCCTAACAGGAGCAGCCAAAAGAAGAAGAAGAAGATGTTATGAAATTGTGTTTCTTGCTGTTCTTATTTTTATTGTTCTTCATGCTTTTCAATGGACATCTGAATTTTATGTGCACCAGACATGGTGTGCTGCTGGGCAATGTGACACACAGTGGTGCAGTGAATGACATTGACACAAATGTGTTACAGTAAAGCATCCAAACTTCAATTAATCTAATCTTCCAACATCAAGTTTAAAGAAACAATTATTTAGGGAAAGGACTTCTGCTTTGACACTTTTGTGTTGTGGCTTTGATTCTGTTTTTGTCCTAGTAATATGAAAAAAGATTAATAATGAATTACATGTACTGATGGAACTTCACTGGCTATTCTCTTGCCAACTCCATAATGCCCTTTGAAATAAGAACACAAAATCAGGACAAAAATAATTTTGGCATTTCCAGCTCATCCTGCCAAACACATTTTTTGAGGTCTTAGATCTTAATCCAGGGGAGTGTCAAACTCCAGTTATCACAGCTCACCGGGAATCGTCTGCATGCGAGATCTCAAACTCCATACCTCAATGACTGGAGGAAGTCTCAGACTTTAAGTATTAAATGTTCCTGGGATCTCAGACCTCAGCATTCAGTTACTCAGACTCCAGTTGTCATAGCTGTTGGTGTCTTGGATAATAACACTCAGTGCTAAACAAGCTCAGGGAGTGTCATAGGCCAGTTCTCATCACCCTGGATGTCTTGGACAGTAGCACAAAAATCTTCTGGTTTCAGACTTTACGGGTTGGGTTAATCATGTAAGATTCCTTTAACTGGAGTCTTGACTGACGTCATGGGATCTAAGACTGGATTTGTTTAAATACTTTGTTTGGTTTAAATGCTGTTGCAGTTATAAATCCGTCTAGTAGTTACTGAACCTGCTTAATTCAGTTTAGACTTGCTTTGGGTAGAACTCATTCTGGTGTACATAAAGTACATAAATTCCAGAAGGAGTAATTGCAATGTTGTTTATTTATTTATTTTGCTGATTCAATTATCTACTCTCTATATATAAAATCCTAAGCCTAAAAGTGCAACGATTTTGTGCAACAATTTTATGTGATGTTTTTATGTCACGTTTTTTGTCACACTTTAAATCAGACTTATTTTAAAACCTACATATATATGTTTGGTATCATTCTTTTCAGAATTTATCAAACTTTAATGTGATGTTGTGACTTTAATGTGATTTTCAGATTCTTATTCCATTTTTAAATTATAAACTGAAATATCAACAAAGTTGTGGTTTTAATATCAAGAAAGTCATGTTTTTTATTTTTGATCGAGTAAACTTTCTTTAACAGGAACTAACTATTAAAAAAAAAGATCTATTCATAACACCAATATTTGTATTTACCTGTAGGTGATTTAGTTAGCTGAAGGTTGAGTTACGATGACCCATTGCATGCCACTTTAGTTTTCACATGATTTTTCCTGTTATTTAAATGAGTCATTTTTTTAAAAAAGGTTTTTTATCTATAAGAATGTCAGTTAAAACGAATGGATCGTTTATTTAGTCTCTTATAAATACTCATCGAGCATAGTGGACCTCAGTTTAAGGGGAATACTCCAATCAGTAAGAGAGTAAATATTTTATTCTCATTTCATGATTTTTACTCCGTTAAATAATAATTAATTTTTCTTTTACATATTTATAGAATTTTGTGATTTTGACTCCAATAAATAATTATTTTTCTTTTGTAAATTTGCAGATTTTACTAATATTCTGGCCGCAATTTCGGGTTGGGTGCTGAAGGTGCAAAGGGTGCTTGTCCCCCCTAGCAGGTTATAATATTTTTAAATTTGCTTCTGTTAATAACAATGTTTTTTCTATATGTCTCTTTATTGACTGCCAAGCAATGGAAGCTATAGAACAGAAGGCTTGAATTCTTTGTAAAGTCACAAGTTTTGATGAGATAACATGTGTATCAGAATGAGGTGTATGGAAAAAGCCAATTCTGGAAATCCAAATGATCAAATCATCATTGACCTAAGTCCTTGAAGATTTTAGGATTTCTATGTTGTACTACAGCTGTTAAAGATTTTTAAGTCTTAGACCAAACTCCTAAATCACATCAAGTTCAATGAAGCTCATGGGTTATTAAAGTTCTTGGAGTCTGAAACTACAGGGCTCAAATAATTACAGCTTCGTAGGTTCTGATGTGTGACATGAAGTGCTTCAGATCTTAGCTTTTGAAAATGTTAGTTTGTCAGACTTCAGACAAGCTATTAGTCATATATGCTAGACATTGGTTTGTTGTGTATATTTTTTCCTTAATGATTTTTTGACTTCAATCCAAAATGATAATGATCTCTAGAGTGTTCCAAGATTGTGCCCACAAAGCAATCAAAGAGCTTAAACCCTAGACTCCAGCTTGTAAAAGTGCCAGGGTTTCTGATGACAGTCCTAGAAAGTCTTAATATCTTACATTGTAGTTTAAAGAGGTTTGAAAATCTTAGACTTTAGTTGCAGAAGATGTTGTGGTCTCAGACTCCTTCCATTGATGTTTTTGTATAGTGTACTCCAGTCCTTAAAGGTTTAAAAATGAGTTGAGGGAGACTCAGGATCCAGTCCTCAAACTTCTGTGAGTCTACGGCCCAGCACTCAAAGATCTCATATCTCACACCCCAATGTACAAAGATGTCAGTGGTTTTTAGTCCTAGAGTATCTCTGTGTCTCAGGGTCCTGTCATCAATAATCTAAGAACTCCAGTTCTTCACAATTTTCAAGTCTAACTCCAATCCTCAGTGCCAGTGAGCTCAGGGTGTCTCAGTGACCACAAGTATTCTCAGATCTGAAGGGGTCGGGGGTGTTATTTTTTGAATGAGTCAAGAAGCTTTACACTTTAGTCTTTAATTTTTTGGAATCTCAATGAGCAGGAAATAAAGTCCTTGAGGTCTCATATTCCAGTTTTGAAATGCTTGTTATGTCTGATTTTAGTTTTATAATTTTTTGCACTGTCATCCTCACTGCTGTAGTGATGTTATGACCATTTGATCTTGCAACCTTAATTGTCAATTTCCTGAAATCTCTTAATATGTGGCATTCCAGTCCTACGCCTCTCCAATTCCAAATGGCTTCTTAGACTTCAGGCCATCTGAATATCTCAAAACCTGGTTATTAATTCTCTAGGGTACCAGACTTCAGTCTGTGATGATCACACAAGTATTTACACAGATTTTATTTTAGCTTTAGAGATATTTATGTCTTGTTTTCACTTACACCTACCTTTAAATATGTAGTGTTAGCTGACTCTCCCATCATGCTCTTACACGCCTATCACATTGCTGTTTTTTTATTTTCATCTAGCACATCTCAATTTATTTAACCTCTGCTTTACTTGGAATAAGTCTCTTGGATGCAGTTATGACTCCTCATATAACCATTCAGGCTTACTGCCACGAGGCTCCCCAGTCTCTCTTACGCTGTCAAGAGCTAATTGGAAAATGAAAGATTAGTTAGGTCGCTCGCAATTAAAATGTGATCGCATTGTTCTGGCATCAGTGGGATGCTCAGCCTTAAGGCTTCTCGCTGATTCTGATCCCATCTCTGCTAATGCAAGGAGGAAAGATTTCAGGGCTCTGAGCAGCAGGGACAAATCTATATTGTGGTGGCTCAGCACAACAAGAAATGAGGGGGTTCATTAAATAAATTGGTTTGCCACAGTCTGGGTATGTCTCACTGCATGGCTTATGTTCACTGTGTTCACTTCTTTCTGCATTTTTGTCTTAGAACAGCTTAAGTACAAGACAACAGCAGTAAAAAGCTTACATCTTATTGCATTTATCCACTCTTAATTGTCTTCTGGGGTTCTTTATAAAATCAAAAAGAAATAAGTACATGAAAACGCCCAAACATGGCAGTATGGTTCTAACTGACTGTTTTGAGGGATGTTTTTGGCAAGTATCTTTCTGACTGTTAGTTATGCTTACTGTCAAACAGAAATCCCTGCAACGTTCTGCTGACTTGTAATGCTGCTGCTGTACTGAAGGTCAGAAAGTGTTGTGTTAAAGATTAATGTGTTGAACAAAATCCTCCAGAAAAGCATTGCAGAAATCAGGCCAAACCCATCATGCATTAGAGGCTACAAAGTAAGCCACTGAGGCTATATAAATACCGAATCACAAGAGCATGGGCCTAAGATAATCAAACTAGTACAGTACAGCCATTTTAAAATGCAAGTTACATTGCTACAGCATGGCACTGTTAAAATTGTGAACCTATAGTAAGTTGGCTGCACCCTTGAGATTCTGGAATAACCACGCTAATTCATCCCTTTAATACCAAAACACATCAGAGGTGTAAAGACTATTGTAGCACTCCAATAAAAATACAACACTAGTGAGTCCTTATGTATATACAATACATATCACAACAGGTCAAGTCAAGTCAAGTTGGGGAGCATGCACTGGTACAACCCCCCAGGCAAACACGCGGTCCAGTCCCACCCTCCGGAACTGACCCTCTGCCACAGCCAGGTGTTACGTGAGTGACCCCTTGGTGTGGTCCAGCCACTCGGGTTCCCAACAATGAGGATCTTATGAGCTGGATCACCCTCAACATTGTAATAATCAGAGCAGCCCTAACACGGCCTAAATCTTTGAGATCCTACTCACCAGTGTGGCCATTTCACCTTACAGAGTGTGACACTATAATAAATAACTGCACTATGCCAGTGAGATGGTGCAATGACCATAACAGTGCAGTATTCCAAGCAGCTCATTATTATCTAGACTATATCAGTGTGGCTCGTTAATATATACACTACATGAGTGTATCCCCATAGTCACCATTTCACTCTATAATAAACAAATTATACCAGTACAACACTGTGACCAATAGCGGGGTCCTTTAACATTGTGCCAGTGAGGCCTTATAATAGCAATACCATTGCAACCCTTCAATATGCAGATCACAATGGCACAATATTTTAATAGATGGTGCAGATTATAATAAACGTAAATAATATAATGTGGACTTGGAGGGGTAAATGAGGCAAAGGAGAACCAAAGAAAACTTGAGGTGCCAACTGAATCACCCCATTTACTGCTATAGTCCAGAAAACTGAATAAAAATGAGCATGTGGTGGAGCAACAGAAATTAAGCGTTGCAAGTGTCTTGTAGCCTCTGCGACTTGTTAATTATGCTCTCTCGAGCAGGTCCAAGTCGGTTAGCTCTGTCATGCGGGGCTGTGTTCCTCTGACTAAGATGATATTTACCAAGATGGATTTATATCGCCCTGAAAAGAAAAGAGGTGGAGTTTCAATGACAGTGGGAGGAGCTTATATAGCTTCAGGGAGCGACAGATGAGAAAAGAGACAGCATTGTTAGCAGTGGCACCCCCTCTTGACCTGGCGTGGTACTGCATACCTTATTTGAGCCTGGAAGGTGGTCCTCAGATGCCCATTTGTGACAGAACCTATTAAAAAAAATAAAGCATAGGCATAACAATTGGTGCCCACCAGCACTGTCCTGTATTCTCTACATAACAGCAATGTGACCATTACTACTGTCTCTTCATCCTCTATTATCTTTGTCAAAAATAAAGCCAGCAAAGGGGATACAGTTTAGTTCTGCTAGGTTTGCTGAAAGGTTTAAAGATCCAGGGTGAACATTTTCCCCAAAATTAAGCTACTTCCAACACCTTTGTTTGCAGTATATTACAAAGTCAGTCTGCAAAGGTCTTTATTCTTACTTAAGAAAAGTTAAAATGATTATCCATTGTATACCACAACCTTTTTTTTTATAAAATGATTTTTTTATAAATATTTTTCTGTTATTTCTGTCTGTAATGCTTATCCATGAATAATGAATGCAGTATATAGTTTTATAATTGAACACCTGACAATTCACAGAATGCTTCTGCCCAATTTTTCAGTGGGTCATATAATCCAAAGACATTCCAGTGACAGACAATGAAATGTTCTTCATAAAGCTGGAAATTTTATGAACTGCATCTTACCCTTTTAGTAATTCTCACAGTAAATAAACCTCTCTCTCTCTCTCTCTCTCTCTCTCTTTCTCTCTCCTTCTCTATTCACATCTGTCCCACAAAACTTCTATGGTGAGATGGGATGCCTTCAAATCTTGGTTTATTGTATCCATCCATCCATCCATCCATCCATCCATCCATCCATCCATCCATCCATCCATCCATCTTTTCTTCTACCTGCCAGGACTCTGATTTCTGTATACTTTTGCCTTCATAATCACTTTGACATAGTAATTTTCCTCTTTGCACTTCACATGAGCAGACACCTCATATGTGCTTCACACAACTTGTCTGTAGTACAGGCAAGCTGAATGATGCTACATATGTCCGTATTCTCCTTCTGGGAGACTCCCAGAATCCATCTCAACATTCTCATGTTGCTTCTTTCCAGAGGTTCCTCCTCTTTTATTCTCAGTGTCCATGTGTCTGCTCAACAAAGGCCCTTTAATTGCAGTGGGCATTTTTGCATCACACAGAACTCCAGTCAGATCTTTCCACTTCTGCCAAGTAGCATTAATCCTATGTCTAACATCCACCTCACATCCTCCTTTAGCAGTAAACACTAACCCCAGATATTTAGTTGTTCTCACTTGTTTCAGTATATTTCCTCTGCAGTCAGTGATTATTAGGGACTCACTGGTATTTATTTTAAGTCCTTTACGTTCTAATACCTTTTGCCATTGGTTAATACCTTTTTGCAGTTTATTGACAGTTGTGGCGTGATCGCCAGACACCTCTTCTGTATATGGTCTGGGGGAACAGGCATAGACTGATCAGTACCTTCCCCGGGATGCTAGATGGCAGTCCCCCTGGGTGGCAGTGGTGCCTCGGATTTCCACAGGGCTCCATGGGAGGTGGAGTTCTTTATGACCCTGTTGGGATCCGGAGGTGCCTCCAGTGGCCGCTGCAGTAGTTCCTTAGCCCATGTGAGCGGTTCTTCTGCCACATCTGGAAGTGCAGCTGGAATTGGGTCATCAAATGCCTGGAGCACTTCTGGGTGGGCTATAAAAGGAGCCAGAAGCCACCACTCCGACAGAGTCGGGAGGAGAGGGACTAAGCTTGCTGGAGAGGAGTGGAGGAGAAAAAGAAGAATAATTGTGGTGATGGTGCAATTGTGCTTGTGGGAATGTGTTGTGCCTGTGGGAACGAGGAAGGCATTACCCACAGGTGAAGAAAAAAGAAAAATAAAACATTGCAGACAGTGTGCTTCCCATATCTTGTCTGTGTTGGGTTGAGCGCTCATATAGCGCCTTTGTCACACAGTGTATTCCACTAAAATTAGATTATCAGCATTGAGTCAAGACACCTGATGTACACCAACCTGAATTTCTAAGAATGCTGTGTTTTCATTTCCCCTATAATGCTGTAATTTGCATTTGCATATGCATTATATGCATATAATACTGTCTGGTACTCTAAAAATCAGACCACATAAGAGCTGTTTTATTAACTTTAGACCAAGCCAGTGATGTGCTGTAATAGGCAGACTGTACATGTAAGCCTGTAAAAGCCATACAGGTTCTATTTAATACCTGTACAACACTCCAATAATTTCATATAATGGCCAAACCACAACACTGTTATTGTTAGTAATCAGATGACATCAGTGATGCTCTCTAATAACATCAGCACATACATGCAGGACTAATACAAACCAGAGTAAACATCAGTAATAAGTGTAAAACATCTTTGTTTCATATTAATAAGAAGACTACACTAACTAGAGGTTATCCGTAAAACATTTTAATGGATGCATTTCTGTGGCCCAGTAATCAACTGGCCACATGAGTATAGCACTAGCATGAACTAGACTGCACTATGAAGGCCCTGCACCAGTAAGGTAATATAATAAGCAGACCACCCTTATGTTATTAAGTAATGTCTAGAGTACATCACTGCAGGTCTATAATTAACAGACTACGTCAGTTCAAGACTATTATAATGTAATCACAGAATTTTACTGAAATGACCCGATAATGCTTTCATGACACTGAAGAGAGCCACATAGCTCTAATACATCCATTCTTAAAGCAAGCTCCTTCAGGACAGCACATTGAGTCCAGCAACGCAGTGCAGCTCTGCTGGAGCACACTTCTGACAACAGGTGAATAAGTCCAGCCGACTCACCACTCCAAACACGTAGATATTGCCCTGGGCACTGCTGTCTGACACTCATTGCTGTACAATTTTACTTAATCTCTCCACTCTGTAAGATCACAGCTTGTGATTCTATCCACAAAAGAAAACATTTTTTGACACTGCCTTCAGCAAAGAAGTGAGTCCTTCAATGTTCAAGGGAGAAATAATTAGAAAGCGTTTAAGAGTAATACATGATAAACATTCAGATCCCCTCTAATGCTCAAGTTTCCCTTAGGAAAGCAGACGTGAGCTAATAAGCACCGTGGGCTGCCTTTCCTTCTCTAAGTAAGCCCCACGCTTTTACAAAGACCAGGGGTCTGTTTGAGTGGTTTTAATTACTCTGCAGCCTCACCAGCTTACATTTCAAGTAAAGCACTGCACCCTGGGAACCCTGGTAAGCCCCAACAGTGGTCATGGCAGAAATGATTCTATTCATTGCAGTTGCTGTGGGGTCTAGGAACATAGCTACAGTCAGTCAAAATGTGACTTACATGAAATTGTTCCTGTTTTGTTGGCTGTTTTTGCGAAGAAGGACCAGACTATATGGAATTTGAAAGAGGTTTGTTTACAAGGAGGTAATGCCGAACATCACTGCCAGGAGGGCCAAAGACACACCTCAGGACGGCTGGTGTCTAAGAAGAAATGGCTTTCAAAATGTGTGAAGTAAAACCAGGAGGAGCTTCCACTGCTGCCTAAGATTAAAATAACATTAGAAGGGTACAAGACATTGACGGGTATGGAGTTGAAAGCACACACACACTCTCACTTTGAGGAAGGCTGCTGAACGAGAGGCAGTGCACCTTGCTCAATGCATATGTTAGAAAAGTGGGAAAGTAAAATAAGAGCTTGGGAAGCATTACCAAGCACACCCTGCACAACAGATGAAATGCTAAGCCATAGACCACATCTTATGTTTTGTTCGGATGGCTTTCTTCCTCCTCCTGGAGAAAATGTTTTAAAATAAATGTATCACTGCAGGTAAGATTGTTGAGGTATAACTGGGGTTGAGTTTAATTTAATAGGGTATCTGGGTATATGGAAGATTAAGCTTAAATGCAATAGAAAGGAGTTTTCATTTTTCCAGAATTGCTAACTTTGTGGAGCTATAACTAGGAGTATTTTTCATGTAACAGTGTAGCTGTGTAAAGAGGTTAAATTGTAAACGGGAGGAGTTTATAGTTTGCTCTTATACAGAGTCACAAAAATTAAAGAGCCACAGAAAGGTTTGGGGCAGCCACCCATATGTTATTTCCTGGCTGCAAAATGGTTTGTACTGATTGGAGTCCAGAACAGGACTGAGGTGATAGAGGAAAGGTGGCGGCTTTAAAGGCCGGTATAGGAAGTGACCTCACAGGGGCTGGAACTGGAAGGTCTTCATCCATAGTTTTGGGCCCTGAAATGACCTCAAAGGGAGCAGAACCAGAAGGGTCTTCATCCATAGGCTCAGACTTGGAAGTGACGTCAAAGGGGTTGGAACCGGAAGTGTCTTCATCCATAGGCTCGGGCCTGGAATTGACGTAAAAAAGGGGCTGGAACCAGAGGGGCCTTCATCCATAGGCTCGGACCCAAAAGTGACGTCAAAGGAGTCGGAACCGGAATTGATGTCATCATGGCCAGGCAGAATTTCCCGTGAATGGTCTGCAGAAAAGTGAGAAAAAGAGTAAGTGCACTCTGGCACATCCTGGTCTGGCTTGGAATTACCCTCATTCAAGCCCTTTAGCTGCCTCCCATGCACACATGTGTGACAACAGTAACTGAGTTAGTTTACGTGTTAATGAAAAACTGTCCATTTTTTTTCAGTATGGATAACCTAGTTAAATTGGGACTGGGAGGCAACTTTACTCTTCTAGAATAGCTAATCTAGTTGAATTACAGATTCAAAAAGGCACCTCTTTATTGGAATAGCTAATTTGGCTTTAGAATAAATGGCTAGAGTTAATAAACTCTGAGTTTGGAGTGTAATTAAAAGAAGTCTCCAATTTTTCAGTATAGCTAATCTATTTGAATCATAAATGAACTCTCCACTTTGCCAAAAGAGATCATTTGTCTAAATGGGAGGTGTTTATTATTTTCTAGTAGTAATAATAGTAGTAGTAGGATTGTCACATGTATAGAGTACCATGAAAGTCTTACTTTCTTGTCCAACTAACATGCAATATGTTTCCAGTCTTTGGTGTTATGTATATATATATATATATATATATATATATATATATATATATATATATATATATATATATATATATATATATATATATCCATGCCACCAGGTATGAATCTACTCCCATCTCTGTCAGCTTGTCCCTAAGGAGCAGAGGTTGGATTGTGTTGAATATCTATCTATGTTATAGCCAGCCTTGTTGAAGTTTAACTTAGAGTAGTCTTCACTTTTCTAAGATACTACATTGGGTGAAGTGTAAATCCTAGGAGTGTCCACTTTCCCAAATTAGGTACTCAAGTTGAATTATAAATGAATGGAGACTCCTCTTTATTTTAATTCAGAGTTAAACTAAAATGAAACTATGAGAAAGCCATGTTAAAATATTGTGTTTTTAGCAGGTTTTTAAAATGCTCCACTTTATTAGCCTGGCGAATTTCTATTGATAAGCTATTCCAGATTTTACGTACACAACAACAGAAGGCCGCCTCAACACTTCTTTTAAGTTTAACTCATGGAATTCTAAGCAGACACTCATTTGAAGATCTAAGGTTACGATTTGGAGTGTAAGGTGTAAGACTTTCTGAAATATAAAATGGAGCGAGATTATTTCAGGCTTTGTAAACCATAAGCAGTATTTTAAAGTCAATTCTGAATGGCACGGATAACCAATGTAGTGACATCAGAACTGGAGAGATGTGCTCGGATTTTCTTTTCCTAGTTAAGATTCTAGCAGTTGCATTCTGCAGTAGTTGCAATTAATTGATGTCTTTTTTAGGTAGTCCTGAGAGGAGTGCGTTACAGTAATCTAGCCGACTGAAAACAAAAGCGCTAACTAATATCTCAGCATCTTGCAATGTTATAAGAGGTCTAACTTTTGCTATATTTCTTAAGTTAAAAAATTTTGTCCTAGTAATCTGATTAATATGTGATTTAAAATTCAGGTCAGAGTCAATAATTACTCCTAAATTCTTTACCTCCGTCTTGACTTTTAATCCTAAAGCATAAATTTTATTTCTAATACCCTCATTATATCCATTTTTGCCAATCACTAACATTTCTGTTTTCTCCTTATTTAGTTTGAGAAAATTACTACTCATCCATTCAGAAACACAAGTAAGACATTGTGTCAGTGAATCAAGAATTGATAAACTGTCTGAAGTGTAAATGGCAAGCGTTTACAATCTATACAGTATATATAAAAGCCAAATACCACTGACTCTCTCATCATGAAATCTCCTGAACCATGAGGACCTGGTACTTGAAATTTGGAATGTAGGTTCCCCTTGGCCCACAGGTGCTTGCTAAGAAACAATTTTAAAAATTTCATGGTCCAAGCACAAAATTTCTTAAGATTTTTAGACCCGTTTGTATGTCTGTTTGCTTTTCATTAGATAACTACTTAACGGATTTTTTTTTATAATTTGGTTGAACATTCCGTTGATTTTACGAGTTTCTCATTGCGTTAAGTATCATAGTTCACTTGCGGTACCGATTTATTAGCGTGAATCTGAGAGAGACTCATTCGGGCTGTGGGGAGGGAGGCGGGGCCCTCCTCACTCACGCGTCTGCCTTAGGGTATAACCTTAAATCCACTTAGTTAGCAAATGAGAGAGCTACTTAACGGATTTAGATTCTCTTTTTCTATAATTTGCTTGAATATTCCGGTTGATTTTGTGACTTCTGTCATTGCGCTAAGAATCATAGTTTGCTTGCAGGAGTGATACATTTGCGATAATCCAAGACAGAGGCTGTGGGCTGAGGGGAGGGGAAAGAGTGACGTCAGGAGTAGAGAGCTGGGTGGGGCCCTCGTCACTGTCCTGTTTCACTAATACACGGGTAAAGCTGTGAGGGATGGCTAGTCTTTCATAATAGGTGAGCTGTTTAAATTATAAATGGGAGGAGTTTTCAGTTTTCCTGAACAGCTAGCTGGCTAAAGTGTACTTTGGAGGTGTTATTAATTTATTGGAGTTACAGAGCTGGTTGAAGTGTGCATGAAGGCAGTCCTCACTTTACATGAATATCTATTTAAGATGTAGTGTAACTAGGAAGTTTATTAACTGACCAGTTGAACTGAGCAGTGACCTGGTACAATTGTGAATAAGAGGAGCTTTCAGTTTTCTAGCATACCTAGGCTGGTTGAAGTTTAAATGGCAGGACTGGAAGTAATTCCCTTTTTGGTAGTATAGCTGAGCTGGTTAGAGGAGGAATTTTGAATTCAGCAGGATACTTACTGAGAATGCCTCCCTACGTATATGCTGTAAAAAGGGCAGCTGTACTACTGATCCGGGCTGAATGTTATATACCAACGATGATATGACTGTAACTGAGAGGGTTCTCCTCTCACAGAAGGCCTTTCCTTACCTGACTGAATGATATGTACCAGGAATGGATTTTTACTTATTGGGTGTCACTGAGCTGGTTAGTCTGGTTCAAATGTTATTGAGTGGGCTTTCCTCTGTTGCTTTACGTTTAAGTCCTTGTCCGAAAGGAAAGGAAGCAATGTCACCTTCCCAGTAAAAAAAAAAAAAAATCTGAGGAGTCTTATTTTCTGCTTACCTCTTAATCTGAGCTGGCCAGTCTGGCTGGGTGGGTGTTTGATGCTGCCTGAAAACCGTAGAGCAAGACAGTATAGTGTCTGACACAAGGCTCGAGGGTCACTGATTTCTTTTTTTTTTTACTGGAATGCTGTAAGCTCTTTATTCAAAGACAGACAAAATGCGTGAGTTTAATTCATTGCTATTTTAATAACCTTTTAGCAGAATGTGTTTGGAACATTTATGAGGTATCAATGCAAAGTTGCACCAATGAATGAAAATCACCATTCCATGTCTGGCAGGTGGGATGTCACAGGGTATAAAGGAAGAGTGCGTAAGTAAAAGTGGGAGATCATCCTGGTAAAGTGCCTCCCTCCTGGTGCCACGTTTTTGTTCTGAACCTTAACAGGGCATCAGCAGCACAGGGTGAGCAGTGCACTGTGAAGTGCCTGCTGTGGGAGGACCCATGAGGGAATCGGCTGCCAGCGGGGTGATGCATTGCAGCTGCTGTGTGTGTGTACACTATAATTGTATTGGCATTAAATATTAAGCAGTGTGAAGGCAGTTTGAAAGACAGGAGGCACTTTAAGTAGGTTTAAGCGTTCCTCATCTGTTGGGCTGCTGTTTGCCTTGCAAGTGACATTTCTGCTCTTTTGCCCTTATTAATCTGTAATGCCAGAGCAACAGCAATACCAGTAATTCTTCACCACATTAGCAAAGGTTCACCAGGTCATCACTGCAGGCCTCAGAGAGGGATTGTGGGGTGAAACAGCTTTCATAATTTAATGAGTGGATAGAACTTGCACTGTCCAGTATGTTTGTTTCATTTACTCTCGATTTATAGCTCCTTTCACTAGAAACTTTCGCCTACTCAACTCTCTCCTCTCACCATTCAACATTTAAAAGGCAAACTATGTTACACAGAGGCTGAGGATGTTCATTTTTGTAACAGTAATGGAGTTGCTATTTGGACTACATAGAGGTTAGAGGGTATAATTCTTTGGATTTCCTCTTCTTGAAGTTCTGATTTGAGGTTTTCGCTTTAGATGGTACAGAGGTTAAGGGCTGTGATTTCCTGTAGCTTCTTGGTCAGTGTTTTAATGCAAAAAATATAACTTATTGTGGTCTGTCATCTTGGAGTTACTATATGGAGGGTAGCTTGTACAGTGGTCGAGGGATGTTATTTATATAGTGGTTTCTCTTTTCTTTGAGTTGCAATTTGGGGGGCTCTCTTTGGATTACACTGCAGTAGGTGGTGTATTCTATTGGGTGCTCTCAATTCTGACTTACAGTACTGGAATGAGTCTTTAGATTTAGATTTAGGATGTCATTTATGGAGTTCAGTCTTGTTGGGATTTTACACAATAATGGTGCAGGTGTTAGATTGTACAGAGGTTAAAGACTGTGACTTATCCTGGCCTCTTAATGTACTGTATGCTGTTTAGGGGGCTTAGAATGTTTGCGTTTTTTGGATTGTTTCTTGGATTCGCTATGCTAGGAGTTCTTGTTAAATTTTGTAGAGGGTAAAGTGATGTTATTTATTAGAGTCTCACTATTGGGCTTCTCTTTAGTTTGTCCAGAGAGTGTGGACATTACTTATTTAGTTGTCACGTGTTTGTGTAACATTATTGGGTGCACCCCTGAGGTGTCGAGGACTCTTTGTTTCCTTTTTAGTACTTTGTAGTGCTTAAGCAGCTTGTAATATTTTAATCTTTCTACTATTTACTGGGGTTTGTGTTCTACGAGTGACAGTATTGGGATTACTCTTTAGATTGCTTGGTGTTTGAGGGGTGTAACTTATCTCTTAACTCTTTTATCTTTAGAGAGAACTGAGAGTGATGGATTTTCCATCTTCCTGCACTTTCTAAAAGAGATTTTATGGTTGTAGGGGCTTTGTACATTACTTACTCCTTGTGGTGTTATAGCAATGAGAACCTTATTGAATTTACACATCTATTGAATTTACTAAATGTTTACTTGTTTAAATATACAGTGTACTTCTTCATGGGTGGCACAACATCAGGGGCTCTCCAACTTGTACAGTGCCCTGAAGTGCTGTGTCGGAGTTTAGTGGAGACACATGGACATTAGGAGGTTCTGGTTTGATTGTACTGAGAAGCTTAGGGTATGCATTCACACCATAAGGTCACCCCATACAGGACGTCTTTGAATCCAAAACCTTTTCTCTCTTTCTCTTTTTACTACTTTTTTGTAAGGAAACCTTCCAAGCTGTTGAAAACCGATAAGGTAAACCACTACCTTGAAATATAATACTGGATGAAAAAGCTGTATAGTGTTGTACAGGAACAGGAGAACCATACAGAACCTGATATTGTATACACTTGCTTACCCATCCATCCATCCATTTCCCAACCTGCTGAATCCGAACACAGGGTCACGGGGGTCTGCTGGAGCCAATCCCAGCCAACACAGGGCACAAGGCAGGAACCAATCCCGGGCAGGGTGCCAACCCACCGCAGGCACTTGCTTACCAAAGTACATTAGTTCTTGTTCTGACTGATGTCAAAGAAAATGTGGACTCTAGCTTTTTTTTTTTTCCAAAGATTGTGGCGGCAGTTGGTTTGACTGTGTCAGTGTTATCTTATTAAGTTAAATTAGGGCTGTCGATGAATGGCAGTTTATTCATGTGACACTTCATTTTTCACTGAATCATGCTTGGCTAATGATTAAGTAGTGATTTTATATGTCATTTTTACATCCATGCAGCAGTACATATGTAGTATGCCTAGCATTTCTGTTGACCATCTTTACAGGTCATCTGAGCAGCAGTGGTCCAGTTAGAGGACCTGGATACATTCTTCTGGTCTCAACCACAGCGGATCACATCAGACATCTAAAATGGAATACATCCCCAAGTTCCTTCCTGCTGTAGCTGTCAACTTCTTTGACACATGGCAGCCAAGAGACTGGGATTTGTATTAAGATAATTGTTTCATTATATTGTGTTAATTGCTTCACTGAGGTGACTGATTGGTTTGTTTGTCCCCCCTGTTGTGTGATTGGCTGATGAGAACTCTCTCTAGCTCCACAGGTCTTTCTGAGGTTTACTCACCTTAACTGTTCCAGAGGAGTGTGGACTCACCTAATAGTGAAGATGCTCTGCAAACAGATTTGAGTCTGTACCTCAGCTCTCCCGGCCACAAGGGTTTCAGATGGATTTTTTCCTTAAGCCTGGCCCTATAAATAAGCGTGGGTATGTGTATGAGTTTGTTGGACTTGCTTTCTGCTGCGTACAGTCAATCAATAGGACTAGCAAGGTTTAATGTTGGATATTTGCAAGTGACACTGTCCAAGTTTATAAAACACAATGGTACCCCTACAAAATATACTATTGCCCATGGTGCTTTTTATTTTGTCTTTTGTATCCTTCTTGTGTGTTTTTCTTTAGATTGGTGGACTAAAGCACTGGACTATGAACATAAGGCTTCCAGTGTTTGTCCTTGAGTGAGCTTCTTAATATTCCAGTGCTAGAAGAGTAAAAATATAGAAGAAATTGTATTGTAGTGTACGTGGAGGGCGTTCACATGGGAAAGGTGCTAAAAATGTTCCTATTGTAGTGTTCCCTAAAGATGCTTAAAGTGTGATGCATATTGAAAGTTAAAGTAGCTGCATTCTAGTAAAATTCAACAAACTGTAGCCCAGGAGAATTGTGCCTAACGATGTCACAAACAATAACTTCAGGTATATGGCAAGCCAAATTATCATTCAGAGATATCCAGATTTTAAAACATACACCTCAGTATTAGTGAGATACTTTGAAATTAACACAAACTGCATAAAGCACAAGCATAACATGTTGAAATAGTTTGACCCTGATAAAGCTAAGTTATACTTTTCTGCTACACTGTTCCACTATGTTAGCAGAACTAAAACCATAATATCGTATATCAGCTATAAATTAACACCCATTAGGTGCTGATATTGACTATCCATTCCTTAATTGTTTGGACTTGCACATTCGAATGCATTGTTGTGGTTTATTTTTCTAGCAAAAAATTAAGTAAATAACAATTTCAGATTGAAAGGGAGAACTGTTTGTGGTGCAACATCTTTCAGTGCCCAGAGATGTCTATCATTTCCTTGCCTAAATGGTTTTCTGTGATACCTTCCAGCAGAAGTGGCTGTGGTTTAATCGATGATGCATATGCGCCTTCAAGGATGGCTATGACCTCCTTAAATAGAGAAAGAGGTGCTGCAGTTTGTCCCTGACGCAAATCTGACAGAGTGTCCGACCCTGAATGAAGGATTTTCCTTTACTTCCCAACTCCAGTAAGAGGCTGAGTGGTCACAGAGATGGAGAATCGTCAGATAGGGCTGGCTAACAGTGATAACTGTTTTTCTCATTCATGTTCTTGAGTCCCATTTGCTTCTTCATTGCCCACCTTATCAGTTCTTTTTATTTAGCAAAATTAGCATGTACTCACATGCATGCTATACTTTTAATGCTTGGAGTGCGAATGTGTGGGCATATTCTTACTGAACAAGGCACTGGGTCAGACCACCTTACAGTGACTGTATGTCTTAGGTTTGTTTTGTTTATTCATATTTTATCACTGATGCATCATAAACACGCCCTCATCTCTTTCTCAGTGTTCCTCCTTGGCAGGTTCTGTTGGGCTACATTCATTCTGGCTCTGAGCATGGTGTTGCGCGAGTGATAATTATCCCAAACAATTGCTTTTACATGCCTTCTATTCAGCTTTGCAGTCCTGAATGACTTATTTTGCTTTGGAGCCACTTCTGCTGTAAAGGATTTTCCCAGCAGCCTAACCCTGAAGCAGTGGGCCTGTTTGGCCATGATTTATTCTGACTGGTTTGATTATGCGGAGTAATTTTTCTTCCCTGATTTGTCCTGAATGACATTTCCTGAAACAGTTATTCTGAAGGATTTATTCAGCTGCAGGAGCTCATAGTGAAGAAACGCTCATGGGTGTAAATGTTAGCATATGCTGCACATGCAGCTCTCAAAGAGATTCCAGAAAGAGGCAGTGAGGGTTGAGTTATACAGGGATGGCTTCCTTTAAGAAGATATTGGTGACTGCTTTCATGAAGGAGGTGGATGGCATACTAGGCTCAGTTTTTTGAAAGAAGAGAGGTTATGTGCTCAGTGTAGAATAAAGGGATGGTTTTCATGAAAGAGGCAGAGCTGGTTGGACCAGTGTGGTATATTGGGATGGCCTTTTGAAGGAGGTAAACGTAGTTGGTCCAGCATATTAATATGACTTTTGTGATGGTGACATTGGTGATTGGCGCAGTGTAGTATACTGAGTTAGCTTTTGTGAAAGAGTTGAAAGGGAATGGCACAGTGTGGTATACTAAGGAAGAAGAGGTTGTGTGGCCAATCTGTTTTATTGTGCTGACTTGTATGAGGGAGGCAGCGAAGGTTTTATATAGTAGGATGGCTTTCATGAAGATGGTGGAGGAGATGGGTCCAGTGTGATATATCAGGATGTCTTTTACAAAACAGGCAGTAGTGATGTTTTTCACTCCATTTAACTTTAGGGCGAAGCATGGGATTGATGCCCTTTAGGGTAACCGATGATGCTAATGCCCAATTTCATTTCAAGACTGATTCTAGTGAATGACAGATGAGGAGTCACATTTCTTTATATCCTGTTTGTACCCAGTTTGTTACCTAATGGGCTGAGGTCTCTGTAGAAATCATAGGGACTCCTCTTTCCATTCTTTTTTGTCTCAGTAATCTTTCCTGGGCTGGTGTCCCTATTCATACCCAGTGTTGCATGCCTGCACCTTTCTTCACAGTAAGTGCTGTTGTTAGGCTGTGGTAAGACTCCCTCCATGTGTATGCAGAGCGGCAGTCATTGTGTTTGATGTCAAACCCCCCCCCACTCCCCCCCCCCCCCCCCCTCGCCCGAATTGCTCGGGCCTTTTGCCATCCTCATTTCCTGATATACGAGCACTCTTACTGATTCACTGAGTCCCTGATGCTGAGCTCATTAATCCCTGTCGTTTAGCCCGGCCGTACATTTTGATAACATATTTTCAATGGACATATTTCAGTGTGGGGCTTCTTGTCCTTTGCGATGGTGCATGTCTTTGAAGGCCAATTTCTAATAAAAAGAATAACCTTAAATTGACTGTAAAATGGCATTGAACTCCAAAAGAAAGGCCGCTGTGGAAATGAAGCTTGTCATTGTGCTTGGCATGATTAGATTTCAGTTAAAAGCTAAAGGAAGTTAAAACGATGCCATATTAATATTTATCTTTCCCTTCATTTGACTTTAATTTCTTGCTAGCAGGGACCCTGCTTTTTGACTTGGAGGGCTTTTATTTGTTGCTGGAGTGGCATTGCAGCCATAATGGGTCCTTCATTGCTATGGGCTTTGCAGATGTGGACCTGCATGTCATGGCTACTGGTAACAATTAAAAACATGGTTACAGGGCTCACTGAAGTCAAACAAGCTCACGGTCACACCAAAGATCTTCTAGATGGTAAAGAAGATTAAGGCACAGTGCTTGAGTGAGGCCTGGACTTTCAAACAGAGCTGGAGCAATATGCTGGACACTGGTACTGCTAGGAATTACATTTTAGCCCCTGGGATTGCTGAAGTAGCAGGCTGATAATATATGAAGGCAGCAGCGGAAGGCCAAGAGCTTATGAGGTGTTGCACAATAGCCCCTGGGACATCTTGGATCAAAACATAGTTTCTGTGAATATCACAGCAGTATTGCAGTATGAGGCCTGGCAGAGAATGCTGTCCACTGGGAGAGCATGAGTACTAAGCTGGTCAGTTTGACGGAATGGGCAGCAAAAAGACTTTTGAGATCAACCAACTACTGGGAGAAATAGGGTGGTTGTGGCTGTGTTTAGAGATGGGCCTACAATATGGAAGGTTGTTCTCTGTTAGCATTGACAGAGGAGGATACTGAAGGATACCGGGATTGTGGGATGGCCACTATAGGTAGTAGTGCAGCTGGGTAGCTTTGTTTAATGCAGGAGTGGTAGGCTAGTCACTTAGATAGCAGGTGATGAAGGCTGATTGTGAGAAGTGTTGAGAAGGCAGGCTTGGCATTGAGGCAGCAGTATATCCCCTTGGAGTATTGGTACAGTAATGTGTACACAGATAATGGTGGGATCACAATATGGATTATCGATCAATGGATTAGCAGTGTGTACACCGGAAATAATGAGGCGGTAATGTGTCCATTTTGGTCACTGAAGCAGCAGTGTCTACTTGGAACACTGGAGCTTTATGTCTGCTGGGTAAGCATAGTGAACTCTGGGAGCTCTTGGGCTGCATTATGGATAATAACTATACAGAGGCAGCATGATGACCTTTACTGGTGCAGAAGCAGTTACTAAGAGTAAGGAGGTGGATGGTTTGTAAGAACTCTAGTGTGGCAGAGTATTCATTGGTAGCACTATGACAGCTTTATGGACATCAGAAAAGCTTGGTCTGCAGGCTAGTCCTTAGGGGTGCAAAGGTGGCAAGTGAGGTGTAGGAAGTCTTGAGGTGAGTAAGGGGGCAGAAAAGTGGTCTGTAGGTAAATTTGGATGACAAGGTAGCAGCTGGAAGCACTGGATTTAAAGTCTTAGATTTATGGGGGTTGGCAGGCAGAGGAACCAGTTTGGAGAATTGCAAGGGCAGGTTGAGAAGTGGGTGTGCTGAAACATCAGGATGTCTATTGAGAGCTGGCTGATTAGCTGTTGGAAGAAGAAGGCACAATTCCTGTTCACTGATCCCCGAGAGGCCTCTGTGGCATGCAGATGTGCCACCGCTTCTCCTTAAAGTCGTCCCGGTCTGGTATTTTAGCCAATCAGGGCACAAGGATGAACGTGTGGATGCAAAGCACGGCCTGCCGCAGGTGAAATCAACATTTTCATAACGAAGTAGTGTAGCCCTGAGACAGGCTGTCAGTTTCCATGGTGACATAGACAGCGTGCAGAGATTTCCCAAATGGGAAGGGTGTTTGTTTCTCTTACTGAGAGGAGAGGAGAGGTGTGTGAGCAGGCAAGGGGGCAACGAGAATAAGGTGTGCTAAAAGTCATCTCTAGCTATGGTCCAGCCTGAAAGTCCCTGCTTGCCACCATTCAGCTTGAGCCGCTGGACTGTCATGTGTATCAGGTGAGTATCTTCTATCACCACCACTAGGACAGGACCCCACAGCACACCACCATGCTTAGTCTTGCCTTCTTCTACTAATCCCAAAAACATGCACATCTCCAACCTCCTCACTAAAGAGTGCCGACACATACCCTGAGGCACCACACTCTATTCCTGCCCAATAATCATGTGTGACGCTGAGAGCACCAAGTCAATACGGGCAGATGGAGAAATAAATTCCATCTGCACTTGCCAATCAATACAGAACCGCCTTAAATTACAGAGAATCATATCAAGCTGTAATTGTCAGACGGAGCAAAAGAAAATCAACCTAAAATGTCAATAATGGACACATGAGTAAGCGTGGCAGGCGTTAAACAGCTTGTTGATTGTTCTCCGAAAAGATCAAGCAGAATGCATGGAATTATTTAACTGACTTTGACTTGCTAGCAACAGTGTCATTCAGGTTGCACTGGAGACCTGCTGTTGAGGGAATGGGTGTGGAAGGACAGGAGGCTCCCAAGTGATAAACTCACTTCTGGTTTGTCTTGGGGTCAAGTGGCTTGCATTGTGTGTGTGTCAGGTCAGCTCAACCCTGTCCAAGACCCTGGCTCCACAGCAGACTTTCAGTGAAGTCACCCCGTATCCCACTTTAGACGCTAACTCCCATTGTGTTTCCAAGTCAAATCAGGACTTTTTGGTGCACTTCCACTATTTCAGAGTCAGGACACCTCAATACCAATTTATACTTTCACTGAGTGAACTGGAAGTGAATCACTTGCCCTCCTAATGTGGCTGCTGAACTCAAGTGGGTCTCTAAGTCAAGTCACCTTACCTTCAGTTCATTCATATTTACTCCATGTTTGTTTGAGTTCAGTTTGTATGGCACTATTCACTGAGTGCAGGCTCTATCAAAGGCCATAGGTAAAATACAATTACAAATCACTAATTACATCACAAATACATGCAAAGATTTGTTTAAGAACAAAATAAAACAAAGCAGTTCCAAACTGATCAACACAAATGGAAGCTAACAAAATCTGTTGTAGTGTGCGGCCGGGACGCCTCCAAGCCGGGAGGTCCAGGGGAGCAAATGTGGCCAGAGCGTTACCTCCCCTGGATGCTAGAAAACCCCCCTGGGTTGCAATGGTGCCTTCGACTCCCACAGGGCTTCATGGGAGTTGGAATTTGGTGCAGCCCTATTGGGATACGCAGGCACCGCCAGGGGTTGCTGCAGCAGGAGCTGCTGAGCTGTTATAGGCAGTTCTTCCGCCACACCCAGAAGTGCTGCCGGAAATGAGTCATCAGGCACCTGGAGCATTTCCCGGGTGCCTTATAAAAGCCAGAGTCAGGAGGAGGAAGATGAAGCTTGACCGGAGGAGTAGAGGAGAGAAAAAGAGGAAGAGAAAGAGAAGAGGACGTATTGTGTTTGTCCAGTGCTTTGGACTGTGTTGTGCCTGTGGGAAACGGGGAAGGCGTTTCCCACAAGTAAAAACAGAAAATAAAATATGTGTGCCTTGAACTTGTGTCCCACGCTTGTCTGTGTCAGGTTCAGATGGCAGTGCCAGCCTGGGTGGGCCACACTGTCCATTAACGTTATTGTTGAACTATGGCCAGCTGATAATAGAAAGTAAAGAAAGAACTTCAATCAACAGCCTCTGATGAGAAAATAAACCTCTGAGGGTTCCACAGTTAATTATAACATAATGTTACAGTCACAGTCCTGCAGACCTCGGCTGACTGGCTGCCCACTCCCTCCTGGCCATACTATAGTACAGTATACGTTTGAGTCAGTACAGGTCAGTCCAAGCCATGGTTCCGTGTTAGTTTTTCAGTGAAGTCACCTCACTACCATTTCAAGGCCTGATGCCCAGGCCACTGTGCCTATTAATTACCTTGTGCCAATGTCACCTTGTGCCTATTAGTCAAGTTGCCTCAATCTTGTTTGTGCCCTGCAGTTGTGGTAGTGACATCTGAGTAAAAGTGGTTGTGTAGTGCAATTAGTTTAGCCACTTTTGTGTTAGAATTTAAAATCAGAGTAGATGTCACTGTACACATTCCTGTTAAATATTGTTACCTGAAACACGTGCAAATGTCCACATCTAGGTTATCAAGAGAAAAGATTATTTACAAAATGAAGACTGCAGAGTAGATATTGATAGCAGATCTCCAAAGTAGTTTGTAGGCAAAGTGTGAGAGAGTAAGTGAGTGAGCTAGCTTGGCTAAGGACCAGCACTCTGTGCATGGTTGATTCCTGCCTTGGCACAGTTCTGCTGAGATACAGTATATTACAGCCTTTTATGACTCTAAATTAGATCCATCCATCCATCCATTTTCCAACCCACTGAATCCGAACACAGGGTCACGGGGGTCTGCTGGAGCCAATCCCAGCCAACACAGGACACAAGGCAAGAACCAATTCCGGTCAGGGTGCCAACCCACCTTAGGACACACACAAACACACACACACGCACCAAGCACACACTAGGGCCAATTTAAAATCGCCAATCCACCTAACCTGCATGTCTTTGGACTGTGGGAGGAAACCGGAGTGCCCGGAGGAAACCCACGCAGACACGGGGAGAACATGCAAACTCCACGTAGGGAAGACCCGGGACTTCCCGGGTCTCCTAACTGCGAGGCAGCAGTGCTACCACTGTGTCACTGTGCCACCGTGCCGCCCCTCTAAATTAGATTGGTCTGAAAATGTTATATTACAGGGGATATTCATGTTTGACAATAGTGCCCAAAGTTAGTGGCACTCGTGCACCTGAAGCAGGCCAGAGGAGGGCAATGTTGAGAAAATCAGCAGTGTGAATTTTTTTTTTTTTTGTTCACAGTACCCCCCACCATTCCCTTTATCACCCCCCAGCTCAATCCACCACCACCCCCACCCCCCCTGTTTATGACAGATCCGCAATTCCACTCTGAAATCACGCAGCGTGACGCCGTTTAAAGCAGAGACAGTTCATCGCGGAGCCGCCGTTGGTCTGCTCATGCATGGCATAGTTGTTTAAAGAAATCTGCTCAGCGAGCAGTGCTTCTCAGTAGAGACTTTTTTTCATCCGCTTCCAGATTACTGCTCACTGTATCTTGTCTAATTGATCCCTCTCCACTTTGCCCTTTACTTCCCCACCATTCCGCCCATTTCAGCAGTGGTCTTGACTCCCTAAGCTGGTAGAAAGATGAATGCAGGGGTGCCTGCTTCATCATCATCATTGTCACTGCCTTCATGATTATTACTGGTCGGTCATACTTTTCTGTTTGTTACAGTTGCTCCCTGCCTAATTATCGGAGACTTCTGAAAGAAAGGAATTGTGCCAGGTGTCCATTTTAATTTCAGGAGGGATGTGTGGGGATGCAAGAGGTCAGAAAGTTACTGCAGTTCATCCCAGTGCCAGACCTCTCTCCTCTCTTATTTTCAGCACTCCCACATATGGACATACTGTGGTAGCAGGGGTTCTGGATTCCAACTTTAATTTAGGCGGTGGGGTTACCATGCCAGCTCTTCTGGTTTAAATCTGGTGATGTCCTTCAACTGGTAGAGTGAGTGTGATTTGTGCATAAAGTAGTGATTTTTAGGAAATAAAGAATATACAGCCCTACTGTATGTGACAAGTGACATCTTGGCAGCAGCCAGTGTGGGTGTGACAGAATCAGTCTTGGCCACTTTTCTCTGTTGTTAAGATGGGCATCTTCCTTTTGGGGAAATGAAAAACATTTTCTTCTAAATTGAGCTGATTTCATTTTTTTTTCTTTTAACTTCAATTAGAGCTGCTGAGTGACTTCAGAATGAATGCTCACTAGTAATATGACCTTTTGTTTCCCCCAGACTCCCACATCCTACAATATCATTGTTGGTTAATCAAAAAAGAGTATGGAATAAAGCTCAGCTTGGGTTGCTATTTATTTATTAATTATTATTTTTTTTGTATCACAGCCTGCGGAGCAGAGCAACAGGCTGCCTGCCAAACTGAGCTCTGTGAATTAGGGAGGCACTGTAAATCTTGGAGCGGAGCAGCATGCAGCACTGCAGACCTGACTGAGATTTTTCATTGCTGACATGCTGTGATCTCTACTGAGTCACCAGTTTCTTGCTGCCTCCTCAGGTCCATGCCATCTTCCAGCTCTTCTATATGTTATCAAATAGGACTCAGAGAGTACCTGACTGTGGATGGTCTTGTGAGACACTATCCAACATTTAGAGTATCTGCCTCTAAGTATGCTTGTGTGTCCATCCATCCATCCATCCATCCATCCATCCATCCATCCATCCATCCATCCATCCATCCATCCATCCATCCATCTGTGGATCCATTTCCAAGCATGAATTAATCTAATTCTAGTAATGCCAGCTTTGATTGAGACACCAGTCCATCAGTTTAGTTTAGATTCCCCATCAAACAAGTCCAGCATGGCTTTAAGATAAAAGTGAAAACTAGAGACAATCTCAGACAGGCCCACAAAGAATGGGCAAACACCATACACACTTTGGGACTTGAACCCAAGCTTCTAAAGCTGTAAGGCCCGAGTTCTAACCACGGTGCCGCAAACCAAGCAGAACACACCCACCAACACATACACACATGTTCTCTCTAATAAAAGATCCTTTTTTTATTTATAAACCCCATTTCCAAAAAAGTTGAGACACTTTTCTAGAAATGCAATAAAAACTAAAATCTGTAATTTGGTAATTCACTTGAGCCTTTATTTAACATGGACAAAGAAAAGATTTTCAGTGTTTTCACCGACAAACTTAATTCCATTTGTTAAACATAAACAAATTTAGAAATGGATGCTTGGAACACACTCCAAAAAAGTTGGGACAGAGGCAAGTTTACCACTGGGGACACATCCCCTTTTCTTTTAATCACACTTTATAATTATTTGGGGTCTGAAGAAACTAATAGTTTTAGTTTAGCAAGTGGAATTTTGCCCATTCTTACTGTAAGACTTGATCTGCTCAATAGTCCTTTTGCCTGTTAAGTAAAGGTTCAAGGGAATTTACCAACTTACAGATTTTAGTTTTAATTGCATTTTTAGAAAGTGTCCCAACTTTTTTGGAAACGGGGTTTGTATTATTTGACCTATCAGCATGGTTATGAACTGTTACTGGAACTGCCCAACAGTACTGGGGGAACTGGCAGCAATTCACAATAAAGGTAACCCAGCTAGGGACCTAACCCTCTGAGGTGCCAAAGGCACTGTTATAATTTACTGGTGTACCTGGGAGACCATGTGTCTACTTGTTCCAAGGCATTTTGAGCATCTTGCCTGTTTCAGAATAAGAATTTGGAAAAAAAGAAGAAGAAAATAATTGGAGCATTATTAAAATACCAGTAACGGCGCACTGCATGATAACGTGCAGTGAATACACTTGACTTGATCATAGTTTTCATACTTTGAGCTACATCATCCATCCATCCATCCATTTTCCAACCCGCTGAATCCGAACACAGGGTCATGGGGGTCTGCTGGAGCCAATCCCAGCCAACACAGGGCACAAGGCAGGAACCAATCCTGGGCAGGGTGCCAACCCACCGCAGTGAGCTACATCATTTGTATGAAAATGTGCTATATAAATAAATGTTGTTGTTGTTGTACTCTTTCTCTGTATGTTTAGCATTCGTTTGCTCAGAGGTTGATGGATGCGCTTGCTGCTTCCTGAGCAGCTCTTCTTTTCTCCACCCTAGCGGCCCACTTCTTCTCTTCTTTCATTTGCATCTTTTCGCGTTAAAACTGATAAAGTCAGGGTTTGTGTTGCAATTACTAAGTACGTTTTCCTTAATTTTTCACTTAAGTTGGCACTTAAGTCTTCAGTCTGTGTCAAGAATGATTTAAGATATGAAGAGGTAGGAGAAGTGACAGTGAAGGTGGTGGGGATTGAAAACGACACCCATATGCATGCGCCACATGCTTCTTAAAAGGACTGTAAGCAGAATTGGCAAACATCTCTGCTTGTATATCGCTCCTGTGTGAAATCAGTTCTGAAGTGGCATGGTTTGAGTATGGATGTGTATCTGCTGAAATGGGCTGACACCTTTATTCATGGCTGGTTTCTGTCTTGCAACCAGAAATGCAGGCATAAGCTCTGAACCCTGAGGCCCTCGGACTTGATGAGGTTTGATAATGAATGATTGGGTGGAAGTTTTCTTTCAGTCCACGTTTGTTTTTTTCCAGGGATTGCCAAAGATGTGCATATGAGGTTAACTGCTAGCATTAAAATTTTGAGAGCAAACATGTCCTACAGTGAACTGGTTTCCAGTACTTGCCCTGTGTTCCAATCATAGTGGGATAATCTCCAGGACCTCTCACACTTCCCTGGATAAAGTGGACACAGTGTATGGGTGGATGGATATTGATTTCATTTTTCCAGTCTTTGTAGGATTCCACAATTTATTCACACATTATTTCAATGTGCATGTTAGGATAGTTGACTAGTTTGACCTGTGCCATTGTCTGCATGAGTGCACCCAAAAATGTACTGAAATGGAGTGGTGCCCTATCCAGGGTTGGTGTACTGTTTTATGTTGCCAAGCTCTGGTCTCCTATGACCCTACAACAGAAAAGCATGTTCAGAGAATGCACAGAGGCTTCCCTAGTAATATTCTTACTAGTTGAAAAGATATTAGTGTCAGAAATTTTATAAACAGTATCTTTATATATAATACGCTACCGTGGCTGTTCGTTTGTCTATCCAGGATTTTAAATCACCTGTAGCTCGCAAACCGTTTGACCTATTGACCTAAAATTAGGTACACATATACTACGTGACCGCTACTGTGTGCTTTTGGGGTGATGATTTTTATTACTCTTTTATTTTAATTTTATTTTATTGTAGAATCAACTCTTGACAGCGGCCAGCAGGGCCGGCACCATTCTCATCCCTACCACTTCATATCTTAAATCATTCTTAAGGCAGATTGAAGACTTAAGTGCCACCTTAAGTGAAAAATTAAATTAAGTAATTGCAATGCAAACATTGACTTAATCAGTTTTAAGGCAAAAATATGCCGACGAAAGAAGAGAAGAAGCGGGCCTCTAGGGTGGAGAAAAGAAGAGCTGCTCAGGAAGCAGCAAGCGCATCAAGCTCTGAGCAAACGAATGCTAAACGTACAGAGAAAGAGGATGAATACTAGGAATGCTCAAGTCAAGTGTATTCACTGCACGTTATCATGCAGTGCGCTGTTACTGGTTTCTAATAAAAGGAAAACAATAGTGTGGAGAGGTTTTAAGTCAAATAATATCAACATCCAGGCATGTGTATGTCTGATTAGCAGGAAAGCTTTCCAGATCTAAATTATACATCCATAAATGAGTATCCTGTTGTCATCTTAGTATCCATTATAAAATCTCCCTAATCCAGGTGAGAGCCATAGGGGTGGACTGATAACTTAAAGACATTGTGGTGGGTAATACTGTATACTATACTCTATAGTTCTTAGCAGGAGTATTTACAGAGTAAAGATCATGAATTAAAAAAATGCATTGGTGATATTCTTATTACATTTGTGTTGTAATTAATGCAGTCATAATAGTTCATTGAATAATGGTAGTAGCCAGTAACAATATTATTACAGCTTGCCAGAGGTTTACAGATTTTATTTTCTGTTTTATGAACTATTTGTCTTTTCTATATCGGTTGATGACTTTGTTTTCAATAGTCTGTGTAGCACTGTAATCTAGGAATTATGATGCATGTTGTTTAATCACATTTGTATTTGCTTCTGTGGGTGAACTGGTACTTTATTAAAACAATAATGAGATACATTTCAAAGCTTCATATGCAGTATATATGGACCGTGTTTTTGCCAGTGCAAGTGTGCTGTTAGCATGGCCTGCCTGCAATGCACTAAACGAAAGCTGAAGGCTGTTGTATCACTCATTAGGATGAAATAGCACATGAAAGTGATCTTGTCAATGAAATAATACATTTGATTGGGATAACTTGTGTAAATGCTCACTGCTCTTGTTCTCATTAGCAAAAGCAGGGCATTAAGGATCAGCGGCGCGTGACTACCTATTGAAGGCTGCACCTGGGTTGTCTTTGATGCGAAACAAGAAATAAAAATTTCGGTCTGATTTGGCTCTTTCATGAAAGTTATGACATTTACGCTTTTAATTCTAACTAGCACTCAGAAACAATCATTTGCCAATCTCTCTGCTCTGCTCTGCCTCACTTCGACTTGTGTCTGCTTGGCTCTAATTTGGAATCTAATCATCTCTCTTTTTAAATAACAGTCAGTTAAAAAGGATGCATTCCAGAAACTGTAACATCATTTCACAGCAGTGCGAATTGCAGCTGCTGAGACCTTCTTCTCAGTCCAGCAGCCAAGGAGGATCAGGGATCAATCACCATTCGCCTTTTAAGTGATTAGGGTGCCACAGTGGGGCTGAAATGCTGCACATTCTGGTCTGTAAAGATCAAAGGGTCCCGGCTGGTTTCAGCTACTGGACTTGTGCAGGACCCATGCAGAGTCATGGCACCATCGTACTGGTGGAACTTTGAGGTCTAGTGGATGGGGTGTTGGACTGTAAACCAGTCCAGTTATTTCACCAGACTGTACTCTGATTGTAACACTAATATATCATACTTGTGATTTTAAGCCACTTTCAATAAAAGTTTTAAATAAACAAAAATATGCTGTGTCAAAAGCACTAGAATAGCTTAATTGAAATTCTAGGCACTCAGCAGAGATGTTGTAGAGAAAATACTACAGAGAGCAATTCAGAGGGAATACGGGAGAAAACAGGTCACTGGCTATCAAAGAGTGGGACAGTCAGATCCAGTGAGAATCAGATTAGGACATCTTAGTGCAGTGAGAAATAGAGCTGAGGCTACTGGGAATCAGAAAAAAGCAGAACCTGTAGTCATCCAGGCCCAACAGACTAACCCATTAGAAATCAGAGAGCAGGGGTATAGAGATTTAGTTAACATTTAGACAATTATGAAGCAGGGCCTATGAAGCTAGGGCACTATAGACATATCATTCTGCAATGAGAGAGGAAGAGGAGAATCAAAAGCAGTGATAAACAGTGCATATGATCAAGGAAAAAAGAAAAGAGAGACTCGTGGGAATTGATTACTAGGCCGGCTATATTCATTGGCAATAAGTTTGGAGGATATAATTTTCTAATGGAATCAAGATGTACAACGTCAGTGAGCAATGTGTATAAATCCCCTAGAACTCAGAAATGGCACAACTGCAAAATATGGGTTAGAGAGACCTTTTTAAAATCCGGGCCTAGTTCTGAAAGATCTGCTAAGAGTTAAGCAAAATGCAGAGAGGTTGGCTTGAAATGAGAGAATTCTGTTAGTGGAGTCATTTGAATCAGCATAGAGGAGTAGGGGGGTCTACAAGAAGTACAAGCAGGAAATATGAAAGCGAGATCTATTTAGAGTTAGGGATAAAAACACAGAAGTCAAGTTGGAATCACATAGATAACCTTTGAATAAATGAGAAGGACAGGTAGATCATGTAGCTGGAATCATGTAGTTCTACACAGAGTTCCAAATTAAAAGCTGGAAGAAACACAGAGAAATCAAGCTGGAATCATGCAAGTTCATTTGGAATCAAAAAAATATAGAGATCTAAGCTTGGTAACAGGGAGACATCTTTCAACACCAAGGAAAGGAAGAGAGAGATCTAACCGGAATGATTGAGATTCATTTGGAATCAAGGAGCAGGAAAGAAAGAAAATTATAATTGGAATGACGTAATCCTAAAAAAAAAAAATCTGCTTGAAACCAGAGACAAAAACACAGAGATAAGCTGAAATCACAGAGGTCTGCTCTAAAACATGGAGAAAGACAGATCAGATTGGAATTATATATTTCAACAGACAGATCCATGATAGAATCAGTGTAAATATAATTAAGATTTTAAGTCAGAGACAGGTACACTAAGAATCATGTTGGAGGTGAATGTGGAAACACAGACATCATGGAGCAGTGGAGGCCGAGCTAGAAAGAATCAGAGTCCATGGATAGATCAATAAGGACAAAGAGGTCTGGTCAGAATCCACTTGATCATTTTGAATTGGGACAGGACAAAGTGATTTACATGTAGCTACTATAAGAGCCAAATCCTTTAAGTTAATGTTAATGGTAGTCTGCTTAGCTTGAACTTGATAATGGAAGATTCAGTTTAACCCCCTGTAAGTTTTAGAAAATGGAAAGCTCATAGCCTTAACTCTGTGTAACAGCAGAATTGCATGTATATTGAAGTTAAACAGCTAGAAAGAAACATGAACGGCTAGACAGTGTGGCAGACAGCCCGGACACAGACAGGTAGACATGTTTAAAAGCACCACCACACGTTTATTTACAACTATTATTTACAAGGTGCACACACAACCCCCAAAACTCCCCCAAAGTCCAGGCCTTACAATGCCTCTTTCACTCTTCAGGCCGCCTCCACTCCTCTCTACCAAGACCTTGTCCTCTGCTCACCCAACTCCAGCCCTCGAATGGAGGGAGGCGACCCCTTTTATAATCACCCGGATTTGCTCCAGGTGTCTTCCGATAAGCTTCTGCCGGCGCTCCCCAGTGTGGCGGAAGTACCGACTCTGCACCCGGAAGCACTCCGGGTGTCCCTGGTCCTCTTCCCCCCAGCACTTCTGGGTGTGGCGGAAGCGCTGAGCTCCAGGGCTTTGTAGGCATCGGGGAGCCCCCGGCATGGTCCCCAAAGTCACCAGGGCGGTCACCCCCACATAGTCTGGGGAAGGCGTAAGCCCTCCTCCAGTCCTCCGGGGCGTCCCGGCTGGGTACCACCCCCAGCCACCTGTGACAACAGATACTGTAAGTGCATATAGTTTTCTGACCGTTGCCTAGAACGATACATGGAAACCTTAAGAAATGTAACCTAGATATTTAGCAGAATATCTTATTTCCTTTTTCCCTGTTTCTTGTTTGCGTGCATTGTCAATTTTTTTCTCTGTTTTTTTGTTTGAACTGTTTGCTTTGAATTTCACTAAAATGGACTCTTGGAATGTGGAGGTTGTTTTGTACAGCGAGTCATACTAGTGCTGGAATGCCTATCTGGTAGCTGCATTTGAACTATTTTGAACCATTTGGAAACCTTTGTCAAATGCAGCTAGAGCTACAACTTAAGAATTTGATGGATAGACTGTTTTTTTTTTTGCAGTATCTAATAAGCTTGGATTTAATTGGCTGTTCATTATTTGGTATAGCCGGTATCTTATGTATGTTCATATTTGAAGATAACATGCTATATTCAGCTGTCACTTAGGACAACCTGGATTTATAACAAGGAGCGGAAGAAACAGGAAGCACAATGAATATTTAAAACAAGTGCTCTAAAATTTCCTTTGAAGAGCCATATGCTGATGGAGAAAGGCAGACGTGTGACAAAAAGAAAACATTAAATGAAAACTTGTACTGGTGGTGCTTATGAACAATGGGCCACAGTGTGAGTCCACTCATATGTGCTGTTACTGCTGGGAAATGAAGCTTTTGCTATTTTCTGTCAGATGGCAAATGAGGGGAATATATCTGTTTGGTTGCCAGGTTTCACTTGCAACAGGTGGCAAGTACCATTGTCAAACCCGGCAAAGACAGTAGCTGTAGACAAAGAGATCAAACCCTGACTTCCTTCCTTCCTGACGTTTTAGTTCTTCACCTTGTCTTGTCAATTGTTGACAACCAATACCGTGGGCCTGCACTTCACAACCCTTCAAGAGTTGTGAGGATGACCTGACCTGGTCTGGCCTGATTCTAAAGATTACGTTGCTCAAGGACTAATCTAAAGGTTTACCAGTAGAGCCAAAGCGCTTATTGAAGAGAGAAAGCCTCTATTAAAGTAATCCTCCGTCCCGTCTCTAGAGTTAAGCTCCTAATCTCAGTGCAGACTGCTGCCGCTAGCCTTCAGGAATGGTTTCTTAATCATTTCTTGATGTCATTGTCCTGAGATCTGTAACAGACGGCCCAGCTATTAATGTCCACCATGAGAGAAATGTACCCTCCTCTCTAGCCTTGCTCGGCCAAGGGCTTCAAGTGATTCCTGCAACGGTGCTGTCATGGCTGTCATGGGGTTTGATAGAGCAGATGAAGGAGAGGGTCAAAAGGTGAAGGAGTCTTTTTTTCTCTGGGCGAGGCTGTAAGCCCGCTGGAGCCACTGCACGGTGAGCATTTCACAGCCACTCAAGGGCATATTTATATTTGTATTGGGTTTTCTGTATGTTGAAAGACCTGCCCTGAAAGTAGCTGCCATTCTTGCCAGCATGCACCCTCTTGATCTGTGATCAGTCAATCAGTCTTCATTTTATCCGAGCACCTTTGATTTTCAGCCGCCTCCTCTAAGTGCTCTACAGAATGATGTCAAGAATAAGAAGCTGTGAGAAGCATGTCAAAGTAGTCAAGCCCTGCCATAAGCGTCCAGCGGCCTGTAGTGACTGTGGTGCCAGCGTGCATAATGGTGGCTCCCTGCCCAGTGTTGAAACGATCGGACAAGTGCAGTAGGCTTTTAGAGCACCTCTGTGAACTCTTACAAGGCATCCCCAGGTTTTAAGAGTGTTTGTATTCCAATGCCCTCTCGGAGCAGCTGCTTTATTTATTTTTTCTTTTTATGTGATTCATCTGACTTTGAGCCCAGAATGTATGGTATTGCTGGGGGCACCTTTTCCATAACCTGCTGGTACCTTGGCACCTTTTGGATGAGGTTGGATATTATGAATTGATTTTGTCTGAAGAGGGTTTCAAGGAGTTTGCTTACTTGATGCAGGGTTAAATACGCACCCACACACACTTTTTTTCAGACAACAATGTAGATGATGTCATACTTCTTTTGGCAATCATTCTCTCCTAAAGACATTATCTTTATTTAGTTAGCCTAGGCTGTTACTCAAAGAGACATACAAATTAAAAATGCATTGTTCCGTTTTTTTCCTTAAACGATAGGAAAAGCTTCCAGATGAAAGATAGAGAGAATCACACTAGTTGACAAAAAACAGTTTTTACCTGTTTGTTTGAAAAGGTGAGAGCTAATAGGATAATATATCTGGAAGGTAAGATGCCCCAGATGTACAATGGCTAAGCAAGAGTGGCGTTTGGGGGTGGCAAACCAAGGAGGTCCCACTTTTGAGGTCCGCGTGTCCCATTCGAGTGGATTTGTCAAGTTATATTCTCCAGTTATATTTTGATAAAGTCCGCGTGTTATTTTGCAAAAAAATTTGCTGAACACTGTAATGAGAAAATCTGGTGTATGTTAACATTATTTTTATTAAATTTGCGCTTAAGTTTATACAGTCCACACATACCAGTAACAGCGTTTGACGTAACTGGCCCCGCGTGGGGTTGGTCAGCCCTAGGCCTCGCACACCCCTAAGGCCGCCTCTGTGGCTAAGAGTACCACTGCAAGTGAGTCAGAATGGCCTTCTGAGTGGAATCATACCATGGAACCCTGGGGAAGCTAAAAGGCAGGCCATCCAACAAGTACCCTAATCCTCACTTATGAGTAGTAGCAGTAATAATGGTAGTATTAATGTGGTCACAAGTGCAGAGTGCAGTACATGCATGACTAACTGATATGTCACAAGTTGACACTCTCCTGCCCCATGATAACAAAGAGTATTAACAGAGAATTTATTTAATAGTGAACAAATGTGCTAAACTGATGTACTTCATCTCCTGGGCAGAAGTTACCTTTAGCATCTCTAATACACTTTTGGTTTTCCAGGGCAAAATACCTGGATATCCATCTAGCTTTGCCAAACAATCAACCAAAATTTATTTTATTTGGCACCTTTCTATAGTGCCTAAAATTCTATTATTTCCTTAAGTGGTTCCACACTACATTGTAAGGTAGGGCAGGGCAGTATGACCAAAATTCTATATCACGGTATTTTTCAAAATTATACCAGTTTCACGGTATTCAACGATATTTTTTTCCCCATGCATGAGTGGATGTTAACCACATTTTCCACTGCAATTACTGCAGTAGACTGGCTAAGAATAACCTATTCCACTGTCATGAGAATTGTATATTGTACAAAAAAAACATTTTAATGTGTACACAAGTATTAATACAGGTTTGCATGGCCCCAAAAAGTAATAGTTTTCAAGGGGGTGGCACTAATGAAGAGAAGAAATCACATTGCATTACAGTTGCTGTCAAAATATAGAACCATTTTATTGAACAAATTTTGCAAACAACTTAAAACTATAATTTTGACAACATATTTTCAACCATCCAAAGAGGCATTAAGACTTAGTAACATATTTAGAGGTGCTTGTCAAAACTTGTATTGCACTGAACATGTATAAGAAAAGGAATAAATAGTAAATATTTTTTGTAAACCAACTACACTTTCTGTTAATGTTAACAATCTCTGTCCACTGACACGTTAGCTATATGGATTGTAATGGTGTTGGTTATCTCGATCCACTGCTTGCTTTTTTTGTCTCTCTAGCAAATGTGTCTACAAGTGACATCTGACTCGAGTGTCCTCTAGCTTTTTCAGTTTTACCTGAGGACGTGGAGGGGGCCAATCTTAGTTCCATACCTTCATGGTACTCTAAAAAATGTTTGCGGCTAAGGTGGTGCAGCAAATTGCTTGTGTTACCGCCTCCAGCGACAACTTTAGCTCAACAGCATTTGCAGTAAATAGTTGTTTGGCCCACATCTGACCTTTTAAAATCAAAATCTCCAGACAACAGACATGGCTCCTTTTTTCGGCAAAAGTTCTTCAGTGTCATCATGTTCAACTTTATGGTCTGCTACTGCTTCAGTTTTGGAATGTTCTCTGTCAATTTTCACCGCTCAATACCTCCACTAACGCATGTACTCTTTTGCATGCGTGTTTAGTGGTATAGCAGTGAAAAAAGTCCCCCCTTTAACAGTTGCCAGCTGTGCCACGTTCCGAATGTTGTTTAGGGTATTTGAACCGGTATTGCGGTATAAGAAAAATACATATCATAACAAAAATAAAAAACGGTTTTCGGTATGAACCGGTATACCTCCCAGCACTATTGCAAGAAATACAGGTGGGGTCTCATTGGACAAAGATTCATCTCCATTAAGTTTGCTCTTAATTTTTCCTCTAGTGTCCATCCGCATGACTTTTAAGTGAAGCCAAGTTTGTTAAACTTTTCAAAAGAGTCCATTCTGTATTCTTTGTTCCTCTGTCTACCGTAAATTGGGCGATTCACCTCCTGCCCGAAGAAGGTTCCTCTTAACCTCTGTGAAGAAAACACAGCCACTCAGGTTAAGGGTTGGGGATTCTGTCCCCGTATGCTGTAAACCTCAGTATTAGAACAAGACGTATTCTTAATAACAGTCAGTTTTATAAAATGCAATTGACAATCAATGGTGGAAACACGAACGAATTTATGAGGTGGGGAACGGAAGTAGGAATGCTGGGAAAATGACACAGAGGATCTTGGGATGGTGGTGACGTCATCTGCAAGGGGCCGGAGGTGAATTCAGAACACGGAAGCAGCTCGGACATCTGGATGAAGCGTTTGAGATGAACTCAAGGTGCCGTGCTGTTTTGTTGTTCGTCTTTCCTGTTGAAATAAAGAGAGAGGTGTTAACATGTTGTCTTAGTCCCCTGTCTTGTGGTTTTTGCGTGGCTCGTCGGGTCCTTTAGCCGCCCCCTAGTCGCTTGTGTGTGACACCTCTTATAATAATATGCTTTCTAGGCCTCTGTTCCATTTAAATTCTGCACACTTGTGCTTAGTTTATCAGGCCCTTTGGGAATTTGCTCACCGGTTACAGTAGCTGATTCCAATATTTCTGCTGAGTTGATTCATCCATCCATTTTCTAAGTCAGTTTGACCCCAGTTATGGACAGTGGGAGTTGGAGGTTATCCTGAAAACAACAGTTACAAAGATGAAATTAGTTAGCCCGTCACACAACACACCTCTTTGTACCCAACAGAAGCCATAACATGTTCAATAGTCCATTTTCTTCAGGTGCTATTCTTGTCTTACTTGCCTTACTTTTCCAAGAGAGGTGGTCTTCCTACATGGCAAGGCTGTTCTCCTGGAATGAGACAATGCTGAGAAAAAGCACAGTTAACAGCAATGAGCTATTTCTATGAATCTGTTATTATGCTCATTTTTATGACAAGAAAACAGGTCTTTATTCAGCTGTGCTGTGAACCTCTAATTGCAGGCCATGCAGTCTGAAATATCCTGTAATTAGTTCTTTTTATTGTTTAATTGTGTAGCACGTTTGTGGTTCCTTTTAATTGAGTTTTTATTTCTAACATGTGGAAGTTGGCCTCTTTTGAAAGAAGTGTACAAGAAAAATATGATGAGAAGAAAAGTATGCCATACATCTAATCTTAGTGGCAGCCTTCGAATGCCACTCACAGCTCGCTCTTAACTGTAGGCACTGTTGAGAAAGGAAAAACTAGCTACATTCTTCATTATGTCTATATTTATTTATTTTTAAAATGTGTCTAGTTTCCTGGCATTGCTTAACTAACAATGAGCGAGGCAGTCAAATAAATAATGGGACTGTAACAATCCTGCTACATCGGCGATATGGTTTCATTCATTTTTTGAAACCACTTACTGAAATATAGAGTTGTGGGAAGCAATTCACTGATACGACTGGACACCAAATAAGAGCCACCCTTGGACAGGATGGCAGTTAGTTCTTCTTAAGTGGCACTTCACTCACACCAAATCAATTAGAGTTAACAATGAATCTGTGTGTGCAGACTATTAGTCGTGCTGCCTCACTTCTCTAGAAAGTCAGCTTCAGTTTCCTGGTCCAATGATTTCTTTTTCTCTCAGAAAGCACAAGTAACCCGGCCTTTTATTTAGATAGAAAAGTAGACATGCTGCACTCCTTGTTGGAATTCTAGAAGTAGTGGTATCCACCATCTTCCCCATTGCAAACCAGAAATATCTCTGCTTTAATTTATGAATGAAATGACACTTTTAAATATTGGTTTCTAGGAAATGTTGTGTTGACAGTGTTTTTCATGAAATTGATTTAATACCTATTGTGATCCAATGTTTAAGCTAATAAATCTACAAAAAAAATGAAAAGAAGTGGTACATTTATATGGAGCCTTTTACTTCCTGTCCTATTTGAAATTTGACATGTACTATATATGTGTCAGCATTTGGAGTAAGAAGTAAACAGAAATTAGTTTTTTAGTATCTGCTTAAAGACAAAAGTGTTTAAAGAGTAATCACACACATGTATCATTTTCTTTACTGTCTTTGCATTAACGCATCAATGGGGGGAAAAAATCACCCCAGTATAAAATCCCAATCTGTCACACTGAAGTATTGTTAGAAATATCTGCAACAGTCTTTTTAAATTGTGATATTTGGAAGATGGGAAAATCATTAGTCAAAATGTGGAAGTATGGCCTAGTGTCCAATGTGATAGATTGTAAAACGCAAGGCTGATGCTTTAACCCCCACAGCTGACTCCCTGGTTTATGCTCAGTGAGTCTCAGAACGTCTCAGTGTGCAAATTGTTGTAACATTTAATGGGATTTTCAAATTGCCTTGAACAAAGCTGTCAGCTAAATAAGTAAACACCCAGCCCATTAAAAGAGATACAGCGAAATGCAACACAGCAGCATTTTATACTGTATGCTATGTAATACCTCCAGCCTGAAAAAAAATTACTTTCTTCCCTTTTGGCTTAAAATAGACACCAACTACACAAAATCCACATTTAGAAGTGAAAAGAAAAAGATCTGAGACATTGGGGAGTGGAATGATGAAGTTAAATGATTTATAGATTATGTTTTGACATACCTGTGCTTGGGAGGGGGGAGACAAAGTATAAATGCTGGTTTACACTGTTTTAACCAAAACAAGCTATTGCTTAAGGTTTAGTGATAATTCAGATTTAAAGTTCAGCAGCACCAATAGTGGGTAAATATTAGGAATAGCAGTTGTCTTAAGCAAAGCAATAAAAGCAGGTATTGAATATGAGAAAGAAAGCCTTGCTTTGTAGTCCCAAAGTTAAGTACGGTATACAAAGTGTCTGCAGGCTCACCTTTTACAACCACTTCAGTTGGACAGTGTTATCAAGAGAGTGCCATCACATGTCTGTAGAAGGGTAGGCAGCATTGATGGGTCTTAAGTGCCCTTATTTATAGTGAGGTTGTTCATTACTGTGAACCATATATAACTCCTAAGTTGCCTTATTTGGGATGTACAGCAAAGTACTGGTACTTTGTAATTGTGTTCTGAAATCACTGATCTGCTTTTAGTTGCCATCATCCCACCACTGAACAGGCCAGTTTATAGAATCCAGCTTAGATCTGACTGAAAGGTAAACTGTCAGATGGAGACCATTGAGGTTAAGGCCTGATGAGTAGCCATTGACAGCTTAAAGCTACAACTTTAGCACCCTCTGTTGGTAGCATGGATGCCCAGAGTAAATCATATAACCCGATTGCACTTTAAGGCTAATGTTTCCTATATGAGCCTTGGTAACTTATGTTGTAATTAATTGGATAAGGTGTTACAATCTGTGGTTTGCTATTAAATATGTTGCATGAATCAGCAAGTTCTGAAATGCACTGCCTCTTAAGTGGTATCCTCAGCTTGGTGGCGATACAAAGTTTTTGCAAACAACTTAGTTGACCCAAGATATTCAGTCTTGTTTGACTTTTGGCAAAATGAAACATTGTTGGAAATGTTAATTAGATTTTTTTTTTGTTTTTTTGGCTATTTCCTCTTCCTAAGACACTTTAAGCTAGATGAAGAAGTGACATGGAATTTTGTGAATAAGACATCATTGTGGTGAGACCATCCATCCATCCATCCATCCATCCATTTTCCAACCCGCTGAATCCGAACACAGGGTCACGGGGGTCTGCTGGAGCCAATCCCAGCCAACACAGGGCACAAGGCAGGAACCAATCCCGGGCAGGGTGCCAACCCACCGCAGTTGTGGTGAAACACTTACACTTTTTGATCTACATCATTTTAGTGAAACACATACTTTTTGATCTATCTATCTATGAGGTGTGATCAAAAAATATGGTGATTGCTGCTGCCAAGCATCATCCAATGGAAAGGCAGCAATCTTCAATACGTCAAACCTTAGTAACAGTGGGTGACAAGTTTCAAGTTGCTTGGTGCAGTCAGTCGGTTGTGAGCTGTGGTTGAGAGAAGGTGTGCTTTAAAATGTGACGTAAATCATGGATTGCGAACAACATATTAACGTGAAATTTTGACAATGCTCTGTGTCACACATCGCTTCTGGTACGGCAATTTGTCTCAAATAAAAACATTAGGGTGTGTCCTCATCCACCTTAGTCACCTGATCTGGCTCCGTGCGATTTTTGGCTCTTCCCCAAAGTCAAAATGACCATGAAAGGTAAACATTTCAAATCGATTAGGACATCAAGGCAGCCACGACAGTGCAACTAAAGAAACTCACGAAAGAAGACTTCCAGAACTGCTTCAGAAAGTGGCGAGAATGATAGGATAAGTGTGTTCAAAGTAAGGGGGAGTATTTTAAGGGGGGGGGGGGGGGGGTTCATGGGAATTTGTCTTTTACTGTAATATTTTTCTTTCAATTTAAACATTCACCATATTTTTTGATCATACCTCATATCTATCTATCTATCTATCTATCTATCTATCTATCTATCTATCTATCTATCTATCTATCTATCTATCTATCTATCTTTTATTTTTGCCATCATATTGGCACCAGTAAATGAAAGGCTGTTGTAAACCAAGACTTTATTTCCATTTAAAGTAAATACTAGATGTGTACTTTTCTAAAGGGAAAAAGTGACATGAGATTTGAAAAATAAATAAATAACACACTGATTAAAGTGTGGGGAGGGGTGGTGGTGCAAAATTAGCATAAGCTTCATCAAGTTCAACATACTTTCTAATTAAAATCAGTCATCTGAAGCGACCTCATTTTTCTTGGCTCTTGTGGGTTGCCTTTTTTTGACAATATTTTCTCGTGTTTCTTACTTGCTTATTAAGAGTGCAGTGTACATGGGCCAGACCATGAATGTGCAGCCACTGGTAATTAATGACGGGAACGCTGGAATGAGTGCTCATGGGGGACGCATTTCAGTTTTGATTAAACTGTCTTTTTGCTGCACTGTTGGCATCTTGTTCACTGCCCATCAACACATGAGTGCTCCATTTCCAGCTAGCTGGAGCATTCTTAGGTAGATAAGAGTAGAAGCGGAGTGAACCTGAGTTTCCGTGAACATTTGTGTAACAACCTTATCTTTGTCTCCTACACTGTGGTACTTGCTGTGGTGGTCCCTGCAAGGGTACTGCCCTTCTGCCCTTCCGAGGTGTAACACTCTTGTCCTGGCTGCCCCCTTGAGCTTGTGGCGGTACATAGGTATACTGCTCAAGTGCATAATGCATGGGTTACCAGAAAATTTTCAGATCAAGTCATTGTGGATTTTTTTCAAACTGAAGGCTGCGTTAATGTTTTCTGCTCAAGAGGTAGATTTTGTCGTTCTGTTTAATGTGCTAGGCTTACCCTCTCCTTGTCCCTAGTCTGGAATTCCCAGTATTGTTCCTTGATGTTACAGTATTTCTCAGTGTGCAGAAAGGAGTTGCTCCCACATCATAACTTTGACATTTACAGCATGTGGCAATTCAAAGTGTAAAATACTAACACCCGGTGGCCTTTTGCTCCTGTGTTATCCCACAGAGACAGTAGTTGGATTTGTCAATCGAGACCATTCAGTGCACATCTGAAGGATATTAGTTCAGCCTTTCATGTTTTTTTGATCACCATTGTCCATCCTTCCATCCAAGCTAACGTTTCACTACAAGGCTATGGGGAGTTAAAGTCTGTACTGATAAGAAAAGATGGGCAAAATTAGTACAAGTCCAATTTATAGCAAATGCCAGGCCAATTTAAAGTTCCCCATTGGGTCTCACCCATGTGCCTTTGGGATATACAGGAGAAACTGCAAAAAAATAAAATAGATGAGGAGAGATCATATACTCTCTATAGGAAGTGATTAAGCTGGGAATTGAACCCAGGCATGTGGACCTGTGAGGAAAAGCCACAGGCTACTGCGCACTAGTGCCACCCTTATTTATCATTAGCCATTGTGTCATTTTGAAAAATACTGTATGTAGTTTTGGTGGAGCCCACTAAAAACATAAGAAAAGAAGAATCTGATGCATTTCTGATGAAGAGAGAGTGTGTGCCACATTTTGTATTTGTTTCTCTTTCCACTTTTATTATTGCTTTCTCCTGCTTTTTCTTGAATGTGTAGTGATTCTTAAGTTGAAGTCAACAGCAGATGAGTTAAAGCAGATTGTGTAATTGTAGGCAAAAATGGTGTGGCCTAAATGGGATCATGTAGTCGCCCTGCTATAAGGCAGTCTAAAGACAAAAGGCACTGGAAGAAATTAACCAAATTAAACAACTATTCTATTTTATTGATTTTGGCGATTACACAGTTGTTCAACACTTTCTGCAGTTCTCAGCGTCCACACTATAACAAAGATACTGTCAGAGGCTGAGCTGCCATCTGTTCTAAGCAAAATCTACTCAGCTGCACAACACCTTTAGACCCCTAAGATTCTAAGTCCCACTGGTAAATTTTATCCCCTCCCTGTCCAACCCCCCCCCCCCCCCCCCCCCCTTACATAGACAACACCCCTGCACTCCATAGAAATGCCAAATTGACAAAATGTGAATATACTGCATATTCTAGTTTCATTGGGATACATCCGAAGACATCAGTTCACTATAATACTATAAATTAGATATTTAGGTAAATGAGTAATGTTTTAAGAAATCAAGGCCAGCACGTGTCTGCTTTAAGCTTCTAGATTACAGCGGCTGTACCTGGTTAGAGTATTTTACATTGATAAGGTATGTCACCAGGGTGTTGGTCCCGTGGAAGGTGCCAAACCAGGGTGGTCTGTTGATGCAATGTATCAATGTATGTATTTCTTCTCTTTCCCTGGAACTGGTGTTGATTACAGTTCCTGCTGCTCTTGTATTCAATTTGTTTTGCCTAAATTTGTGAAGGTGTTGGGCTTGGGAACAAAGGTAAAAAAACTCCTGTCTCCTTAATCCTGTGTAGCTGCACAACATTAGGTCTGAAGACTTGAAGGTTGTCTTCAAGCAAACGTGGGGTTCTGTTGCCATGTCCTTGACGCCATCTTGTTTGTGTTTCTTGGACCCCCTACCTTCTTTCCTGCAGTACTACTTGCTCACTCACTCGTGTTTTGCCCGCTGACATACGTAATGTCTTTGTACATTTCTATATATGCCCCACTTTATCCTCCTTTGAAAGTCATCTACCTTGTATTACTGAACCCCACTTCTTCACTGCCTCCCCGATTTGAGCACCCCCATCACTCTCCCTGGTCCCCTTACTTTCTTTGACTTTGAACTCCCAAGCTCTTTATCTCTCCGATGAGATGAGATCTATCTTAATATTTAACACCAGCATTGATTTACTTTTTTTTCAGATCCACTTACTGTATATACTCGCGTATAAGTCGGGTCTTGAAACCCAAAAAATCAATCAAACCCCGACTTATATGCCCATTCAAAAATACATTTAAATTCTTGCTTCCTTCAATCTCACACCAGTTTCTCAGACACATCGAATTTTGTTGCAGCAACGCAGTTACCAATTTCTTTCGCCTCTTCAAGGACTTTTAATTTAAAACCAGCTTCATATTTTGTTCTCATCGAATGCTCCATCGTAGATAAGGGATGTTCTTACGATAAAAGTGTATGAGGGTGTGAGATACAAAAAAACACAAAACAGTGCAAACGTTGCTTCGGAATAGTTTGGGTATTACCGTGTGGTCACGTTGGCACAATACATAGAAACAAAAAGCAGTGTGCTGCATGGTTACTCTCTCAGGTGGGCGTTAGCATATCATAATCCCCTGTACCAATAGCGTGAGGTTTCCGTATTCGAATTATACAACCGACATTACAAAATATCGGAAATTATACAGTAAAATCAAGCCCCGATTTATCCACGGGAGAACTTAAACGTAAGTATATACGGTTTTCCAATAAAGGGTTAGAGGGAGTTCAGCTTTATACAAGAGGCGACAAATCAACCTTGGACAGGCTGCTAGTCTATTACAGGGCACACTAACTCACACAGAACCAATTTAAAGATACCAGTACCTCTCATCTACACATCTTTGGATTGTGAGAGGAAATTGGGGAACCAAAGAGAATCAGGGCAGAAATGAAAATGAAGATTTCGACCAAGGACTCTGTGGTAGTGGCACTTACTCCTTCCTCCTGTTCATCCTCAGCCTTTATATACTCTTTGACCATGCCCAGCAGCTCTTTCCTTTCTTTATCTCTGCCCCCCACCTGCTTGTTCTTATTTAATCTCTTCTTCTCACCCTGTTTTGCCCTCTGACCCCCATCTTCCCCACTGTCTTTAAGTTAAGCTTACTATGCAACAATTCTATTTTGTTTGTCTGAGATTAATAAAGTTGTTCACAGCATTTCCAGTGACCTTCTGTACAATTTCATTAGCACAGTTTTCACAATGAAGATCCTCTCCTCATTGACAGGAGATCATTGAAGGCTGACAGTAATTATGCAACTTGCTCTGAAATGTCTTTGTTGAATTTCCATTCAACTTAAAACTCCTAAGCTGCTGGCTCAGTCAGTAAGTAAGTAAACGTCGACGGACATTGTGCTTTTCGAGAGAGGAGACCTCGCACATTTCATTCTTATGCATGGCATCTCTATTGACAGTCCTAAGTTAACCCTTTGAGCGGCTCTCTTGTCCAGTAGCAATGACAAACATGTCAAAGGAGCAAACCTCAGTGACCGAACTCTTCTAATGCCTCTTTTTGTGGCATAACACTTCCAAATCACCAGCAATCCTCACCTATCCATAATGATCCATCAGTGGCAAGGGCTCCATTAAACTGGAAGAAGTCAGCTTGATTTGTGATGGCAGGAGCACCTTGATATGAGCAGCCAAGGCAATCCCCACCACTGAAGTCAAATGCCAAAATGAAATGGTGTAACATGTTATATCATCAGTACAGAATTTATGCAGGTTAAAGACACTTGTAAGACAATCTTTTCTGGGAGAAGGAGAAAAAGGGCATGTTTTGCATTCAATACAAAGGGTGAAGATGAGACCTAATACACCTTTACATGACATGCTGTGCTTCTGCCTGCTAAACAGAGAAAGTGCCCTTGGAAAAATCGGAGAATTTAGAGACAATGAAAACTTCATTTCCTGCTTCTTTCTTTCACGTCAGCCCCTGCTGCTGGATAATCCAGACGAAATGCAGCTCATAGAAGGCTTCGCTGAACATAAGTCTCCCTGCTCACGTGACTAATGCAATTGCTGCTTTCCATATCCCTACCCATAGCACTTTAAGCAGAACATTTACAAAAAAGATAAAAGGTTTTGACCAAGAAGCATTTGACCTTAGTGCTCGGTAACCTCTAATCTTACTTCAACTAAGCCCTGAAGAAAACTAACTGTCAGCTGAGCCCCAGCTGGGGATGTGGCCTTTGATCTGTCCTCAAGTCCGGCCGCCATGCCATCTAATTCATTAATATGAATGCGTACACTTTGTAGAGAAAGCCGACGAGATGGACTCTTGAGTCTGTGCTTCTCAGCATTTTTGAACAGCAGTCTGAGCAGAAAAAGCCAAGGCTTTAAATTTGACCCTGACATTCTCGCACACTAGCAGTTCTTCTGGGGTCGAAGTTGTCACTGTGTGCTGACAAATCAATTCTAGAAATGTTAGCCCTAGGGCCTCAGTGCTTAGTTTGCAAAGTACACAACAGAATGAAAGTGCAGCCTTGGTCAGAAAAGATACAAGCCTGTCCAGACTGGGACAGCTGACATAGACAGAGCGCTCACAAGAGAGCCTATTGAGTGTTTCCTTACTACTTAAACTCCTGACACTGATCTTACCAGCAGCTCCTGCTTGGAATATTTATTATTATCCCATCATCCATGCATGCATCCATTCTCTTAGACCCTTTCTTCCTAGTCATGGCCTTGGGGAGCATACCCCATGTTAATTCACACTGGGTCAATTTAAACTCCCATTCTTTCATCCATCTGTTTTCTAAACCCACTTATGCAATACTGGGTCACAAGGATCTTTTGCCTTGACATAAGGAAACAACTCAAATCAGAGCAAATACTTGTTGCTGTTACCTATACAGCCTGTCATATCTGTGTAGTGCATCTATCCATCTATTGCTGAAATAGCTTAAATCAGTTGAGGGCTGGAGTATGGGCTCAAAGCACATTCTAGCACCATTATCCAATTAAATTGACAAAAGTATAATAAAACGTTGGTCACAGCTATATAGCTGTTACTATAACTAGAAGGAACAACTTTGAATATTAAAAGATTTAATTGTGCTTTCTGATATAATCAGTACAGAAATCACTGGGTAATCAATGACCCACCATTCATAAATGTTACGCTCAGCACAAACGTAACCACTGCCCCATCGTGCTACTCATTGTATAACATTATCAATAATTTCATTTTTTAGCATTTATCTAGCAGAGGAACATATCAGTACCTGCATTTCCTAAACCAGACCAAGTAGGTTTGGTGATACATTAAAGAGCACATGTACACATACATCCACAGACTCTCGCATGAGGTCAGTTTAGAGTCACCAGGTAAAGAATAAGCACATCTTTAAAATGTGGTGGAAATCCACAAGAAGGCAAGGCAGCCTGAAACTCAGTAGCCATCCAATTAATGTGGAGAGGAGCATATTGTTATAGCTATCACTAGTAGCTATAATATATAAGATGAGGAGGATAATTACAGTAGTATTGATTTTCAGATTTGTGTTTGTGAGGATTGATACTACTGCTACTGTTTGTAACATAACTATAAAGAGTCCTAATATTCAGGGCACTGTTAACAGAATTATAAATAGAATAAGTACAGGTTTGTTAATAGGACTTGTTCCTTTATTGTTATTCCCATTATGTATTGTTCATATGAGTTCTTATTAGTGAGCATTGATGCTAACGTTTACATTGCTGTAAAAAAGAAGCAATACAGCACATGGAACACTGTGAATAGTACTACTATAAATAGAAAGCATATTAATGTGAAACTACTACTATGGTAACAATACTAATTTCAGGATTATCATAGTATCAATGCCATTATTATTATTAATTGCAGTAGTACTACTATGATCATAAAATTTTTATTGATCTTTTGAATTCTTACTTATGAGTATTGATGCTACTATAAAGAATATTTTTATTAGAAGCAATGCTAGCAGTCTGAGATGGACTGATGCCCTGTCCAGGATCCATTCTTGTCTTGCACCTCGTGATTGCTGGGATAAGTTGTTGGCTGCCCTGCAACCCTGACCAAGATAAGCAGGTTAGGAAAATGGCCTGATAGATGTTAGCATTATTTTTACTAATAAAAACTGTGTTACTGTAAAAGTAATACCGTACTAATATAAATATTTCAGAGGTACTGTGGATTATCTTCACCAGGTACTTTATTGATATTCCCATTATTATTACTGTGATAATGAATAGGAAAAAAAAAAAATATTGTCCTTGATGCTACTGTTAAAATTAAGGCAGAATTTCTTATGATCAAATTTTTATTTGTAAAATCAAGAGGTAATCCATTTACCAGATCAGGAAGCAATCATTCTATGTAATACACCCAAATGGTGTCTCTTCTATAGCCCTCCCACCACAGTCTCATGCAGTGCCACGCCACTACACCTGACCAAGGGACAGACAGCATCATAAGTGTCACTGTATTATCTTTAATGTTTGGAATATCAGTATAAAAATACTACTATGGATAATAATTCAGAGTGTCAGTAGTAGGTTCCTTATTATTATCTCATTTACTAGTAATATGGTTGCGCTTAGGAGGGAAATTAATGTTATTCTTAAGAATTCTCACTGCTGAGCTTGTTTGAGACCCATTACCAGCTTACTATATCAAGAATTAATACTAGTAGCACTAAAAGCAGTATTGTTTTTTTATTTAAAGGGTAGTAACATAAAATACTACTATTCACACTTGATATTGTGACGTGTCTTGCCATTGCATGGGCTATAGGGAAGGGAAGCAGTGTTGGGGTGGAGTCTTGAGGGAACCCTGTTTGTAAGGGCTTGGGGCACCTCCCTAGAGAGAGAGATGAGTGACAGGGATCTGGGTTAATTAATGGGGCGTGATAAAAAGTGGTGGGTGGCCGGAAGTTGGAGTTGGAGGCTGGAGAAAGTGAGGAGAACAGTATAAGGTGTAAGGAAGGGAAGTAACTGTTTGGAGAGTAAGAGAGGTAGATAGGACGAAGGTGATTAGTCTTTGTTATTTTGGAGGTGTCCCCATGACCCAGACAACGGGCGGCTGTAGGGCACCGTTTATATCGCGGCTGATTGAATAAAAAGCCAGTCGGCATTTTTGGAAGACTTCCCCGGACAAGCGGCTCCTGAGTGTGTTATTCGACGGGACGTCACAATATAATATTTTCAGGACATTAATAACAAGTACATTATTATTATTATTATCAGTTCATGTGATTAGCTTTTAAACAGCCCCGCATTAAAACATAAACGTTCATAAAATGCAGGGAAGGATGGTTGAATCTGTACCACGAACACTGTTATTAACGTAAGGAAATGTAAGCTAAAACCATTTCAATTAGCATTCCTTGTAATGGCCAGTAGTGCTCTTTTCATTATGATGAATAGATTTACTTCTATAATCAATGTTTGGTGCTTTATTATTATTATTAGAAAGAGTATTAACACCACACTTCTTATCCACTCTCATGTTTTTCTTATAATCAGTTTTATTAAAAGGATTCCTTTTTACAGTATTACTAATCTCCTTTTTAGATCAGGTATTAGCATCAGAACTCTGCCTTTTATTAATAGCTGCATGTGCCGCATTGTCTTAGCCTACTGCTGGTTCAGAGGTGTTTACGAGGCACTGTGCCAGCTTCTCCTCAGCCCTTGAGGTACGCCATGTACCTGAACACAGCTGCTTTCTTCTTTTAGCTCAGTTTAGCGTTACTTCCCCCTCTCTCTCTCTCTCTCTCTCTCTCTCTCTCTCTCACTTTTGTATCTACTGATAGTCATGCTCTCCAAATCCCTTGCTGACAAGCAAAACCTCTCTTTTGTAAGCATGTATTATTTATAGGTTTCTCTTTATTCCACACCATAGTTTCTCATCAAACTGCATTAGCTGCTGCCCTGAGGTTCTAATTGGTTTCTTAAGGAGTCACATGCCACTTTGAAGTGAAATGAGCTCCAGAGGAGGCCAAGCAGCAGCCTTTCTTCTGTGCCAAACCCTGGATGGCTTCTTTTTAGGTAACATCTGGATTGGAACATAAGATAAAGAGAATGTACCTTAATCTTCATCCGTGATAACACTTTTAATACATGAACTATTTTCAGAAGCTACAATTAGTTCTCTTATTAATGGCTTTGATTTTTCTGGTCATGCTATATACTGCTATATTTGAATATTTTGCAAAATGACGCAGTTGCCCATCATACATTATTTTTACTTCTGCCTTTGCACACTTGGAACTACATATAGGCCCCACAACCCTGAAATCGATAAATGGGTTAAAAATACAGTAAATACCTTTCTCTTCATTGTGACAAGCTACTTAGTATTATCATGTCACAGTTCCAACATCCTGGGTTCGAATCCCAGGCCTGGTAACTGTAACGAGTTTTTACCTTCTCCCTGTGTTTGTGGGAGTTTACCCTCAGGTAATCAGGTGTTCCTCTCCAGTCCTCAAGCTAGTATACTTGGTGATTGCAGATTGGCCAAGTGAGGTTGTGTGTGTAAGTTGACACCCTTTTCAGAGCTGTTTGCTGCTTTGTGCCCAGTGCTGCAGAGAACAGACTGAACTGGATTAGGAGGACATGTCATATCTATAGTCCAAAATGTATGCTGTAGAACTCTTTTGCTGAGGCTCTGCAAGTTGGGGTAGTGTCCACCTAGACACCACAGATGTGATCATGGTGTCCATTTTTGAGCTTATCCTTTACATTTTGAAACTAAATTAGGCTCTTTTGTCCATCTCATCTCCTCTGACATGGGTAGATGAACTTAACTGAATTCCTTTTTTTCAGAGTATATTGAAATGTTGCTCACATTTGTATGTATAGTCGTAAGACAGTAAGTGAGGTAGTATTGTAGTCCGTATTGTTGGTGTGCATTTTCAACCTTAACATGGTAAGCTTATGTCCAACGTGAGCCCCACTATTATGGTGATGGTGCCAATCTTGTTGTTGCTGATAATTAACAGAATTACTACAGTGTGATCCTTTTGCTATGATGCTTAGTATGCTAAGACAATATACATTTTGAGATTCAGTGTAGTGGATATTGAACATTAGAGTCAATTTCAAAGATTCCAATTACCTCATTCAAAATTATTTGAGACTAAAATGAACAGGCCGTGCCAGGGTAGTTAGAGATAGAAAGATTTAACTCTAGACCTTTTCATCTGAGTCTTAGATGGTGATCAGATTTATAAGACGGTATGTATTAAACAGGAGCTTTTATTGTCTTTATTGGCAGTGTGCATTTTCTGTTTTTGCATGATGAGATGATGCCCACCATGAGGTTTGGTATTATTGAACATGACGCACAATTAAGTGCTGCCTGTCTTTTAGGAGATATCAGATTTTGACTATAGACCTAATTAGCATGAAATCTTGTTCATTCTGGGGTTTAATATAATGAGAAATTATGAATACTGAGACTTAACATGAGATACTGGTGTCCAGATTGCTTCTCCATTTGAGATTCAGGTATCAATTTTCAGACTTAATATGTTATTCCATCTTGAGAATGGGTGTGATGTGAGTATGTCTCCTACCGGTAGATTGAAGAACTTATTGGACTCTTGGTCTTTGGAGACTTAGCAGGATGTGGTGTCCACCTAAATGCTCATAGTGATGAACCAGCATGTAGGCTGGGATCAAGACAGAGCATGAGGCTTAGTGTCAGATTCACTTCAAGTGTATGGTACAGTCCTTTTGGCTGATTCCATTGCTTGTTTGTCATGTGGCAAGTCTCTAGAATAGATTATTAACAAGTGTCCTTTCAGCATCTCTGATAAGGGACTGGAAAGAAGAAATTGCTGCTTTTGGACGATAATTAAAATCAAGCAGAGGAAGAGCCATTCTTGACTGTACAATGTGTATAATGAGGTGGAACTTGAGGTGGTTGGCACTCACTCTCCTAATGTTCTTCCCTTCTCTTTTAATCTGCCACTGTCGATGAATTTGCACATGTACCACTCAGTATCCCCCTCTAAATGAAGAAAGTGCACACATTCCGAAGGAGTGAGAACCCCATCCCCAACAGCACTGGCCGGTGTTTTAAGGATTGGGTGGTGCCAACTAAGAAAACAGATGGTGACCACAACACATTGCTTTATATTACTCCATCCATTCCTCCATTACTAAGATTTTCTTCAGAGGAGCCTAAGCCCATCCTGGCAGCGTTTGGCACAAAGCAGGACTAACACATGACAGGGCAACAATCAGTTGAAAAGAATATTCACACAAACACACACACACTCCCATGTCAGTTGAAAGTCCAAGAGAAAACCAACAAACCAATATGGGGAATGCGGAAACTCCACACAGGTGGTGACCATACTGAGATTTGAACCCAGGACTGTAGAGCTGTGAGGCAGCAGTATTAACTGCTGTGCTACTTCTGTTATTAGCTTGTAAATTATTTTGATTGCTTGTTTGTCTATCTTAAAGGAAGACAGTTCAGAATATACATTATCATTTTATGTGATCTCTAAAATCATGTATGGAGACTTTCAACACCATTACAAAGTGCTTTATTATAATTATTCACATATTAATTGTATTACAGTAGAGACATGATTACTCATTTAGGATCACAATGTGAGAATTCAATCGTGGTTGTTGGGTCTTAAAATCCAGTATCTTAATTACTAGGCCACATTACCATAAAACAAAATTCAATACACCAACAAGTTACTGGCTAGTTTGAATCACATCGCAACTGATAACACGAAGCATCACAAATTGAGGATATTGACAATCAAAACAGTCAATCATTCACAACACCGATTAAAGGAATATGGATAACAAATCAGCATCAAGCAATACCGAATAGCATGATTGAGAAAGGTATAGATAGATAGATAGATAGATAGATAGATAGATAGATAGATAGATAGATAGATAGATAGATAGATAGATAGATAGATAGATAGATAGATAGATAGATAGATAGATAGATAGATAGATAGATAGTGTCTATGTCACTTTTGTGTCAGTTCCTAGTCAGCAGCTTCTTTACTTAAGCTCAGCTCTAAATCGATTGACTTTCACCTGATATTGAGTTTGACCTCAGAGCAGTAAAAGGCAGGTCATAACCAGACTCAGTTCATGTAAACATCTGACGCTCAGATAATCCAATACTGCTATCTACAGGGATTTTGTCATTGTTGTCATTGTTATCTTTTTAGTCTCAATGGTATTTTGAGAAGCAATAATTTAGCTCCCTGGACTTGTACTGTATTTGGTTAAATCATCCATACTGTGAACACTATTTATTTACACGTACTGTGATCTATATTAGTGTTCTATTGGCAGTAGCTTGTTTTTATAAATTACCAACAACTAATTCAACAATTAAAAAAAAAAAACCATGTCCAACGCATGTATTGTTTTAGATATACTAAGTACTCAGTCCTTCTCCTCTTGGGGACTTCTACAGCTTGGATACCTGTGGTGGGCTCAGAAGGATCTTTGAAGTCAAATTTTCTGAGCCAATTACGAGTCCATTGCAGTAATATTGAAATATCCTTGAATATTCTACTACTCAGTTGCAAAGCACACTCATCCACACATCCTCAGCTGCCTATCGAATGCTGTTTATCTAATGTGCTTGTCCAATTCTTATAAAATACTTTGTTTGCATGCTGTAGCTCCTTGAGGTGTTGTATGCTGTTAATTTTGCTGTATAAAACGAAGATTAGTTGAATGAAAACTGTGTAGACATCGGGAGCATATACAAATGTGCGTATACTGTTATGTTTTAAACCAATAGACTGGTCCCCCCCAGGGTTGATTACTACACAGTGCTCACTGTTGTTGGGAGAGGCATCATCTTCCTGCAAACCTGAATTGGATGAGTAGAATGGATGAAATGAATTGATAAATATATATTTAACATAATTCTGTATTCTCAAGCCCAGTTAATTCATTACAGGAACATGGAGAATGTAGCCTATCTGCATTTACACTTACATTTATTTGCTTAGCTGACAATTTTATCTAAAGTAACTTAAACAGTATCTCAAGGCATGAATCAGCCCTAGGGGGGGCGGGGGGGTAACAGCAGTCAATTATAGGGCCCACTCATGTAAACATTGGCACAGGACCAATATAGCACGACCAATTTACCTATCACACATGTGCCATTGTCTCATTATGTGTATGCAGAGATAGGGCAACTAGTGTGCCACCCTTACTGGGAACAAATGAAACAGCACAATAGTCTGTTTATCAAAATTATACATTTTGTATTAACAATGCAAAACACAGTGAGAAAAACATATGAGAGAATTCCAAATATCAAAAGACCAGGTCCAGAGATCCACACTCTAAAAATATGCATCTCTACACTCTCCTTCAAATATCTGGTTACATCACCTCCCTCCGAGATCAAGTCTTTACTAACAATACATTCTCAACTCCAAGCTCAAAGCCATCTGGCCCAGGATTGGCTTTATACTCTTACATACTCTTGTTTTTAGAATGCCCACCGAGAAAGCCCTGTAGCCTTCTTAACAATCTAGTGCCCCTGGATGGATCACATTTAGGAGATATAGCATCTTCAGACATGTGCCACTCTGTATTGTATTGCTTTTTGCTCCTCTTCCTCTTTAGAAGCAGGCAACTCTCTATCAGGTGCCTGAAGAGCTAAAGTAATATGGTTTCCTCTGTCAGATATTCACGTGTTCACCATTGTGGGTCCTGCTCTGGTTTTTATTAACTTCTGTTGACTTGCTGTCTTAAATCTGACCACTGTCTTGCCAGGCTGTCATGCTGTCACAATATTTAAGTAAACAACAGTAAAAGTCAAGCAGTGAACCTGTATTGAGGATTGAACTAACAGCCTTGTGCTTTATAGGGCAGCGCCATAGCCAGTAGGCTTTACTGTGAACACACTTTACACAAACTGCCATTGGATCCAAACCCATGTATCAGGCAGCCAGTACCAGTCATTCTATTCATTTGAAATATATCCATTTTGAAATTAAATTCTTTCCAATACAGGGTTTTGGGAAATGAGTTTTATTCCTGGCAGCATTGGGTACAAAACTTGAAGCAATCCATTGCAAGCCAAACCCAGTCTGTACAAATATAAACTAGAGTCAACATTTAACTGAACTTGTACTTCTGAGGATGTGGGTGGAAAACTGCTTATCCACAAAAACCCACTCAGGTCAGGAGGAGAATGTGCCAGATGCACACAGACAGTGACCACCCAGTAACTGAATGAGAGACATTGGAGTCACTATACGATAGATAGATAGATAGATAGATAGATAGATAGATAGATAGATAGATAGATAGATAGATAGATAGATAGATAGATAGATAGATAGATAGATAGATAGATAGATAGATAGATAGATAGATAGATAGATAGATAGATAGATAGATTATACATTATGCAAGTTCAAGTGCCTCTGCTGATCCTGGCGCAGTGTGTGACCGTAGATAGTTCATTTAATTTGCCTGTCTTTCAGCCATAAATGTCTTTGTTCAATATCATATACCATTTCTCATAGCACTCATCAGAAAGGATCCGTATATAACTGAGATACATTAACTGATATTTGCAAGCGTGTTTCTTTTTTTTTTTTAACAGAGCATCTTAAATATCTTTGTATATAAATAAATGAACATATGTTAAGTAGAGAAGCAGTCCCAGAGCACAGAAAATCTGATAAGGTGCAGCAGTTAGGATGTGCAGCAAGTAAAGTGTTTAATGCAATGGCACTGCACTCATAAAGGCAAGTGAAGCAAGGAGGAAGCAAACTCATATTCAGTGTGAAGACAAAGCTCTGCTTCACTAACCTAAGGTGCACTTGCTCATTCAGGCGACTGTAATCATTTTGATATTTTATTTCTTAGCTTCTTGTCATGGCCAGGCAGCACAGTTGTGACGACCTGAGATAAGCTCTCATTATTCCCCCATAGTTAATGAAGCTTGTTTTCCCATTAAAGACTATTTATAAAATTGATTTAAGGTATGTTGGAAACTTGAAACCACCATTCAGGATGATGAGCTGGCAGAATCTTCTGGTAGGACTCTGTATAAAGGAAAACTCTAGTTTATTGGAAGGGCTTGGAAGATGTCAAAGGGAGCCACACATGTCTGAGGCGCACCCCATTTTAAAAGCAACAAAATGCCACTAAACAGTAGCAGCCATTATATGCTACATTTATATCCACCCCCCACCCCAAAATAAATAAATAAACTAGGAAGAAGACAGACATTGGGAGACTACCATTGAGGCAAAATATTGTTCTTATGTTCTTTAAGAGGCTGGAGGACATCTCAGCATGGATGTAGTAGTGAATGTGCAATCAGACAAGGAGCAGGGGATTCACTAAAGGTGTTTGTCCCTCTAGTAAGGCTATATTTACTCAAGTTGTGTGTCCTGTTTGCCAGGAGGTATGAGAAAGACCTTTGACCTTTGACCCCATATATAGTCTTGTCTAGGTGGTAAGTTTAAACTTCCCGCTAGAAAATTGTGCAGGAGCTAATCAGATATGTGAACTAATAAAGGAGAGTGCAGAATAGATAAGAGATAGTGACTATTCTGTTTTCTTAAGGGACACTGGTAATGTAATCATTTTTAATTGCTGAATATAGAAGACCGTAGTGGAAAATTCAAAGAAAATTAAAAGATGTTATTATTTCTCCAGACAATAAAATAAATGCACATCTTAATACAGGCCACCCTGTTTACTTGCAAAAATTAACAGGCGCTCAGTTGCGTTGACTAACAAAACAGTACTTTGTTGAGCAGACAAGGTGACCCTCTGACATGCATGTGTGGTTGTATAAATATCTTAAATGTTTTTAAACAATTTGGGACAAAATATTTGTACGGCAGGAGATAATTTTTATAGTAATGAACAACTACTTTTTTGCTTTTATAATATTAATAATTATTCTTTAATATGTATTTTTATAAAACAAGTAAAATCACAGTGATAAAAGGATACAGGCAGGACTTGAACCACATAGTGTCGAACTGCAGTCAGACATGTTCTCATCTCCTCTGTTCTGCAACTGCTGTACACCAACACTTAGAATACTCTTCCATTCTATTAATTGCAAGCTATTATTACAGATTTCATGATTTTTTTCATGATTAAATTCACTTTTTGGTGATGTTGTATTTTTCCGAACCTTAGCACCAGGAGGGTGATCTATTTATGGAAAACTTTTTTTTTTTTTGTTCTTTCATTGTGTGCAAATAGCCAGGTTTTTCTTGTCAGTTAGTCAGCAAGTCAATTAGGGACATGTAGGTTAATATATACTATATGGAGAAATTTACTGAATGTATTTATTTATGTATCGGGCAGTGTAGTGGCTTCTTGTGGAGTATGAATGTTCTCCCAGATTAAGTTACTTGGCAATAGGAACTGGGAAAGACATATGTATGTGCAGTGATCACCATCTCAAAATGTGTATATACATTGTACCCCGTGGCTTCACCCACAAAGTAATGAAACAGGACAAACTTTAAAAATCGATAGACGTTGGCACTATATCTGATCATGTTCAGCTCTGACAGGAGAGCGTTCCCTCACGTGGGGAGAAAAGCACATAGCCATGATGTCTCTGTCAGTCAGCAGCTACCCTCTAAAACACATGGAGCTCTGATCTCTCTCTCAAAAACGTCAAACGTTACTCCTTAACAATCTGTAGATGATAATGTCTGTTGAACAAACAGGTATCGCTAGCTAAGCGGAGGCACGTGGCGAGACGTAGACTAACTCGAACAGAGGCTGGCGAGTGAATGAGGAAGGCTGTGCCCCCCTACTCTCAGCCCACAGCCACTCTGTTGGATTTGCATAAATACATCGGTGCAGCAAGCAAACTATGGTACTTAGCGCGATGAAAGAAGTTACAATATCAACCGGAAACTATAGAAAACACCCAGATCTAAATCCATTAAGTAATTCTCTTGTGAAAAGCGGACAGACATACAGACAGAATGCACTTGGACCACGAAATTTTTAAAACCGTTTTTTACCGAGCACCTATGGGCCAAGAGGAACCTACATTCCAAATTTCAAGTCCCAAGTCCTCATGGTTCGGGAGATTTTGTGATGAGTGAGTCAGTGGCTTTTTGGTATTTGGCTTTTATATATATAGATTGAATTCCATCTTAAAATCTGAATATAAATATTTGCTGCTTTTCTATAGTAAATGAAATCCCAAGTTGCTTAACAAGAACAGAGACAATATAAAGTATTTAGTACCATTGGAGCACGACCAATTTAAATGACTTACTCAGGGCATACATGGTAACAGAGCAGTGTTGTGAGCTTGCAGTGATTTTTCAGCTAAAGCCTTGGCCACTTGACTATACTGTCTTCCGAATTATATGAATGAAAATCAACAGGACTTGAACTGGCAGCCTCAAGGTCTAAGGATCCAATCTAAACAATCAAGCCATATTGCCTGTTCCAATACATTATTATTATTATTGCTGTCAATCAATGAGTAAAGAAATACAGGTTTACTGCTGTGTGTCTGGCCAGTCAACATTCATGAGTTTTATTTCTCCCCTCTCTTAGTCTTTTCTCTCTTTCTGTCTCTTTAGTAACATTACCCCATGGAGTCTCTTCTCTTACTGTCATCAGATACTTGCCGATATGTAGGCTGATCGGCTCCTAAAGGAACATCGCACTTTTCCTAAACTACCTTCAACTGCCTTTTTATTTGGCTCCTTATGTGAGCCGATGAGCTGCTGCTGCCTGTGAAGCGTTATTGTCAAACACGAGCTTCCTCATCTCTCGATGCCAAATGTAATGCCGGCTTCAGTTTTGAGTGCCTCATTAAACCTGCAAAAGTCGAAATAAAAGCAGCAATTTTAATTAATTTCCATTCAGTCTGTTCCTTAAACAAGCCTGTTGAAACTCCCTTCCTGAAGAAAGAGGAGTTTAGAGAAAATGAGGCAAGCTCATCTTGCCACTAGAACATCTTCTGCATTTTTTTACTGACTAAAATTTATTTATAAAAAGCACCATGTTCAAAATAAATTTGCAACTTCAATTTTATAAAGCCACTGTCCTCTTCTCTCACGTCCTACTCACAATCTCATGAGCTGACAGATTGTCAGCCTCTATTGGAGATAGAGACAGTCAGTCACATTCTTTGGTGACATGGTCAATTTGATCTTCTGTCCTGTCTACCCACAACCCAATTCAGTATCTTTGCCTGATCTTCTGTATCTTCTTAGTACAATGGCTAAGGCTAATGCCAGATCAGATGGGCTTATAACACTTTCCAGTCTAGCCAATGCTAATTTTTTGCCTGTCTGCCTTACACCATTGAAAATTATTATTTTTCGTGTCTAGGCTATATTGTCAATTGCAGATTAAGGGTGCTATCCCTCTGACAAACATCAATTCCCTCATCAGTCTCAAACATGTCTTTTCTCAGTGACTACAGTACTTCATCATACCCCAGTCATTGTTTCCCCCGTCCTTGCTATTTTATTTTCTCATAGTCCATTGCGTATTTTCCCTCATTCTTCTTTGACCCTTTTCAGTCCTTTTCCATTGTCTGTCTACCTAAAGCAAGTGTCCAAGCCAATTATTACCACCTATATTTTCACAGTCATTTTTGATGACAACCAGGCTTTTCCTTCACTCTGTTATTATGACAGACTAGCTGAAGTACTTAGTGCTGCCCAAGTATAAATAAATGGGGAAAAGCTGTCTTTTCGATATTCAACATGGCTGAACACAACCCATGATGAGACAAAAAGCCATACTCTTAGAAAAAAAAAAAGTTGTTATCCAGTGAGACAATGAAATTGTTCTCCAAATTAGTACCAAAACATTTTACCTATGGTTTTACTTAAGATCCTGTTTCAGCCAGTATAATATTGTGTGTGATAGATAGATAGACAGATAGATAGATAGATAGATAGATAGATAGATAGATAGATAGATAGATAGATAGATAGATAGATAGATAGATAGATAGATAGATAGATAGATAGATAGATAGATAGATAGATAGATAGATAGATAGATAGATAGATAGATAGATAGATACTTTATTAATCCCAATGGGAAATTCACAATTTGTGCCAAAGGCTTCCTATCATTAGGCACTCCTGTTGCCTGATGGGAATTGTAGTCTGCACGTCAGCACTGGCTTTTGGGTTGCTTCCCTCCCATTATAACCCCTCTCCCTGATATAACGCAGAGCTTATAAAAAATGGTTCAGTTGTAATAGCATGCTTGAACAAACAAACAGACACCCAAACAGTTTACAATTTTATTTATAGATACTCTTTTCTCAATGTCCAGCTTGACTATTGCTAGCCTTGTCCCTCCGTTCTTCACTTTATCGATAGGCGGCATTTCTCCTGTTTCCACTCTAGTGACTGCCTGTAATCTCTGAGCAACTTATTTTCCAGAGCAGTGATGGCTGATCCTTTTCTCACTGTCCAAGCTCACTACTTCAAGCCTTTTCTCTGTGTCCTGACAAGTAACAGCTACTCATTTTTGCTTTGCATGTGCTTACTGAAAGCTTACTGTACATTTTGTCATTCTCCACTTAAAAATCAAAACCGCCTTCCCTTGATACAGTATAGTGACAACCATTATCTTATCGGCAAGCAGATCATTGATGATCAGTCATTTTTAATCTTTATCCATTCCAGAGACAGAATTTCAATTCCTTCTCCAGCCTCTTACCCGAGTCGAGTCCACTTATAGCCCATCCCCTGTGCAGTCTGTTTTCTCTGACGTTTCCTTCAATAGGTATTGTCCTCTCTATTAACACTGCTCTTGTCCACTCCGATAGCCCTATGTGTGATATAGCTGCCTTATTCGGGGGAGCTTGCCCGCCAGTGCCTTTTTCTTGTTACATTTAGATTAAGTTATTCTTGATTGAAAGCAGAGCTAATTTAACCTCCTGGCTGCAAATTGCCTGTGTAAAACACCAGAGGATTTGTGCGCTAATAGCGAGCGAGAGGAACAAATCAGACGCAGCGGAGGAAAAGCTGCCTGACATCCTGCCATTTAGATTACAAAGCTAAACATTGCACTTACCTGTATAATTACAATTAAAAAAGAATCAATACTTAGGAATGGCTGGGAAACCCTCTAGTCTGATTAGCTTCTGTTTAACTATGGCCCCTGTGACCTGTGTCGAAAGTCATGGGCGGCTCATGACTTTATGATGAACGAACTTCCTTTCCTGTACAATTTTTACAAAAAGTGAAAGATGCTGAGATCTACAATGCTAGGCTGTCAGTTGGTCATATTGGAAGATCTGTTGGAAAATGCACATCCAACACATAGTTGGGGCCAAATAATTTTAATTTAATGAAAACATTTAGTCCACAGTGACCAGCATGACGCATCTTGAGGACATACTGAGAGATTGACTCTGAATGTCAGCAAAGCTTTCACATTGTTAATTAGTGACTAAACTGTGATTTGAACCAGAGCATCAGGATCTGCACCCTTTCAGTCATTGGGGACTGAATTGAGGCAAGTTTACTGAGAAGGCATACTGAGAGTCAGTGACAGAATAGGGTTTTGAGAAGACTTCACTGAAAGAGATACTGGATGCCAGTGTCCAGACAGGCAGGTGTGGTGATATGGCTCTGAGACACACTGGGAGTTTGAAAGTGATGTATGGTGTGGGAATCAATTTTCAACATAACTCAGAGAGACATTTACAATACTGGACAGTGAAGTTCCTTCATGTAGAGATTCACTGGGTACAATTTGTTATAGTTTCTGCTTGTGGACCTTCCACCACCCCAAATGATTGAAGTGGAAGATGCACCGTCATACTAAAAGACATTCTGGAAGTTGGTATGCTTAGCAGAGGATTTAGACTTTATGACATTACTCAGCAGCACACAACTAAAGTGGAGTTTGACTTCAAGTGTCTGAACCTTCACTCTCTGAGTCACTTAACCGCCTGTAAATAACAAAAATGCGTAACTTTACTGAGAAGGTGGCTCAGAGAAACACTAGGTATCAGTGAGAGAGTATAGTTCTGAGATCACTTTTCTGATAAAGACATTAGTACTAGGGTGTTGTTCCGTGTTAACCATTATGAATGTAGAGAAAAGCCAAGCAAAATGACACCTTTTATTGGCTAACTAAAAAGATTACAATATGCAAGCTTTCGAGGCAACTCAGGCCCCTTCTTCAGGCAAGATGTAATTGATTACATCTTGCCTGAAGAAGGGGCCTGATAAAGACATTGGTAGGTATCTTTGGAGTAAGGATACAAACTCAGAAGTATACTAGGAGTTAGCATCTGAACCAAGAGGTGAGGTGGCATCATTTACAGACAAACAAGGTATGTGTAATTGAGCTGGGAAATTAGGATGAGCATACCTCAAGAAAAGTGATGTAGTGGTACAGTAAGAACTAGTATCTTGTAGCTAGGGAGTCTTAGGTCTAAATTCCGTTCTGGCCCTGCCAATGTAGATGTTTGCTTATTCTGCCATTTTGGAATGAGCTTTTCTCCGGGTACTCTGGTTCTTTTTCTACATGGCAAAGATGTGTAAGTTAGGCTATGTAGTGTCTCTAAATTAGTTCCAGGACTGTGCCTCTGAATGTGCCCTGCAGTGAACAGGTACCCTATCCAGGGTTGGTTTCCGCTGTGTGTCTGACTTTACATTGATCTAATATGAATGAATGCAGGTGTGCGATAGGCTGGCACCCTGTCTGGAGATTGATCTAGACTCGAACCTGATGCTGCCGAGATAAGTCCGTGACCCCCAACTCGATTTTTATGCTCAATAATGGATAGGCAGATGGATAATTCAGAGAAGTATGGGCAATTAGTAGCTGAACAAAGAGTTGAGGTGACCCACCATGTGTTAACGTCTGAACTGGTATTAGTTACTTTGACGTCAGACCCTTCACTCCATGAGTAATACAACTTCCTGGTAGTCGGTCTCTGAATAGTGGCGTGACTTTGCTCAGATAAACCCAGAGAGACAGGACTAGGACTGTTTGTTGTTTTAAACTGGAATTCTTTCAGTGTCCTAGTTTTCCTTAGGTAGCTGCCCGAGTTGTGAAACACAAGCCTTGTACTTGGAGATTTTGTTCTTGGCCTGCACATGCTTCTGGACCGAAAAAGCAATTTGGCCCTCTATCATGCTCTTCATTATTGTAATCAAGACTAGTTTGAAGTATCTGATGATCTCTGACCAGATTCTCTTACATTTTCCTTAAGGCTGCCTCTTGCTTGGTCTTTTTCACCTTTGAAAGCATAGTGTTTTGGACACAGTTAATTTGGCATTTGCTTTGCAATGGCTTTTTCAAGTTTCATTTAACTTCAGGCAATTAATTTCAATTTAATTAAATTTTAGTCACTGTCGCAGCATACCAGGTGGAAGGTGTTTTGAAGCTATGCGCGTTTGTTTTTCAATTAAGAATTGTACAACATTAATTATGGAGACAGATTGTTTGTAGGGACTTGAGCATCCGGCTAAAATATGTTTATAGAAGAAAACTAAGTAGAATGTCATTGTTTGATACTAGACTGGAGTATTTAGACAGCTTTTCTTGATACCTACTGAAAAGATTTACTCTTTGCTTCACTGCCCATTCTGTTACCTGTCCATGCATAAAAACATTTGGCTTAGGCTTCTCTGCAAAGGGGAAGTAAAGCAGGCAATCATGAGATCGGCGATCTTATCATCTTAGGGATGAGTATCAGATGCCATCTTCAAGGCAGACTCGGGCAATACCACCCTTAAAGCAAACTGGTTCTAGAGATATAATAATCTCAGGATACAGGCATCAGAAACTTCGCCCTCTTAGCACCTGTAGGATCAAAAGAAAAATCGATATCAGATGACAAATGCAGACAGTGGACACAATGGAGCTGCTTGACGATGTGCAGGAACTTTGGAATACAGAAAAAGAAAATTTAAATTTGTTGAATATGTATTTTTATAAAGTGGAAGGCCGGCCGGGTTTATATTTGACGCTCAGAATGCTTACACGCACGCATCATGGCTGCCATGTGTTCTTAGCAATTTTTTAATGCGTCCTCTGAGCACATCGTCAGAAATGAACGTGACGTGTGTGTGACTTGCAGTACCAGCAAAAATTTGGGTCGCGTATTTTTTCCAAGTTTTTGTACGTGATGTCAGCATCGTTGTTTGCTATCAATATCTCCATAGTGACAGACATGCCTGTGAGAACAGCTGGCTCTTTGAAAGGATGTGGAAATGTCCAAGATGAAATGGAAGCAAATTTGAGACAGGCATGTCCTTGCACAGTGGAAAATATCCGAGAAAAGAAGTGGGTATTCGGCCTTTGCAAGCTAATGCAGTGTGGCGACAAGCCGCATTGAAGTTCCAACAGGATCAATGTGCGTGTTTCGATGTTTGATGAATGGTTCCATGTGGTGAATCAAATCACCAAACTGTAATGCTGACATACAAATGTATTTGTGGTGCTTTTCTTCATCCTTTTCTCGCATAGTCAATACAAGCGTTGCATATTCCCCATCGTAATGACGCAATGCATGTAAAGGTCTCACATACCATCTTCTGTGTCGCTGTTGCTGTCTTTTTTGGCAACTTCTTCCCTCAACTTACAACTCAGTGAAACCGGACATTGTTTTTTCACTGCGATGATGTCTCACACTGCCATGTGGTGGAATCCTCCAGATTTATGTAAAGAACCCATGTAAGTACAAACTGTGCACTGCTGGCATAGCAGCAGTGTCCACAAGCATATGGATCGCATAGCGATAGAGATATCCCAGCCCTAAGAAGTGTGGTCAAACATTTGACTTCAAAGATCTTTTAAGTGAGTAGCCTCTTTGAAAAGGCATGTGTTAAGGAATGTACTGGTTTTCTGTAAGTGACTGAGCACATTTTTCTTTGTAATAAAAATGTCTGAGATAAACTGTAAGATTTTAATCAACTGGTAAAACTTTGCTGGCACTTCCTGGACCCTGAGATTACTGAGTAAAATTTAGTGGCAGGGTGGTCAAGTGATGTAACCCTTTCTGACCATAATATTAACCTGAAAAATGTGGGGGTGCTTTTTTGTACCACCTGATTCCACAAAGTCAGACATAAGTACATTAGAACATTAAAACATTAGAACAATCTAGACGAGAACAGGCCATTCAACCCAACAAAGCTCACCAGTCCTATCCACTTATTTCTTTCAAAAAAACATCAAGTCGAGTTTTGAAAGTCCCTAAAGTCTTACTGTCTACTACACTACTTGGTGGCTTATTCCAAGTGTCTATCGTTCCTTGTGTAAAGAAAAACTTCCTAATGTTTGTGTGAAATTTACCCTTAACAAGTTTCCAACTGTGTCCCCGTGTTCTTGATGAACTCATTTTAAAATAACAGTCTCGATCCACTGTACTAATTCCCTTCATAATTTTAAATACTTCAATCATGTCACCTCTTAATCTTCTTTTAGTTAAACTGTATAGGCTCAGCTCTTTTAATCTTTCCTCATAATTCAACCCCTGTAGCCCTGGAATCAGCCTAGCCGCTCTTTTCTGGACCTTTTCTAGCACTGCTATGTCCTTTTTATAGCCTGGAGACCAAAACTGCACACAGTACTCAAGATGAGGCCTCACCAATGCATTATAAAGCTTGAGCAGAACCTCCTTGGACTTGTACTCCACACATCGTGCTATATAACCTAACATTCTATTAGCCTTCTTAATGGCTTCTCAACAATATCGAGAAGTCGATAGCTTAGAGTCCACTGTGACTCCTAAATCCTTCTCATAAGGTGTACTCTCGATTTTCCAACTGCCCATTGTGTATTCAAACCTAACATTTTTACTTCCTATGTGTCTACCTGAAAGATGATAGTTCCTTATGAGTTTATATAAAGTACACAATGAGAAAAAAAGACACGGATTGATCAAAACGCATAGGAATACTGACAAAAAAAGCAAATAGAAGCAAAGTGCACCAACACAGAAATCAATTGCTGAGGGAAAACACTATTAAGTTGAAATTGTGCATAAAATGATTTGATCTAAAGCAATATATTTGGCAGAGAGCTGCAGAAATTGGCTTAAGTATAAATTCCTTTGCAAAGAAGTCTTCAGGTTTTTATTTTTTAAGCAAAGTTTATAAATTTATAGAGTCAGTATTGTACATGGTACTGTGAAATTCTTACTTGCATGTAATAATCATCCTTACCTTTAAACTTTTGCCTTTCTTTGTCTTTGTTATCTGAAATACCCAACCTCAGAGTCAGAGCCATTATTTAAAAATATATACATATTCAAGTTACCTGAATTATATGTTCAGTGTAGTTTAATCTCACATCTTATTGCTTGATCACTTTGCCTTCCGCTAGTACAGTATTGGCTCTCTATGATGCAATGTATCAAACCATGTCCACAACTGTTCTACCACCTACGCTATTTGTGTTGTTTTCAAATTTATCTCTACATTGTTTGATAATGTAGTAGTTTCCTGATTAAAATTCAGACCCATTTTTACAGGATTGTTCTTCTTGACATGAATTTCTTTACACACATTTGGAAACACCTGGCAAGATAATGCTAACAAAGTACTGATAAAAAATGTAACTAAAAAAGCACAAATGACAATGGGAAAATGACCTTATGTATATTAAAAATCTGACAAATAAGAAAAGCTGACAGTTCTGCAGATTCTTTAAATTTCTAAGCATGGTGACCATCACTGTGATGTCATAATGACACCATTTGGGATGCTAGAAGATTAGCAGCTGTCAACAAAACAAAATGGCTGCTCACTCAGCAGGAACCCCAGCATCCGCTTCGGTGATGTGGAAATAAAGTCCAGATCATCCGAGACCAGCAGCTTCATGCTTGGTGATGATAGAGATGAGGATGAGCAGAAATGTAAAATCATTTCTGTAACCCCAATATTAAAAAAGTCCAGTCTTGATGCTGACAATCTTAACAATTTCCGGTCTATTTCCCAGTTACCTTTCCTGTCAAAAGTTCTCGAGCGTGTTGTAGCCTCCCAGCTCACCAATTACTTACCCTCTAATAATTTGATGGAACCCTTTCAGTCTGGTTTCAGAGCACAGCACAGCTGTGAAACTGCTCTGCTACGGGTAACCAATGATTTGCTTATGGCAGCAGACTCTGGACAAACCAGCATATTAATACTGTTAGACCTCAGTGCAGCATTTGACACTGTCAGACATGACATCCTACTGTCCAGAATGGAGAACATGCTGGGTATCTCTGGCACTGCCCTCCAGTGGTTCAAGTCCTATCTGACTGATAGGCAAGAGTTTGTTAGTCTTGGCAACAGCAGATCCAGCTCAGCGCCAGTCACACAAGGAGTCCCTCAGGGCTCTGTCCTTGGCCCTCTTCTGTATTTACATGCTTCCCCTTGGCCATATTATTCGTAGCTATGGACTGGGTTATCATTTTTATGCAAATGATACTCAACTCTACCTCAATGTTTAAAGTGGAACTTCATCAGAGTTTTCTCAGCTCACAACTTGCCTCACTGAAATTAAAACCTGGATGGAGCAGAACTCTTTAAAATTAAATTACAATAAAACTGAACTCCTGCAAATTGGGACTAAAATGCAACTTAATAAAATGAGGTCCTTCCCAGTCCATCTTGGCGGTGATCTCATCAGACCTGCCTCTACTGTAAAGAATCTTGGTGTCATTTTTGATTCCTCCCTCTCTTATTCTGCCCACATAAATCACATTAAGAAACTTTCTTACTTTCACCTCCGTAACATATCCCGTGTTCGCTCCTTCCTCTCCTTCTCTAATGCTGAGAAACTTGTCCATGCTTTTATCACATCCTGCATCGATTATTGTAATTCCCTACTGGCAGGTGCTCCTTCTAATCTTATATCACAGCTCCAGCTTATTCAAAACTCAGCTGCAGGAGTCCTTACTCGAACCAGCAACAGCGAGCACATCGCACCCATCCTGCTCCGCCTTCACTGGCTCCCTGTGTCTTACAGGATCGAATATAAAATCCTACTAATAACCTACAAAGCCTTAAATAACCTCGCGCCAAACTACATCAGTGACCTTCTCCATCACTATGTGCATGTCCGCCCACTAAGGTCCTCTGATTCTGGCAATCGTGTTGTGCCCCACACTAATCTACACTCCATGGGTGGCAGGGCCTTCAGCTGTATAGCGCCCAGACTCTGGAACGACCTACCAAAATTAATCAGGTCAGCTGACTCCATGAATTCTTTTAAAAAACAACTCAAAACTCATCTGTTCAGGAAGGCTTTTAGCTCTACTTGACTTTATTACCCTTCTCTGTCAAGATGCTCATGTAACCTGTGTGTGTGTGTGTGCGAGACCATCAATTATGTTGTATATTAGGCTTTTTTTTTCTCTGAATTTACTGTCATAATCTTCTTTATTTATTTATCTGTTTTGTACAATGCTATATACTGTATACCCTGCCATTCTTTCTTATATTCTGTAAGTGCCTTGAGCATGGGAAAGGTGCTATATAAATAAAATGTATTAGTATTATTATTATTAAAGGGAAGCCTTGATAAGACAAGGTAAAGTGCACTTTAAAAGAATAAATTAAATTGATTTTGACCTAACTGAATTAATGCCATACATGTTATGGAATTAGAAAGCCTTGATAGAGTCAGCTGCAAACTTCTAGGCACACTCTAATGGTCAGCAGTCTGTCTCCGTTCTTTTGGGCTCTTTTTTAACTTCCCTTTGCCCCTCCCATCATATGCATAGTTAGTGCTGCTTAGCAACACAGCCAGGAGGGCTGAGCCCATGCTGCTAATTGTCTATATGATTGAGGGACCTTGTGGCTTCATCTGTAGCTTATATAGGTGATCTTCTTATATAGTTATGTATAGCTGCCTGTTGTAGTATCATTGCTGCACTCAACATAAGATACTGACCACCATTGGGCAGTGGGAGCTGGCTAGAATTAAGTCCAAGATATGAAGTATGAGATCTTGACACCAAAGGAAACAAGGAATGCAATAGTATGCCCTAATATAGAGAAGAGAAGGTAAAACTTAAAAGTTGATCATTCAGAGGTGACCAAAAACTATTTGTAAAAAGCTTGCATAACAATGGAAATGCTTCAACAAGGAGTATAGCTAAATATTTAAGCAGATTTGAAGTATAATGCCAATAGACCATAATTCTACACTTGAATAACATGTATGAAACTTTGATTGCCAGAATCAGTTTTTAATGCTGATAATATTTAAAGGAAGTTGTTGCAGATTGGCCCATTGACAGTCAGAAACTCTGAATTGCCACAGCATTCCTACTAGGCAGATGGTGCATTAGTTGAAGGCACTCATGTATGTCCTAGAGGGTCACACACAGCATGTCAGGGCTACTGGTGAGATTTGGGTTGTCATGCCAGTGCTTAACCTTTATGCCGACACTACAGTGGCTTGTGCACGCTCTCCCCTTGAAGTGTTGCCATTTAAAAAACATTTGTATTAAACTTTGTGCATGTGTGAAGAATTGCTGTGGTCTAAAAATGCTTTCTGTACAGTTTTTACCTCAGTTGTTGATGCCCTGCTGGGAAAGGCTTTTAGCGACCACAAGTTAATAACAAGTAGCACATTGATCTTATTATAGATATGTAAGCTTTTATTCTAAGCAAGGAGCAAAGAAATTATGAATAATCCCTCATTATCATCAGCATTCACACTTGTTATATTATAGGCACAATATAGTTCATGTGAGGATCCACCTCTAAAATAGATATACTAGGTAACCAGAATAAAGATGGCTATTTGCTATGTAAGGATGAGCATCGTCTGTAGCTCATGGGGTGTTTAGTAAGCTAAGGGGGAACTTGCGGTAGTTGTTATCAGATACTGCACTGGACTCATGCATGGAAGCACCGTATGCTATAAACAAATGAGTTGATTTAAATCCCTTGTGCTAGTGGTAGTCAGTGGTGCTTTAGTTGAGCCAGCAGGAGGCAGTACTGTGTAGCAAATTTCACTACTAGATATAAGAGATTACAGAACAGTTTGTGTATATTATGCAGGAGATAATCCTCACGGAAACAGTGTGCTGTGGGTAACAGTTCATCCTCCAACTAATATAAAATAAATCTGAAATTTCAGCATCCTTGTTGGGCTAATACATAAAAACAGCCATTGTTTCTATACATATACATTCCATATTGGAGTATTTTATTGAACTTCTAATCACACAGGCAATTCTTCCATTATTTAAGGGCACTATATAAATAAAATGTATTATTGTTATTATTTTGAAATCACTGAAGTATTGGTGCTATGAGGTTTACTTAACATGAGGAAAGTTCCTGATAGTGTGATTTAGCATGCTGACTTTTTTTTGTTATTTATTCACCTTATACAATTTCTTGTGTTAGGAATTTGTTATTTTTCACATGGCATTGGGGTCAGTGCACAGGGTCAGCCATTTTACAGCACCCCTGGAGCAATTGCAGGTTAAGGGTCTTGCTCAAGGGCCCAACAGATTAGGATCCCTTTTGGCATTAACGGGATTCATACCGGCAACTTTCCAGATCCTTAGCCTCAGAGCCACCACTGCTTCTTGACTTGGCTGATTTGACATGTGCGCTCAGCAGGGCTGGGCTTTAAAACCAGACACAGAACAGAGGGTGAGGGAGAGAATTCTGAAAGCAGACATCAAGGGCCTCACAGGCAGTCCTGGATGCTTTTCAAAGAGCTGCAGGACACTGAGCCTTTGCTGTTTTGCTTTTGTATTTTTTCTCTGCTCATTTGTTTGTTTCCGCACCTTTGCATAACTGGCAAAACAAATCATTTCTAATTAATGGGTTCTTACGTGCTGATGCTCTATTTGTTCTGAGCCACACAAAAAAAGCAATATTATAGTTTTTTTTCCTAGTTTGATCCTTTAAACATATATTGCAATTAACCCCTTATCCCCCATGTGTTGACCCTTTTCTACTGGAGTGTTTTTTCCTACTCACTCACTTTTGGGTCATCAAGGGTGAAATGACAGATTGAGCTTGCATGTTCTCCATATCCTCATGTGAGTTTTCTCATGTGGTCTAGAGAGCCTGGTTGTATGTGGACACTGAAATCCCAGAGGGGTCACTGTAAACCTGTAGAGATTTTGTTTGGGTTGACTAGCTAAAAGTTTGCTTTTGCCTCACTCCACAGGGAAGGCATTACCCACTTTGCCAGCAGGTGATGTGGTAACAATTTACCAACTCTTCCATATATAATGTCCAGTTTTGCTCAGTAGATATCCTTGCTACTTTTAGTAGGTGGAATGGCTTTATGAGTAACCCAAGAGAAATCATACAGTGAATCAAATAATGTGTATGGAAATATGAGGAGGCACTCAGTGCTGCTTCTTTTTGCCAGCAGCGATTCAATCTGACTTACTCATTCTTATGTTCTGAAGACTTTCTAAATCTCCACCATTAGACTGCCTTCCAGACTGATTTATTGTAGACACATACAAGTATGTTATTTGTAACCAACCTGACAGTAGGTTGCGAGAGATACAGCCACGATTCAGAAGGAATCGCATTCTGCATGTGTATTCTAACATGGCATGGTGGAACATACAGAACTGAAGCTGAAACCCCTGTTTAATCTTCTTTTTGAGTTTTAAAAGTAAGGGAGGGCTGCAAACCTCTCTTTCCTTGTCATTTTTATTGTTCTGTTTATCTGACAAAAAAATTGGAAACAATCAAGGTACACAGTGGCTTGGGTACTCAATCAAGTATTGATGAAAGTGTCTTAGGAGTCCATTTTTTTTAGAGATGTAGGGGTTTGGAGCATACAGATGAAGCAGGTGCCTATTTCTGACTAAAGGTGCTTCTCTCTAAGGGGGTAGACCTTTCCCTTTCACATGCAGTATATCCTAGTGGATGAAACATTGGACTGGTTGCATGACTTGCATGTGATCCTAGACTAATCACATAAATAACTTGTACACCAAATGTAATAAAAATGCATGTAAGATATATAGACAGTGATGTATAAATTGAGTTTGTCGACCTCGGTCATCCTATTTGAAGGTTCATGTAGAGCAAGGCTGCTTGCATCCTAAATTATTTAGAGCTTCAGCTTCGACACTGGCTGAGTATGAGTGAGGACAAAAGGTAGCTTGATGGGAATTGGGGCTTTCCTTGTGAAGACACTGGTAAAAAGCCTCTGTTGTTTGTCATCTACAACTTATATAACTGGTGGCATGGGAGCTCAGTGGTTAAAACTACTATCTTACAGAGGTAGAATCCTAGGTCCAAACCCCAGCATAGGCCTTTCCTATGGGGAAGTTACAAGTTTTCTCCATATCTGTAGGTAGTCTGGTGCTCTTGCCACCTCCTAAAGACACACATGATAGTGTAATTGGAAGCTTTAAATTGGCCCCACATTGGTGTGTGTGTGCCCTGTAATGGCTTGATGCCAGATCTAAACATAGTTTCCATCTTGGGCACAGTGCATCAGGTATGGGTGCTAGTTCCTCATGACCCTGTAGTACATGGAAAATGGGATGGAAAATGGATTGATAGCATTTATCTTTATTTTAGCAGCTCTCTCACCCCCTGTCTAAGACAGAGAGCTACATAGATGTCAGATTTTGTCTAAACTGGCCATAGGTATTGTATGTTACTTTCTAGCAAACTAAGGGGTCGCTAACTCTAATCCTATAGGGCAGGACATCTCAATGGTATTGAAGAGAGGTCACTGTGATCTCAGAAACCCAATATAGAATGCCATCAGTGATCTCATGCTTCATTTGAGCAGACCAGAGTCAAAGTGCAGTGTTGTAAACCAAGGCTGCAATTTGTGTCAGGTGTCCATGCAGTTCCTGAATCAGCCAGGCGCCAAGTTTTCTGCAGCAACGACACTGAAAACAGTGCGACCATTGTGTGCTGAAAGTGGCTCTTTCAATAGAAAATGAGTTAGTTATTCAATGGATAAAACTCAATTAAAAATAAACATCAATTTAGAGGGAAATCACAAGCGTAGCCATTATTGGAGCGTGCGGCCTTGTGCTGTGAAAAGAAGATGGAATCGCTGCCGTGTGGCTTTTGAAAAACGTTAAGCAATGTATAAATTAATTTGACTATAAAATGTGAGGAGATTTTGCTCCTTTTTGATGTGTGTGTTTTGCAGAATGGAATTGTCCACTGCTTTTGTTGCAGAGCCTTCATGTTGCTTCAAATCATTTTTGCAAAGTTGATGAGCCCCTGCTGCCTTTTATTTCTAAAATAATGTTTGCCTGTGTGCCTTCACAAAGAATGAAAAGATAGCAAATTGATGCTCACAAAGTGCAGTTTCTGCCTTGATGGACATGTTGGGGAGATCATTAGGCATGTTTAGCATTGTAAAATCAAACATGTGCAAACCAAGCATTGTGTACAAGTATGGCATGAGCCAATATGAAGTATTTGTCAGTTAATCAATCGATCAAACTTCCTTTCATAAAAAAAAAAAAAAACACTATTACAATGTGCTCAGCAAAACACACGAGATTACAGTAGAAAGTAACCAAAGATGACAAGCAGCGCACAAGTTAATTCAGACTCAAAATCATTTACAGGAGCTATTGGGATAAGTCATAATAAACTATGCACAGGACCAAATTTAACAGGTCGGAATGATTATAGATGACATTGGCGAACAACATCAGTCTGACATTTACATTAAAGGGTTAAACAGAAATGTAATACAGGCCATAACAGACGGGGCTTTGGATGTGATTTCAATAATGCGATTGAGAGGCTCAGAGAGCATTTCACAAAGGTGAAAGTGAGATCACACAAGTTACATAGCAGGTAGATAGATAGATAGATAGATAGATAGATAGATAGATAGATAGATAGATAGATAGATAGATAGATAGATAGATAGATAGATAGATAGATAGATAGATAGATAGATAGATAGATACTTTATTAATCCCAATGGGAAATTCACATTCTTCAGCAGCAGCATACTGATACAATAAATAATATTAAATTAAAGAATGATAATAATACAGGTGAAAAAAAAAAAAAAAAAAAAAACAGACAATAACTATGTATAATGTTAAATATTAACGTTTACCCCCCCTGGTGGAATTAAAGAGTCGCATAGTTTGGGGGAGGAACGATCTCCTCAATCTGTCTGTGGAGCAGGACAGTGACAGCAGTCTGTCGCTGAAGCTGCTCTTCTGTCTGGAGATGACATTATTTAGTGGATGCAGTGGATTCTCCATAATTGATAGGAGCCTGCTGAGCGCCCTTCGCTCTGCCACAGATGTTAAACTGTCCAGCTCCATGCCAACAATAGAGCCTGCCTTCCTCACCAGTTTGTCCAGGCGTGAGGCGTCTTTCCTCTTAATGCTGCCTCCCCAGCACACCACTGCGTAGAAGAGGGCGCTCGCCACAACTGTTTGATAGAACATCTGCAGCATCTTATTGCAGATGTTGAAGGAAGCCAGCCTTCTAAGGAAGTATAACCGGCTTTGTCCTTTCTTGCACAGCGCATCAGTATTGGCAGTCCAGTCTAATTTATCATCCAGCTGCACTCCCAGATATTTATAGGTCTGCACCATCTGCACACAGTCACCTTTGATGATCACTGGGTCTATGAGGGGTCTGGGCCTCCTAAAATCCACCACCAGCTCCTTGGTTTTGCTGGTGTTCAGGTGTAGGTGGTTTGAGTCGGACCATTTAACAAAGTCATTGATTAGGTCCCTATACTCCTCCTCCAGCCCATTCCTGATACAGCCCACGATAGCAGTGTCATCAGCGAACTTTTGCACATGGCAGGACTCCGAGTTGTATTGGAAGTCCGATGTATATAGGCTGAACAGGACCGGAGAAAGTACAGTCCCTTGTGGCGCTCCTGTGTTGCTGACCACAATGTCAGACGTGCAGTTCCCAAGACGCACATACTGAGGTCTGTCTTTAAGATAGTCCACGATCCATGCCACTAGGTATGAATCTAATCCCATCTCTGTCAGCTTGTCCCTAAGGAGCAGAGGTTGGATTGTATTGAAGGCGCTAGAGAAGTCTAGAAACATAATTCTTACAGCACCACTGCCTCTGTCCAAGTGAGAGAGGGATCGGTGTAGCATATAGATGATGGCATCTTCCGCTCCCACCTTCTCCTGATATGCAAACTGCAGAGGGTCAAGGGCGTGTTGAACCTGTGGCCTAAGGTGGTGAAGCAGCAGCCTCTCCATGGTCTTCATCACATGTGATGTCAGAGCAACAGGCCGAAAGTCATTCAGCTCACTAGGACGTGATACCTTTGGGACTGGGGTGATACAAGATGTTTTCCAAAGCCTCGGGACTCTCCCCTGTTCCAGGCTCAGGTTGAAGATGCGCTGTAGAGGACCCCCCAGCTCCGATGCACAGACCTTCAGCAGTCGTGGCGATACTCCATCTGGACCCGCTGCTTTGCTGGCACAAAGTCTCCTCAGCTCTCTGCTCACTTGCGCTGTTGTTATTATGGGTGGGGATGTTTTTCCTATGCTGGTATCAGCAGAAGGATGTGTGGAGGGTGCAGTACTCCGAGGTGAGAGTGAGAGTGGGTTAGGGTGGTCAAACCTGTTAAAAAAGTTGTTCATTTGGTTTGCTCTCTTCACGTCTCTCTCAATGGTGGTACCCCGCTTCGAGCTGCAGCCAGTGATGATCTTCATCCCATCCCACACTTCCTTCATGCTGTTATTCTGCAACTTCTGCTCCAGCTTTCTCCTGTACTGCTCCTTCGCCGCCCTGAGTTGGACTCGGAGTTCCTTCTGCTCGCGCTTGAGCTCATGCTGATCACCGTCTTTAAAAGCCCTTTTCTTCTGATTCAAAAGGCCCTTGATGTCACTTGTACTATGTATTTATATACATTAGTTAAGAACAATGAAGAGGTACTTCATGAAGAGGTTGAATGGATGATGTGAAGTCTTTGTTGGTTTAGAATCTACAGGTTTGTGTCTTATAATCTTCAGTCATTTTATACATCTTCAACGTACATTATATAATAACCAGTAACGGCGCACTGCACGATAACGTGCAGTGAATACACTTGACTTGAGCATTCCTGGTTTTCATCCTCTTTCTCTATACATTTAGCATTCGTTTGCTCAGAAGTTGATACGCTTGCTGCTTCCTGAGCAGCTCTTCTTTTCTCCACCCTAGCAGCCTGCTGGCTTCTCTTCTTTCGTCAGCACTTTTCGCGTTAAAACTGATTTCAGTGTCAGTGTTTGTGTAGCAATTACTTAGTAAGTTTTTAATTTTTCACTTAAGCTGGCACTTAAGTCTTCAATCTGCCTCAGGAATGATTTAAGATATGAAGAGGTAGGAGAAGTGACGGTGAAGGTGGTGGTGATGACAACGGCGCCCGTACACATGAGCTGCACGGCCACCCTGCTGGCCGCTGCCGAGAGTTGATTCTACAATAAAATAAAATAAAATAAAAATAAAAAGAGAAATAACCTTGGAGGTCAATTATCACCCTGAAAGAGGATAGTAGACATAACGTAGTATATGTGTACCAAAGTTTAGATAATTAGTTCAAACGGTTTGCGGGCTACATGTGATTTAAAATCCTGGACAGACTAACGTATTATATAAGAAGGTTCTCTATATCTAAATAGCCAATTTTTCATGAAATTTTACATGTGTGTTGCTGTTGGTCTACATTTAAAATAAAGTGTATAGTGGATAAGGGTTGTAATGGATGGAGGAAACCCAAAAACCTATCAGGCAGCAGCAGAGTGCTAGGGCTGATAGGAGGACACCATTATAAGGGTTAAAGAGGGATCTCATCTAAGACTATAGGGGTAGCATTTTCTTCTCAACTGATCTGGATAACAAATATTTGCTGGATTTCAGCTTTTGTCTAAGAGTTTGACGTTTGGTGTATTCATGGGTTGTTTTTAGTAGACAGTTTTTGCCCCTTTATTTTTTATCTACACCCTTTTCCTTAAGGCATTTTATACTGGTGACAAACCATTAAAGGGCAATGTTCCTTTCTTTCAAACCACCCCCTAAACTTTTAAAAATTCCAAAACACCCTTTTTGGTGAGTTTCATTGTTGGAAAATTGCATGCAAAATAAAATTTAGCATCAATTTTGCAAAATTATATGCGAAAGTTGTTTCAGTTACCACGACCTATATTGTTTGTTATATTTTAAGCAAGTTATTGATAGAATTTGAAAGGACAGTTGCACATAAAAACGGAGAGAGATTTGGCGTACAGAATAAGGACAGTGGCAATCTGCTCCATGTTGGCCAAATGTACAAATAGGAATTTCAATGCACTGTGTACATGTGATGACAACTTTGAAATGAACCAATGACAGTACATTTTTTATTAAAGCAAAACTTTATATTTTTGAAAATGCCCATGCTATTTTATAGTTGCATATCCACACGAAGTCATAGAGAAAAGTCATTATGAAACAGAATGAAACATGATTTTTAACGCCAAGTTGCTAATCAGAATATGATAGAAAGAGATAGAATGGGGAAAACATTAGTAAATTTGGTAACACTTTGCTTTAGGTACTACAAAAACGTATCTATTACTGTTTTACTCTTTTGTAACAAGATTTTAAAAGAGTCTTCATGACACTACATCAGTAGGTCAGTTATTCATCTCTGTGCTGTGTGGCTAATTGACTTGAAGGTAAATGACTTGTTAATATGAAGGAGTCGCAGGTCTTATACTAACAATGTAATATCAAGAGAAATGTGTCACCGTTAAGTCACCTCAACCACCACTCCAGAGTGAAGTTTTGTTAGTAGGTCACATTGCAGAGATCAGGGGTCTCAAACCTCCGGTCCTGGAGGGCCTCAGTGGCTGCAGGTTTTCATTCTAACCCTTTTCTGAATTTAGTGCACTGTTTTTGTTGCTAATTAACTTCTTTTGAATTAATTTTAAATCACTTGTTTTTTTAAGATTTATTCCCTTGAATTTCTTTATTGTTCCTCTGAATTGCTTCATTTCTTTCCTTAAACAGAAATGAAATGTGAAGTGAGTGAGTCAACGGAAGACCAACTAAGTCAGGGCCTCAAACTCCAACCAGTTTCTTAATTAGGTGCTGAGTCTTGTTGTTAATTAAACTCATTCTTTAATTCCATGGCTTGTTGCTGCTCTCATGGTGCAATCGCAGACATTTCCAAAATTGTTGATTTTCTCTTTTCTAAGAGCTCTGTTAAAATGTTTTGGGGACCTGAGCAGATCAACATTCCTGAGACTTTCACCTTTCTTTATTTTCAGATATTGTATGATTATCACAGTTTGCTGGTCATGTTTTGGCTCATTTTTATTTCACTATTGTCAGTCAGTCAGTCATCATCCAACCCGCTATATCCTGACACAGGGTCAGTGGAGTCTGCTGGCGCCAATCCCAACCAACACAGGGCGCAAGGCAGGAACAAACCACGGTCAGGACGCCAGCCCACCGCAGGGCACACACACACCAAGCACACACTTGGGACAATATAGGATCGCCAATACACCTAACCTGCATTTCTTTGGACTGTGGGAGGAAACCGGAGCACCCGGAGGAAACCCATGTAGACATGGGAAGAACATACAAACTCCACGCAGGGAGGACCCAGGAAGTGAACCCGGGTCTCCTAACTACGAGGCAGCAGTGCTATCACTGCACCACCGTACCACCCATTTCATTATTGTTTGTCTGCTAATTAAGAAAAAAGAAACAATTAAGGTGTCTGTGTCTTCAAAAACAATTCAATTAAATTGAATTCAAAAGAAGTTAATTAGCAGATAAAACAGGTCACTAATTAAGAAAAGGGTTAACATGAAAACCTGCAGCCACTGCGGCCCTCCAGGACCGGAGTTGGGGACCCCTGGCAGAGATCAATATGCACTTTACTGGTGCTTTGTAAGTGATTGAAGACCCAAAGAAGTATAATAGTAAATGAGTAACAGATGCATTTTTGCAGTACCTAAACTAAAGTGTTACCATAACTTTTATTGTTTCTTGATGGTAGACATTCCTTCAAGTCCATATTATGATGGAGAAGTTATTATTTCAGACCTTGATGCCAATACAGCATCATAATCTGTGGCAGTTTTAAATCAACATTGAATTAATCAACTTTTGTATTATCTGTAATAATACAGAGACCTGCAGCAAAGTCTGTGAATCCCAAATATTTGCTTTCTTGCCTTGTTATAAAAAGATACCCAGGAAGCTTCAGCTAGTATTTAATATACAGTATTCGGCATTACAATATTTTTAAATATGGTGATATTTTTTCATGAACGGATGTGCTCATTTTATTTGTGTTTTTTTAAAGAGCTGCTGGTAAAAAAAGGTTTAATTTATTTATTTATATTATTTAATCTGTGAAAATACTACCAGTATATAGGCAAACATGCATATTTTATGCCTTCAAGGCAAATTTTAATGAAGTGGATGTTACACCACAAAAAGTGATAAGTTTTGCTTAGGTGCAGCAATATTGTGTCTTCTTGACTCAAGACAGGTGCCAATTCCCTTTTCTCTTTATCAGCCATTTAATCAGTGCACGATCAAAGGCACAACGAATTCGCATTGCGTGGAGAATTTGCTGACAGTGAACAAAAGCTGCAACCCTGAGATCTGAAACAAGTTGGCAGCAACATTTTAAATAACATTGCACTACAATGCAGTGACTGGTAAGATGAGATTTGTGTTGCTGATATTAGCAGTGGCTTTTCTGCCTGCTTAAGCCTTCAACATACAAGACAGGTGTTTAGATTGGGTTCTCATGTTTGTGTTCTTTATAAGTATCTTCGACTGATGCAATAAAGACATTTCTAACTTATTAGACAGGAGTGTCTCCCTTCACAAAGGATGCTTACAGTATATACTAATATAGGATGTCACACTGGCTTCTGTTATTATATACAGTATAAAAAGCTAGTGTGGTTGTCCGTTTGTCTGTCCAGGATTTAAACCATTTGACCTATTGACCTGAAATTTTGTACATATATACTACGTGACGTCTACTATCCGCTTTCGGGGTGATGATTGACCTCCAAGGTTATTCCACTTTTTATTTTATTTATTTTATTCAGCAGCGGGCAGCCGTGTAGTGCATGCGTATGGACGCTGTTCTCATTCCTACCACCTTTGCCGTCACTCTTCATATCTTAAATCATTCTTGAGGCAGATTGAAGACTTAAGTGCCATCTTAAGTGAAAAATAAAAGAAAATGCACTAAGTAATTACAACACAAACACTGACTTAATCAGTTTTAATGCAAAAAGATGCCGACAAAAGAAGAGAAGAAGTGCGCCGCTAGGGTGGAGAAAAGAAGAGCTGCTCAGGAAGCAGCAAGCGCATCAACCTCTGAGCAAACAAATGCTAAACATACAGTGAAAGAAAGAGGATGAAAACTAGGAATGCTCAAGTCAAGTGTAATCGTGCAGTGCGTCATTACTGGTTCTGTTTATAAAATACTAATGCCTTTTCTACAGGCAATTTTACTGTCTACCATCAGCAAAGTGTTACCTTGCCACACTATCCCTAAGGGACACAGTCATGTAAAAAAAAACTTCAAAGCCCAGTATGGCATCACCATTTAATAAATGACAACATGCCATGAGAGGTCATTTCACCCAGTCAATAACACAAGGTCACTTCTCTGATCTCCTTGAAAGGTTGTGTGAACTTGTGAAGTTGTATACATTTACACCTATCTGAGGCACTTTCCATTGGCGAAATGTGAATTTCCCCTTAGGATTAATAAAGTATCTATCTATCTATCTATCTATCTATCTATCTATCTATCTATCTATCTATCTATCTATCTATCTATCTATCTATCTATCTATCTATCTATCTATCTATCTATCTATCTATCTATCTATCTATCTATCTATCTATCTATTCAGTCAATGTTAATGAAGAATTTTTTATGCATATTGTGTAAATCGAAATGTAAAGATATTGGTGCTTTTTTTTTATCAGTCTTTGTTTTGAGCAATGACGAAGGGCTTTTGTATTTTTTTTTGCCATAATTCATTTGTGACTCTTCCATCTTTCAGAGGCTTTACAAAAAAAGACTTGTCTCAGTAAAGTGACTGCAAAACAAGTTTATGAGCGTAGATGATAGCCATGTCTGTGAAGCACACCTCGGCCGAGTTTAAATCGCCTTTTGTGTAAGCTGAATGCTGAAACACTACTTGGCGTGAAATGGACAATTCAGTCCCTTTGGTTTCCCAAGATTAAGAAGCAACTGAATCTTTATTCTAAATACACCAGCATTTTTAAGTGGGTGTACACTCTTGGGCAGCTAGTACTAAGCAGGCAGGCTGCCCAGTGTAACAATGAACATTTCCCATCTCCGCAAGATCTTTGTGCCTCATTGTTTTTGCTCCTGTGTAATTTGAGTAGGTGCATCTTGGCTTGGAACCCTTTCTGGAACAACCAGTATTCTCAGTGTCTGGAAGTCAAGCAGTGAAGGATTGGATCACTTGTGCCAGCAAGGAGAGTGTGTACAGAACTGACAGTGCAATTAAAAAAAAGTATTGAGAATGAATTCACAATGGAAAAAAAGAGATGGGCTGCAGAACTGCAGAATCCAGAATGGTCACACAAGGAGACAAAGCATTTAAATATAATTTTGCTAAACATCCGTCATTCCAGTGCTCTTCATTACCCATAATTTCTCTGGATTGTAACACAATATTAGTGACAGGCCAGCTAGTGAGACTGGACAGAGAAACCCTTAATAGTTCAACAACCCCATCCTTAGGAGTCATCCAGTCCTCTGCTAGCTGTTCTTTACCATATATAGCACCTTTCACAGTAGTGCATTATTCACAAAGGTCAAAATGGTTATGCTTAGAAGAACAGACGTGGCTCCTAAAGGATCGTTGTGTAGGCAATTTAAAACTATGATTTGTCTCAAAGAGATGCAAACAAGCTTTGGGTGGTATTGTAAAGCACATACAGCCATAAATGTGTTGTAGATGTTTTGGGCAGGGTTAGGACTGGCTCAGTTTTTTAAACCGGCTGGACAGTGTTATGCATGGAAAGAAATGAATAATTTCTAGAGATGCATGGTTTTGTCTGAAATTTGCCGTATTTAATTGTCACTCCTGTTCCAAGTGATGTCTATCACAGTCCATGAAATAGTGTGTACTGAATGTTACAAAATTTGTTAAAGGGCAGCTGAGAAATCAGCAAGTTGGTTCAGCAAGCAGCAACCACGTTAACCAATCTTGATCTTGTATAGCACCCTTTACAAAGCACACCATCACAAAACGCTTCAGTTTTAGAGCAGAGTTAGAGCAGAGTACAAGATCATGTCATGGGTGACAAGTTAAAAGCAAATAAAGTGTGCATAGCTTATACAAATAAATGGTGTACATGAAATCAGATCCAATAAGAAGATAACAAGAGGTTATATTATGATGTTCCATTGTTAATCACTTATTCAAAATTCAAAGAAAGCAATCCATACTGTTGCGCAGTTGTCATGCGTCATGAAACGATGATGAGCAAATGAAGTTGAATAACTTCCATGTTTTGAAATTTCATGTATCTGTGGTCCATCGTTTGCTCTAATGGGAGAAAATTCTAGTAATCCAGTAAAAGAAAGAAAAGATAGGAGGTTCATTACAGTGCTGGTTCAGGGTCGAATGTGACTAGATGAGGATTCAGCATCAGTTTCAGATACATAAAGTGGAGCTGAACATCTGAAATTTTATAATAAATGATGTAATCTAAGAAACTTGACAGGTCACAACACATTGCCAAAGAGGATTGGGGGCAGCAAAGGATTTTACCTGTTTTTGTTTTCTTTGTATTTTCTAGTCACATTTTGTTTTCTGTGGACTTTTCTCTGGTGTCTGTCCTATCTGTTAGATATAGCCTTTTGGGGCATTTTGATTGGTGAACTAGGCCTGTTTGAATATTTTACAATATAGAAAAATAACGTGTTTCAGTGTGTTGGAAATATCTACTCAGTTGTCACAAAAGCAGACCACAGACATCAAAAAGTTTTGGGGCAGCCACACGTACTGTATATTGTGCCTTTGCTGCAAATGGGTGGAATTGGTTGTGATGTTCACAGGTTTGGGTCCAAAACAGAACTGAGACGGGAAGTGACATCATCGGGACCGTAACCGGAAGTGTCATCTTCTGGACTGGAAGTGACATCATCACTGTCACCAGAACCGGGAGTGCTGTCGTCCATGGCTCTTCTACCAGAAGTGACATCATCACTGGTGACAGGACCTAATAAGATTTCCCGTGGATGGTCTGCAGAAGATTGAGAAAGAGAGTTAATAAAGCTCGCCACCCCCTGGTCTGGTGTGGTAGTACTATTGTTAAGGCCTTTCAGCTGTCTCCCAATCGCACGTGTGTGACACAATTTAAAGCATTTAAACCTGAAAGACTTGTTGGGTTAATTTGAAGAGCTTACAGTTTGAAGGACTCTGCAGGCCAGTCCAATTCTGATTATGCATAAGTCCATAGGAAGACTTTATTGGATTAGTCTGAACAATCCACCATCTCATTAGGTCATTTTGAAAATGTCTTATAGTAGTCATGAGTTCAGCCTGATAGTCATTTTCAGCCAGTTTAGGGCATTTAACAGCAGTAGGGCACAACACCATTTCGGCTTATGTCGAGAAGGCCCATCAGCACCTACAGTTCCTCAGACGTCTGAGGAAAGGTCAGATTTCTCCAGCTCTAAAGCTCTTCACGGGATGATGAAGGTGGCACAGAATATTACTGATGCTGAACTGCCTTCTGTTCGGATCAAGCTTATCACTCACAAGAAAAGAAAACAGGACAATTTAAGATCTCAGCCATCCTGTACAGTTGCTTTTCTTATTTTTCCTTTGCAGCATATAGTTCAGGACCATTTACAGTCACACCAGTAGATTCAGGGAGAGTTTCTGTGTACAAGTTGTAAACTTACTGAACCCCCAATCATAATAATAAATACTGTGAGGCCTATAGATGGTGCTATAACTCGCTAACCCGACATAGACAGACGCTAAAGGCACAAGTCAAAGCACACAGATATTTTATTTCTTTTTCTCTCTTGTGGGCAATGCCTTCCCCGTTCCCACAAGCAAGACACAGTTCCAGCAAGCACAAAAACACTCTTTTCTTTCTCCATCTCTTCTTACTTTTCCTCCTCGAATCCTCCTCTCCAAGCTTCATCTCCCTCTTCCCGACTCTGGCTCACCGAGTAATGTCTGCTGGCCCCTCGTTGTCCCACTTCCGGCAGCACTTCCAGGTGTGGCGGAAGGGCTGTCTCCAGGTCTCAGCAGCCGCTGCAGCACCCCCTGGCGGCACCCACAGACCCTGACAGGGCTGTATCAAACTCCAACTCCCATGGAGTCTTAGGCACTGCTGTAACCCAGGGGGGCTGCCAACTAGTGCTGTTGGGAAGGTAACGCTCTGGCCACGCTTGCTCCCCCAGTCCTTTCAGCGTGGAGGTGTCCTGGCCGGGCAAGGCTCCCAGCCATCTGCCACAAGTGTAACATAAAAAATATATATTGTATTATTATTTCTGTTCTGAATAGATACGCAAATGAAAATTTCATTGTATGTTGTATACTATGTGCATATGAGAACAAATAAACTTGAACTTGAGGAGCTCCTAGTGTCAAAACGCATTAGGTTGGTGTGAAGGAAGGCCTAAAACAATTTAAACATTTTTCACAGTGAAGCACTCATTAGGTCAGTGGTGAATCCCCAACAAATTAGATAATTTTAAAGAATAACCACAAGGGGTCATTGGTTGAATCATTGAGCTAAAGGACAGATATTGTGTCAGGTGACAAGCTTGTAGTTTAAGAGCAGTTTGAAAAACTTGGATTTCGAAAGACTTGTTCAAGGAGCCGAAGGACACATTGCGCCAATAAATAGTCTGAAGGACTTGGTGTGGGTCTCATTAGGCGAGTTAGACGATCTCAGCACATGAAGCATTCCTTGTCTAAAGGCATTTAGAGTAGGGAGCCCTCATTATAAAGGGATCAGAAAGATGACTCTTTGGGTCAATCTAAGGGACACACTGAATTTGTTGAATGAAGGTCTCATTGAGTCAGCCTTAAAGATTTATTGAGCCAGTGTGGATAATCTACAATCTGAATCAATATGAAGTGCATACTGAGAAAATCATGTAGTGAAAGACTCACCAGGTCATTCAATTACAATTGTTCTTTTGGTCATTTCTAAAGTGACATCACTATGAATCATTAAGGTCCAGAACAGTGGTGTAAGACATTTTTGGCTCAATTTAGTGAGATTTAAAGCAAGACAGAAGAGGTCTATGTGCAAGGTTCAATGTGTTGGATCCCTTAGTCTCTCCCAATGATAAAGAGTAGAGATGTCCAAAAAGACACAAAATCAATTCCCTGTATAATAAAATGTTTAGAGATTTGTGAAAAAACCCACTTGATTTTGGATGTGCACAGTTCCTTTATCTAATAATAAACTAGCTAATCACTGCATTGGCCTTGGGCACAAATTTGCTGGATAGTCTGGTGGGGAAACATAAACATCACCGGGAAGAAATGAGTAATCTGGTAGGAGACTTCAATTCCCACTCCTTTGTACATTGAATGTGTGTGTGTGTACACATATGTGTGTGCATGTATATTCAATCATTTATTTGCACAGGTGTCTTTGTTGCCCCCTGAGATATGACATGACTGTATATGGATTCACTATCTCTTAGCCCTGTGTGTTATGTGCAATTCCCAGACTGGCCTCAAGGTAGCTTCATTTATCAGGGGTGGGTATTATCTCTCACTTTGGGGGTTTTCAGTGTAGACTGTGATTATTTTGGGGATGCCCAATATTTTAGGAAGTTAGCTCATTTATTATCTATGTTGTACTGCAGTGTGTAGGACCTGACGAGAATCTCTGTGGATGTCTTGTTGCTTGGAAGCCGTGTAACCTGTGGCATTAAGGGCTTGTTTCTGTTCAGAGTTTGAAGGCCAAAAGGCTTATTGGGAGTCCAAAAGGTTTTTAGGGGTCTCCGGATAAGTGCCAAATCTTGTCTGCTGATGATGCCTATTTGCACTTGGGGGTATTCCTTTGTGTCTTCAGGAATTCAACTCCTATAGGTCAGGGCCAGAACTCTTGCAGTATGTAAGCCCACCCGAGAAAACATGGTCGAAGTGGAATAAGATCAAAGTGTTTTTTCTCTGCATGTAAGATTAATGATGACTTCATCAAACAAAACGTCCAAATAAATATTTAATGCGTCTTTGACTGTTAATTTGAAATCAGGCCATTGCATAAAACCCATTCCCATTTGTCTCTGCAATTTTTTCACATGCGGACCTATGATGGTGTGCCAGTGCATTTTATCAATTATTAGGACACAACAAAACATTCTCTAACTTGATTAATCTCTATCCTGGCAGCACCGGATGTAAGACAGCAATCCAGGACAGGGTGCCAATCCATCCCAAGATGTAAGGTTAAAATAGGAGTACCCTGAGGAATATGCGTGTAGACACAGGGAGAATGTGCAAACTTAGGCAAAGACTGACCATGGCATTCAAAAACAGGATGCTGGATCTATGAGGCAGTAGCGCCAAACACTGTGCCATCATACTGCTATAAATAAATATTTAAACAGATATTTATTTTTATAAAGCTTATTCATTTCAGGGGCATGGGAGCTACAGTATATTATAGTCCTAAGTGTGCTATGGCAGCAGTTAAATTGTGTATATCAATAAGGTAGCAACATTAGCAAATACTCAACTGATCTCTATTGAGAGGTGCAGTCTCATATTTTCATTTTTGTAGCATTACTTTTACTTTGGCCATTGCTGGCATTCTGCTTGTAGAAAGTGGACAAAAATGGCTGGGCCTGTAGGGAGCTCTAAATAGTGTCTCAATGAAAATAAAAATGAGCAGATCAGTCAACAGGGGGTCATCTTGATTAATCTTTCCAGTAATTTTGAATTGTACAAAATAGCTGTACTGGAGTACCATTTGGTATTGTACCATACTGTATATTCCAGGGATAGACTCTGGGATATAAGTGGGTTCTGAAAATGGTTGGACAGATGGACTTACAAATGGGTTTGATTTAGTGAGAATGATAGATCAAAATTGTGTCATAAGCCCAACACTCAATTTAATTGTCTATTGAACTCAATGTTCAATGCAGATGTGAACCTCCATAGAATTGCTACTTGTGATTCTGTTTTTAATTGGATTTGTTGTTTCTCAAGCTTCCGACTCTTCGGTTTGAAACATGCCTGTGTGAGGGTTGCATGTTCCCCCTATGTCTTTGTGGGATTCTTTTTGTTTTCCTTCACCATCCTAAAAGTGCATGTGTTAAATATGACTAATTTGCCCCAAATACTTGAGTGTGACCTGCTCTGTCCAGGCTTGGCTCCTTCCTGCCTTGTTCAGATGCATTAAGACTAGGCCCAAGCCCCTTTGACATCTAACTGGATTTAACAGGTTTAATGAGAAATGGCTTTGCAATTAATTAGTTTCAAAAACTATGTTAGGGTTTAAGCAGCCAGATTGTGAGCTAGAAGGGGGTGGAACATTTGAGAGGAGGCCAGACTAAGAGTCCTGATGGTCAAACCATTTACTTCATCACTTGTCAAGCAGTGATCTTTTTGAGCAACTTCAGCCTGGATTTCGAAAGGCACTAAAATCACTCTAGTCCAGGTACTGAGTGATCTGCTGTTGAACTGTGATACTGTTCTGGTTTTGCTGGATCTTTCACCTGCATTGAACACTGTCAATCACCAGCTTCTGCCACATCACTTGGCATCATGTGTAGAAATATTGTGCACCACTTTGAAATGGTTTGCTTCGTATTTGACAAATCAGAGTCAGTATACCACTCTAAATAATTTTAAATTTGCCACTACACCTATTTGCTGTGGAGTACCTCAAAGTATCCAGACCCTTTCACTTTTTCATATTTTGCTATGTTGCAGCCTTCTAATAAAATCATTTCAATTCATTTTTTCCTTTACATCTAGCAGCACCCAATACCTCAGAATTACAAAGTGAAAACTGCATTTTAGAAATGTTTGCAAATTTATTAAAAATAAGTATGCAGACCCTTTACTCAGTTTTGGCAGTGATTACAGCCTGGAGTCTTCTTGAGTATGACACGCCAAGCTTTGTATACCTGAATTTGGGGATTTTCTGCTATTCTTTTCTGTAGATCCTAACAAGCGCTGTTGAGCTGGATGGTGACTATCAGTGCACAGCTCTTCTCTGGGCTCTCCAGAGATGTTTGATTGGGATCAAGTACAGGTTCTATCTGGGCAACATAAGGATATTACAAAGAGCTGTCTCTAAGCCATTCCTGTGTTGTCTTTGCTTTGTGCTAAGAGTTATTGTCATGTTGCAAGGTGAACCTTTGGTGCAGTTGGAGGTCCCAAGTTCATTATGGATATATCTGTACTTTGGTACATTCAGCTTTCACTGAGCCCTGTCTAATCTCCCAGTCTGTGCCACTGAAAGACAACCACACAGCACGATGCTGCCACCACCATGCTTCACCTTTGGAATGATATTGCACAGGTGATGAACAGTGCCTGGTTTCCTCCAGACATGATGCTAATCTTGGTTTCAACAGACCAAAAATGTTGTTTCTTACAGTCTGAGAGTCATTTAAGTGCCTTTTTGCAAACTACAATCAGCTTTCCATGTGTCTTAAAATGAAACAAGGTTTTGTTCTGGTCGTGTCTGTCATAAAGCCCACATCATTTGAGTGTTGCAGTGATGACTGACCTTCTGGAAGTTTCTCCCATCTCCACCCAGGTTCTCTGGAGCTCAGCCCCTGTGACCATCAGATTCACAGTCATCTGTCTCACCAAGGCCCTTCTCCCCAACAGCTGTTCAGTTTGGCAGCGTGATCACCTTTAGGAAGAGCCAAGGTTGTTCCAAACTTACTTCATTTAAGAATTATGGGGGCCACTGTGCTCTTGGGGACCTTTGAGGCTACAGGGATATTTTGTAACCTTTCTAGATCTGTGCCTCAACACAATCCTGTCTCTAAGCTCTGCAGGCAGTTCTGTCAACCTTATTGCTTGGTTTTGTTCTGTGCTACACTTTGTCTGCTACGCCTGTTTGCTGTGGAGTACCTCAAAGCTCAATATTAGGCCCTATCTTATCATATACACTTCTTGGAGAAATATTATTTGTAATGCAGGTTTGCAATTCCATATTTGTTCAGATGATGTTCAGCTTTGTATGCCGAAGGATGCCTTCACTAATTTCACTGTACTTTCCAATTGTTTCAAAGACAAATCCTCTTGGATGTGCTTACATTTTTTCTATCTAAATATGGACAACACCCAGGTGCATAGGACAAGGTAAAAATGTTTCAAAACCTATCAGATAATTACTTAATCTTATGTTATAATAATTAATTTTAGCTCATCCCTGCACAATGTGGGTGTGGTATTTGATTCTGAACTTTGCTTTAATACACAAATAAGAAACGGTTATAATCTGCTTATATCGCACAATTCCATCCTTATCTTAATTTCTCTGCTGCTAAAATACTAATTATATTCTTATCCTTTCTTGTTTGGATTATTACAATGCTTTATATAATGGTCTGCCAAAATGATCTATATAATCTGCAAATAGTACAAAATTCCGCTGTGTGTTTTCTGACACTTACTAAGGTCCGTTCCATCACAACCCCCGGTTTATGCCATTTGCATTGGCTTCCAATTGATAAACGTATTCATTTTAAAATTTTCTTTTTAACCTTCAAGGCACTTCACAATAACACTCCCTCATATTTATTCACTTTGATAAACTGTTGTGTGCCAAGCACAACGCTTTGCTTTGCTGATGCTCATCTTCTTGAGGTTCTAGAACACAAGAATAAAATCTTTGGGGCTCGAGCCTTCACCCGTTGTGCTCCTAAACGTTGGGATACTCTCCCGGTCAGCATTAGCAGCTACAGTGTTTAGAAATGTTCAAATCAACACTAAAGGCTTTTTAATTTGAGCAAGCTTTTAATTCCTGGTTAGGTATTTAGGTATTTTTATGTTTATTTGTTATTTTATATCTTTTATTTTTTGTTCTGTGTTATGTAATTACATTTTTATTGGCTGTTATCTTTTAGTGTGTTTGTGTTGTATTTGACTTTATGATGTAAAGTGCCTTAGACACTTTTTGTGTAAACAGGCACTGAAATAAAATCCTTAAATTTCTGAATCCTTGAAGAAGGTCTGTTGCAGGATGCCCCACAGTGTATAGACTTAGGTTGTTCATTAGCAGTGAAATCTGAAGCCCCCAAAGCTTCTGTGACATTTCTGAGAAAAGCTCAACATTAGTGCACAAGCCCCAGAGCTGAGATAAAGACGAAGTAGCCGTAGACAAAAACAGAAAGCAAAATTGATTTGGTTTTTAAAAGTAAAATTAAAAATGTGCTTTCTTATGACCCAGGGACACAAATACATCTGAAGTGCCATTCAGAGCAGCTGAAAATCCCCATTCTTTATCCAGGGAGCTAAATATTACCCCTGTCAAGGCTAATGGAGGCCTCGAGCCCATTATATTTCTCACAGAGAGGAGGAGGAGGAGGGAGTGGCAGCAAAGTGATGAGCACACAGGAGAAAAGGAGGCAGAGAGGGGGAAAAGGAACACTAACAACCAAGAAGTCACTATGGTATATAGTGCCTTACAGCACCTGCTCAGAATAGATGTAGGAAGATCCCTGTAATGCCGTTCTTGTTTGCTTGTGTTTGAAGGCTTCTTGTAAGTCATTCATAGTAAGCATGTTCAGTCAGTTATTTCCTGTGCCCACTTACTCAAATCTAGGGTCATGATAGTCCCATCCCTCCATTATCAAACTTGCACAGTTCAGTCCAGGAGACAGAAATAACCCTACATTGTTTGAGAAGTAATCCATCCATCATCACACCTGTTCAATTCAGTTGGGGAGGCTGGTACCCATCTCATCCACATAAAGCAGAAAGGAACCTTGGCCAGGGCACCACCTTCCAACAGGGCATGCTTATTCATACACAGCCAAATGTGGGATGCCTGCTAATCTAAAACATACAGTGGATTCAGAAAGTATCCAGACCCTTTCATTTTTTCATATTTTGCTATGTTGCAGCCTTCTAATAAAATCATTTAAATTCATTTTTTGTCCTTTACATCTAGCAGCACCAAACACCTCAGTGTTTTCACAATGTGAAAACCGCATTTTAGAAATGTTTGAAAAAATTATTCAAGATAAGTATGCAGACCCTTTACTCAGTTTTGGCAGTGATTACAGCCTGGGGTCTTCTTGAGTATGACACGACAAGCTTTGCATACCTGAATTTGGGGATTTTCTGCCATTCTTTTCTGTAGATCCTCACAAGCTCTGTTGAGCTGGATGGTGACTATCAGTGCACAGCTCTTCTCTCGGCTCTCCAGAGATGTTTGATTGGGATCAAGTACAGGTTCTAGCTGGGCAACTTAAGGATATCCCCAAGAACGGTTTCTAAGCCATTCCTGTGTTGTCTTTGCTTTGTGCTAAGAGTTATTGTCCTGTTGCAAGGTGAACCTTTGGCGCAGTTAGAGGTCCCGAGTTCATTAAGGATATATCTGTACTTTGCTACATTCAGCTTTCACTGAGCCCTGTCTAATCTCCCAGTCCCTGCCACTGAAAAACAACCACACAGCACGATGCTGCCACCACCATGCTTCACCTTTGGAATGATATTGCATAGGTGATGAACAGTGCCTGGTTTCCTCCAGACATGATGCTAATCTTGGTTTCAACAGACCAAAAATATTGTTTTCTTACAGTCTGAGAGTCCTTTAAGTGCCTTTTTGCAAACTACAATCAGCTTTCCATGTGTCTTAAAATGAAAAGAGGCTTTGTTCTGGTCGTGTCTGTCATAAAACCCATATCATTTGAGTGTTGCAGTGATGACTGACCTTCTGGAAGTTTCTCCCATCTCCACCCAGGTTCTCTGGAGCTCAGCCCCTGTGACCATCAGATTCACAGTCATCTGTCTTACCAAGGCCCTTCTCCCCAACAGCTGTTCAGTTTGGCAGCGTGATCACCTTTAGGAAGAGCCAAGGTTGTTCCAAACTTACTTCATTTAAGAATTATGGGGGCCACTGTACACAATCCTGTCTCTAAGCTCTGCAGGCAGTTCTGTCAACCTCATTGATTGGTTTTGTTGTCAACTGTGAGACCTTCTATAGACAGGAGTGGGCCTTCCCTGATTATGTGCAATCAATTGAATTGACCATAGGTGGTCTCCAAACAAGGTGTAGAAACATCCAATAGAATTAGATGCACCTGAGCCTCATTTCAAGGGTTATAGCAGTATATTAATGTGCTATTTCAGTTTTGTTTTTTTTTTTAAAGTTAAAAATTCTATAATCCTGTTTTGGTCATTTTGAGGTGCTGAGTGTTGTTTGATGAAAGAATAAATGAATTTAAATGATTTTAGCACAAGACTCCAACATAGCAAAAAATGAAAAAGTGAAGGGTACTCGGCACTTTCTGAATCCATTGCAAACTAAAAACTGACATGAATCCCAAGAGAGCGAGGCAGTGACCAGGCTGAGACTCAAATACAAGACAATACAGTAGAGCAGTGAAGCAGCAGTGCTAACTACTACACCACCATGGTAGCCAATAAAGGAAGTGATATTTTTTAAAGAGCCAAAGAAATAATCACTTTATGAAGATAAAAAGCAATTCCAAAGTAAAACACCCTGAGTGACATCACTCAGCAGGTCAGTGGTTGGAGACTGAAATATTAGTGACTTGGCTTCTGGGAAGCACATTCATTTTTCATTCTTTTTAAAATGGAATCGCAAATGTGATTTTTTTCAAGTCTCTGTCTTTCAAAGGAAGATATAAAACCCGAAAGCCATGAGTCCAGATTTATCATTTTTCAAAAGGGGCATACATTTTGAAACAGCGGAATGAAAAAACAAAGCATAAAGAAGCGGTGTGTCAAAGAGTGATGTCGACTTGCCTCCTCGGGGAGTACTTCATTTTGAAATCAGCTCTCTTATTCAAGGATATCTTTGGTGGAAAGCACCGCTCATCCATATTTGTTGTTTTTTTTTTAAGAGCTTCTCTGTGGTCCCCTGAGCTCAACCTTTATTTTATATAGTTTTTTTTCTATAGTACACACCATCTCAAGACACTCTTAACAGTACCATTGTTGCCCAAACAGGATCACATATTCTTTCACTTGCACGTTCCAGACACAAACTTCCATGTAGCTGAGAGGAGGCAAATGTTGGGCTGGGATTGAAGGGGTGAATAGAGAAAATTGGAAGTGTTAAATTAACTTTTTAATATCAAGATAGCCATTACAGATGTGTATACAGAATGTGTAAATCCAGAAGTATTTTAACTCTAGCAATTTTGATGTACAAAGACTTCAAACTCCTATGTTATTCCAGCAAAACATCTGATTGATGGGCTGTCTTGTTCCTTTTTCTTTCCTGCATGGGGGTACCAATAGAGCAGGGGTCGCCAACTCCAGTCCTGGAGGACCACCGTGGCTGCAGGTTTTCATTATAACCCTTGTCTTAATGAGTGACTTGTTTGTGCTTCTAATTAATGTCTTTTGAATTAATTTTAATTGAATTGCTTTTTTAAGATTTGTTCCCCTGAATTTCTTCATTTTTCCTCTTCATTGCTTCATTTCATTCCTTAAATGGCACCAAAACAGAAATGAAATGTGAAGTGAGCGAGCCAAGAGAAGACCAACTACATCAGGGCCTCAAACTCCAACCAATTTCACTCAAACAAGTTGCTTAATTAGGTGCCAATTCTTGTCATTAATTAAACCCGTTCTTTAAGTCCATGGCTTGTTGCTGCTCTCGTGGTGCAATAGCAAACATTTCTGTAATTGTTGATTTTGTCTTTTCTGTTAAAATGTTTTGGGGACCTGAGCAGATCAGCATTCCTGAGACCTTCATCTTTCTTTTATTTTCAGATACAGTATTGTATGATGGACGTCAGTTGTTTTGGCTCGTTTTGTATCTCATCATTGTTTGACTGCTAATTAAGGAAAAAGAAACAATGAAGGAGTTTGAGTCTTCAGTAGCAAGTCAATTAAAATTAGAAGTTAATTAGCAGCAAAAACAGGTCACTCATTAAGAAAAGGGTTAGAATGAAAACCTGCAGCCACGGTGGTCCTCCAGGACCGGGGCTGGCGAACCCTGCAATAGAGCATGCATTCATAATTGTCCCCACCGCCACACCCTACGACGACATTTAGAACTATCGTATATACTCACGTATAAGTCATGTCTTGAAACCCGAAAAATCAATCATAAAATCAGACCCCGACTTATATGCCCATTCAAAAATACTCCTTTCAATCTCGCACCAGTTTCTCAGACACATCGAATATTGTTGCAACAGTGCAGTTACCGATTTCTTTCAAAACGATGTTTAATTTAAAACCAGCTTCATATTTTCTTCTGATCCAACGCTCCATCGTAGATAAGGGATGCTCTTACGATAAAGGTGTATGAGTGTGTGAGATACAAACAACACAATTCAGTGCAAACGTTGCTTCGGAATAGTTTAGGTATTACCGTGTGGTCACGTAGGCACAATACATAGAAAAACATGGCAGTGTGCTCCGTGTTTACTCTCTCAGGTGGGCGTTAGCTTATCATAATCTCTTGGACCAATAGTGTGAGTTTTCTGCATTTGAGTTAAACGACCGACATTATAAAATACCAGAAATTATACAATAAATTCAAGTCCCGACTTATCCACGGGAGAACTTAAACACAAAGTGAAGGTCACAGCTGGATGTCAGCTTCCCAGCTCAGCCTTCCATGGTTCCTTACTTTTCATTTTACATCAAATACCGTTTTTGAAATTGCACCTCCAAATATGAGAAGCCATATTGTTTGTGTGAGCTTTTTTCTGTTTCAATTGCATTTGCAGCAACGTCTTAGTCCAGAGTGGAATGAGATTACTCTGCAACAGAACCACTCCACTGAACTTCTGATACTACAACACCACTTCGCCTTTTGAGTAAATTAGACTTAGTCTCCATCTCCGTCTGTAGGAGCAGTAGTTATAGCAGTAGTAGTGTTTGTAGTAGTAGCAGCATTGTCATGTACACAGAGTACAGTGATAATTTTTCTTGCATTGCAACCAACATCCAATACACTACCACTCCTCTCTGCTATGATAATGTATGCAAATGTATTCAAATATTGTGAATAAGTGGATGCTTGAGGGCGCTGTTGTCCCATGAAACCCAACACACAGATGCCGACACAGGTTTAAAAGCATGAAGAAGTAATTTAATTTTCTTCTCCAAAGTGCCCCAAAGCACCTCCACCACCATAAACAATAAATCAATAATCACAAATAATATTCCTCCTCTCCTCCCAGCAGCTCTGTCACACTCCCTCCCAACTCCGGCTCAGCTCGCTGGGTCTCCCATAGTCCTTTATATAGTCCTTGACCCGTGATTCAATAGCACTTCTGGGTCAGATGAAGACTCATATTTTTTATTCAGCCCGAGAGTACTTCTGTTCTTCCGTCCCCGTGACTTGGGAGTACTTCCGGGCTATAGGAAAAATAAAAATCCCTGCGTTTCCCTGCAGCGTCACACGATGGCACCCATGGCAACCAGCAGGGCTGTGAAGTTGAACTCCATCTCCCATGATGCCCTGCGGGAATCCGGGGCACCTCCATGCTGCAGGGAAGACGCCATCTATCGGCCTGGATGTGTCGGCTGGGATGAGCTGCCGGCTGTCCATCACAATATATAGTTACTTCATTTCAGAAAACACAAATTAGCTACCCCATATTTGTCACCCTATTCATGCAGAAAATTTTCCCATGAAATTTGATTTTATCATTTATTTGCTACCTTTCTACGCTTTTACTTTGATTAACTTCCCTGCAGCTCCTTTAGTTTTTAATTTTATGACCACCCTTGCAACACCCATAGTTTGTACATTTGATCTTGTATTACAGTCATATTAACAGTGTGATAGTCCGTGATGTTAATGGCTTTACATTATAAAAATTGATCCTGTATTTTTGTCTTATTGATCGATAACTAGGTCCATACAAATCAGATTGGTGATATTATTTTGTCTCTGTACTTACACTATCCCTGACAAATACCCTTAAAAATGAGTGTTTAATGATTTGACCAGCAGCAACGTTTCTTCTGTTACACAAGTGTTCCATAGGTGTGCTTTATTGTACTAAAGTGTCACTTTGCTCATCAATTGCTCCACAGTATTACTATATGACAGTGCCATCTTCTTTTGTACAGACACAACAAATACTTCAGCAGACTCAAAATCTAAGAAACTTTTCTCACTCTTGCATGGCATCGCCTTGTTCTTTCTTGGCATTATCCAGATCTTGTGTGCTTTGAGATGTTAGATGAAATACTAGAATCCCCAAGAGAAAACTGCTACAAACTGAACTTTGGTTCTTGGACTTGTGATATGGCCACAGTAACCAGTGTGACTCTGTAAGGTGTGCATGTTTGGTCCTTTGGTGTAAATAAACATAAAGGTGTGAAAGTGTGCCCTGCAATGAACTGACACCCCATTCAGGTCTGGTTCCTGCCAATGCCACCTTTTAATGGTTTGTAAAATTCATTAATCTTTGGAATAAAAAACATTACACAAGATCTAGTGTGTTAAGTTGCCAGCTGGTGCTATAGGTGGTACAATGCCTTCATAATGCATACCCCTGGCTGACAGAATGTGAAAACGGCAGTTCTTCAGTTTAGCTACGTAGCACTTTCTAAGCAGAAATCTAATGTTACATTTCAGCAATAAAGAATGGCCCTTATGATGTTCAATCTCAATTAGGATATAATTTTGGCTAAAGAGTACTATCCAATGATTAAGTATTCTGTTGGAATGGAATGCAGCCATGACAGCTGCAAGAAGAGAGGCTGCAGCTTCAAGGTTGGATTGTTGAGTTTAGGCTGAAACAGGAGCCTTCAGGATGATGGCTAAGTTAAGGAAAGGGAAACACAAGCTTATTTAGGAAAGTGAGACAAGAGTAACTACTCAGATGTACAACTCTTTTTTATAGGGGTTTTCTACAAATTAACTTTTTTCTATTAGTTTAGAAGCCAGCTGTTCTGCTATACAGTATTTTATCCTATATCACTATACTGAGTGTGGCACATGGCAGCATACAGCTCAGGTGCAGAGAAATCCACTTATGGAACTAGTCTGTTTTTCACAAGGGCTTTATATTCCTCTCATTTTCACTTTCTCGAATACGAAGTATAGGGAAAGTATTGTAATCGTCCAAATATTCGATGTCTAGATTTTGATGAATCTCGACATTTTAGACCTATTTTTGGAATTATGTCTGTGTGTCTGTCTATGTGTGTGTGTGTGTATGTAAACACGATAACTTGAGTACGCATTCACTTAGGGCAACCAAATTCTGCATACAAGTATTAGGTACAAAACGTAAATTTCTATCAACTTTTGGGCTATTTCAGTTAACGGGAAGTGGTACTTTTCCTTTTATTCATGCAGCAACAGAGTCTGATTTATTCAACTTTACTTTTATAATAATTGTCTTATATATAAACATCTACACGTGGAAGTGTGTGTGTCTGTCTGGCCCGGAAGTGAGAGGTGGAGTCAGGGTAAGGGCTTCACCTCCGAGGATACGCAAGCGAGGACAGCACATTGGCAAAGCAAAAACCTCCGAAGAAAGAGTCACTCGCTTAGCGGCTAATACAGAAGCGAGGAGAGCACATTGGCAAATGGAAACCTCCGAAGAAAGACAGTCGCTCAGCCACTAATTCACAAATGATGCGAGCACGTTGGCAAAATAAAACCTTCTAGGATAGAAATGCCCAGAGTAGTTCCTTTCAATTACCTGACATCTCTACATTTCACTTTATTTTCTGACGATTTCAATAGTTTCTAGGACCCCGGGCTTTTTACAGCATGGGCATACAGAGCTAGTTCAATATATTGATAATTTGATTTCATTTGTTGTTGATGGTTCTTTAATGTACATAATATAAAAATATACTGTAATCATTGTCATGTGGTTTACTCCTCAAATATCCATCCCCATATCTGAGTATATGAGAAAATCTAGGGGAGACCACACCCGATTTTTTATCTAATATCTTCATTGTGGAAGAAGCAAAACTATTGAAAAACGCAGGTCGGATTCTCCTCTGTAATTTCATATGTCCCCTTCTGTATAGTGAACATCACCTCAAAGCACTTTACATCTACAGAGTCAATTTATATAAAATTGAACTGTTATTTAAAAATAACACTGACTATATGTTTAGAGTGCTTATCTATTGCAAAAGTGTGTCTATATAGTTTTGTAAATGGAGCATAGGGCCACAGGCACACCATGAACCAGAAGCCTTGAAAGTAAAGTCCACAGCCTTATCCATTAGGCCACAATGTGTGCGTCACATGCAGAACTGCTGCAGAAGTTTCTATATTATCTGGGCACTGCATGCAATGTCTCTGTAATGGAAGTCACACTGTGTTGTGCCAGATGCAGAAAAAAATTAGCTGCTTAGTTTAGCTACAGGATGATTTATTTAAAATGCTATCCAAAATGCTGTTTGGGCACAAAATCTCTGGAAGTGGCTTCCTGTGCTTTGTTGTGATAGGTCTGAGGTCCCGTCCTTCTTCCAGGGTGTGTAGAAAGCAGTCGTGCTGCTTGTATATTCACATGCTGTATGACATTTTGATTGCCAAGCTGGTGGAATTTTAATAGTAAGAATGTGCATGTATAAGTTGGTGTTGTAGTAACCATTTAAAGAGTTTTTTTGAATATGTTCTTAAATAATTTTTCACCTCTCTGCACAGGCCCAGTATAGTTGAGTGTGCTCCTGAGCTGGTACCTGGTTTACTCTCTTTCATGCTAGACTACACTCCAGCTCCCTACAGTACTTGCCAGTTTTAAAGCAAGTGGAAAATGGATGTTTATTTAAGCTCGACCAAGCCTCAGCCTTCTTTCTCACAGCTTTATGAATCTTTGTCTGCCCACTCTGTCTCATCTGACACCTTTTTATTCACAGACTTGCCTTCATTAAGTCGCTGTAAAACAAAGAAAGCTGATGTTCTTTTTCACATTTCCTTGCTGTGTTCCAGCACTGTATTCCCAGGTTCCAGGTATCGAGGCTTTCTTGTTAAGTATGTGTCATTTTGTGTGCTGTAATTAATATGCACTGTGCTGCTGCTAATTAGACTTTAAATGCTGCTGGAACAGCAATTTACATATCATCCTGCTCCCTGGTCACTTAGAGATCTCAAAATATCCTTACATCCCAACTAAAGCAACACTCGGTCTACCCTTTCTATATTTCCTTCTTTTAAATGTTCATTGAAGTGCTGATCATTTAAGGTGGGGACAATATCAGATACCTCACCCAGCCCATGATTTATCCCATCTCTGTCAGGTAATCCTTAAAAAGGCTCTAGCAGTACACAACAATCCTAGTTGTAACCTACTTTTGTACCCCATCTCCTCTAGGCACTAATTGCCCATATATGTGAGCTAAGCCTAATCTCAGTCACAGCTAAGAGGGGAGTAAGGGAAAGTTCTCTCTTCCCCGATAGCTGTAGAGGCCAATAGCAACTGTGACGTCAATTCTATACTCTTGTCATTTTGAGACTGCTAAGAGCCACATCCCTTTAATACTGTAAAATGCTGAAGGGACACAGCCTTCCTCAGAGCTTTATATCTTCGTCTACAAGTACCCTTTGGCTATGAATTTCACCACAGCTGATTAAAGCCATGCCCCTTTTGGATGTGAAACAGTGAAGCAGAACAGGCCTCAGGTTTCATGATGTTACAGTGATCTCCAACAGCTGCTCCTATTAGTGGTAAACTGTGTCAGCTAGTGTTTATCTGTTGCCCCACAATGGCGCACCCCAAGGAATGTCCTACCTAGTGTTTTGTAACCTTCCCCAGATTATCAATGGCAACACTCCTTTTTTATGAAATTAAGGGTAATGGGAAAACTCCTAACCAGTGCTTTGTGACATGGTCTTCTTAACGTAATTGCCACCTATCTTTGTTGCCCTACAGAGAGCTTGGTAAGTGTAAGAGTCATGCTAATTGATAAGTGAAATCCATTACCCCCCTTTCACCAAGATGATATAACATGCTACCAATATGCTGGATTTGTTATCTAAATATTGAATAGCACTGGTTGTCTCATTAAGGTCTGGGTTCCATCTAATGTTATATGGGGTTTTCATTGTTCCTTGGGTCAGAGATTAATGTTTTCATATAGCCATCTACAGATACTCTGTGTGTAGTGGGAAACTATTAGTTGCAAGACATTGTACTTGTTTGTGATTCAAAGATTTAGTATTAGAATAGGCTCCAATGAGTCACACTCACCAAAATAATAAGCTTCCACTCGTCATATTCAGGTGAGGTGATGGAGCCATACAGACTACTCAATGAGTTCTGATCACCAACCTCCATCAACAACAGTTACGTAAGCCCATGAATGAATTAAGGCACTCTGTTTACACATGCCACTGTGACACCTAATATCAACGCTTACAACAGTCCTATTCAATAGCAGCCCATGGGCCATATGCGGCCCAGAAGCAACCTCCAATTGGCCCAGCTGTGGTCTCGCCAGGGCTCTAGATTGCTACTAAAATTGAACTAAAATGGTCTCAAATGCAACGAAAAATAGACTTTGGCGATCATCATTTCTACTTAGTTCGCCAGTTGCAAATGAAATCATTGAAACTTTAAACTTTATAAACTTTATAATTATATTGTAACAGATGCAAATGGCCATTTTTTGATGTTAAGTGGATGTGCTGTTAACATATGTGTCGGTATGGGCTTTCCTTGCATGTCCCTGAGCCGCATAAAGGCTGGCTTATATCCCACGCTGGGTGCGAGGGAGTCACGGTGAAAATAACGCACGGGAAAATATTTCTAAGTACACAGCACCGCTGAGGGATGGCCGTGAATTTCAGAGAGAGGCTGGTTATGCTTGTGCCAGAATTATGAATGAAGGGCTGAATATAACGCAACCGGTCATCAAAACAAAAGGTTGGCATGCAAAATTTATCAATTCCTCTGCCCATCATATAGGTTCCCTGTTATGAATATATTTGTGCCCTGTGGAATTCTGTTGTCCCTTCTGATTTGGTGCGGCACAATAAGGTTTGATTGTCACCGTTCTCCTTGTGCTCACAAATCTTTGCATGCTGTTACTGTTTTGATTTAACGCATACTCTGTGCAAAATGCCGGCCTGTCCATCAGTAAACATGTATGAGCAGTCACCTGTCTGCTGTTTTGTCATGCACAGTGATGTGATGAAATCTGCGTTTTAAGGTTGAAGGTGTATTATAGTCATTTTACTGGGCTGCTCTCTGATTGACGGCAGGCAGCAAACTTTGTTAAAATGGTATCAAAAAATGCCACTTTGTTAGTTGTTACTTCAGTCATTTTTGGCATGTTTACTGTATGTTCTGTTACCAACAAATTCTTCAATGGGAGCTTATGAACAAAGAAACATGGAAAATAAGATTTAGCAAAACAAAAATAATAATAGTTTATAATTATAATTAATAATTCATTACTTGATATCGAAGGACTCTGTACAAAGACATTTTAAAGACAAATCATTAGTTCATTGTACAGGTAAGATAGTATATCCTGCT